>NC_044908.1:61249071-61849071 GCF_001633185.2 Quercus lobata | reverse complement strand
TCCATGGAGCCATAAAGATCAGGGATTGACAGACAAGTGATAGAGCACAGTCTTAATGTCGACCTAATGAAGAAGCTCGTCCAACAAAAGAGACGAGTGTTCACCCCAAAGCGGAATAAAGTAGTTATGGAAGAGGTGGAAAAGCTCTTAACTGCAGGATTTATTCGAGAGGTTTACTATCCCGAATGGCTTGCCAATGTTGTCATAGTAAAAAAGTCGAACGGAAAGTGGAGAATGTGTGTGGACTTCACAAACTTAAACAATGCATGCCCCAATGATAGTTTTCCCTTTCCCAGAATTGACCAGCTTGTTGATTTGACGGCTCATCATGAACTTCTAGCCTTCATGGATGTTTTTTCAGGTTATAACGAGATCCTAATGAAGAAGGAAGATCAAGAGAAAACTGCATTTGTCACTAGCCAGGGCCTATATTGCTATAATGTCATGCTGTTTGGACTAAAGAACACAGGTGCCATGTACCAAAAATTGGTAAACCAGATGTTCAGCAAGCAAATAGGTAGGAATATGAAGGTCTATGTGGACGACATGCTCGTAAAAAGCAAAGAAGCCAAAACCCACCTTGAAGACCTCCAAGAGATGTTGATACTTTGAGAATGCATAGAATGAAGTTTAACCCTACGAAGTGTGTTTTTGGCATCTTGTCAGGAAAATTCATCGGTTTCATGGTATCTTAGCAAGGAATTGAAGCAAATATAGAGAAGGTTAGAGCCATACTTGACATGACTTCTCTCAGGACAGTTAAGGAGGTGCAAAGGTTGACAGGATGAGTGGCAGCATTAAACAGGTTCGTCTATCTCTTTCTTTAAAACTCTTAAGCAGGCTTTCCAATGGACAGATGAGTGTGAGGCAGCCTTTTAGAATCTCAAAGAGTACTTAGCCAAGCCTCCACTATTGAGTTTGTCAATGGAAGGAAAAGATCTATTTTCGTATCTAGCTGTGTCATAAACAGCCGTTAGCTTGGCGTTGATCCGTGAAGAATCCAAGGCGCAACGACCCGTGTAGTACACAAGTCAGGCTTTTCAGGGCGCCGAAGCAAAGTAACCACAAATAGAGAAGATGTCCTTCTCATTAATTGTCTCTTCAAGGAAGCTTCGTCCATACTTCCAAGCCCATGCCATCATGGTAATGACGGATCAACCAATCCGAAAAGCAATGAGCAAACTAGATGCAGCACGGCGCATGGTCCAATGGGTTGTTGAGCTAAGCCAATTTGATGTTGAATACAGGCCAAGAACAGCGATCAAAGCCTAGGCCTTAGCAAGTTTTATTGTTGAATTCACTTTTCCAGACCTAAATCAGGAAGCAGAGTACTGGATGATCTGCGCAGATGGCTCGTCTGTTGCAAGGCTCAAAGGCGTTGGTATCATTATGACATCGCCCGAGAAGGATGTCCTTAAGTATGAAGTTCAACTCCAATTTCCAGCGACGAACAACGAAGCAGAGTATGAAGTGGTCCTTACTAGCTTGAGAATTGCAAAAGCCTTGGGAATCAAGAATTTGAAGTTAAGGACTGATTCTAAGCTGATTCTAAGTTAACGGTTGGAAATGTACAGCACATTCCTGAAGAACTACTGACAAGCATCTCCTTACCTTGGCCATTCTCCACCTAAGGGATTGACACCATTAGTCTACTCCCTCGAGGGAAGAAATAAGTTAAGTTCCTACTCGTTGCTATTGATTACTTCACCAAATGGGTTGAAGTAGAACCATTAGTAGTAATTATTGAAGGCAAGATACAGAACTTCGTCTGGAAGAACATTGTTTGTAGGTTTGGAATCCTAAAGACAATCATTTTTGATAATGGTCGACAGTTTGATAGTCGAAAATTTAGGGAATTTTGTGCAGAGCTAGGAATAAAAAACCACTATTCATCACTTGGGCACTCATAGGCTAACGGGTAGACAGAGGTAGCAAATCATACTTTGCTCAAACTCATCAAAACACTACTTAAAGGGGCAAAGGGTACATGGCTAGAGGAGTTACTAGGGGTACTATGGGCTTAATTGGACAACTACAAAAACACCAACAAGAGAAACACCATTCAAGTTGGCTTTCGGTACAGAAGCAGTTATTCCTGTTGAAATGGGAGTGTCTAGTCTTAGGCGAGCTCATTATGATGAAGGTTCAAACAATGAAGAGCTGACACTTAACTTGGATTGTTTACCTGAACTTAGAGACGAGGCAGCCCTAAGAATGGCCCAGTAACAACAGAAGATAGCAAAGTACCACAATCAGATGGTAAAGCTTAGAAGGTTCAACCCAATGATATGGTATTGCGAAGAGTCTCGGAAGCCACTTGGGACCCAGTCCAGGGGAAGTTAGGCCCTACTTGGGAAGGTCCATATAAGGTTGTTCGTTACTCAAGAAGAGGAAGCTACTACCTGAAGGACCTCAACGACAATCCATTGCCACATCCCTGGAACGTGGAACATCTTAAGAAGTACTATTAGTAAGAAGTACTTGGATTAATAAGCTCCGTCTCTAGGAGTACCTCGCCTGACGATGCATCAGATAAACGAGATTTCATTGTTTTCTTTTACCTTTAAGCATTTTTCCTTTCAAGTATTTTGGTCAAGATATTTTCAGTAATTTCCCTTGTAATCCCCTTATAAATAAGGGTGCATGAAATAATAAGGCTTCATAAGCCATCTCTTTTTCAATAAGTTTGACAAAGCCTCAAGGTTAAGTTTACAGACGAGATTGAGCTAAAAAAAGGAGATATCCATGACCGAATGGTAAAAACTCAAATGATGGGTTTAAATCATAAACATGGTAAAAACTCAAACGACGAGTTTAAATCATAAACATTGTAAAAACTCCAATGACGAGTTTGAATCATGAACATGGTAAAAACTCAAACGACAAGTTTTTATCACAAATATGGTAAAAACTCTAGTAATGAGTTCAAACCATAGACACAGTAAGAATTCAAAATGTAAAGAACCATCAAAGTACGTCATTAATGACGAAAACTCCAAGTTCATATCATGTATTCCTAAAGGAATATCATGAATGGTCAAAAGAACCTCAAACAACGAAGTCTGATGTTATAACGAGAACTTCGAGGTTTAGGCCATAGCAAAACTTTTGGAGCAAAGACTAAATAAGTGAATAAGGCTTAGACAAAGGCATTTCTTATAAAAACAAAGGCTTCAAAATATGAGGCATCCAAAATATTCATTGTTTCTAAGTTAAAGCCTCAAAATAGGAGGCATCTATTGTCTTTGAGTTAAAGCCTCAAAACAAGACACTACCAGAGTCTTAAAAAAATTATAAAAAAAAAAAAAAAAAAAAAACTAAAAAGGTTATTAAAAATCTTCTTTCAAGGAGCAGTGAAGACCTCCTTAACATCGCCCTCATCCATGTGAGCCTCGTCCACAACTCCACCTGTGGCAGTACCATCTCTTTTAGCATCATTAGCGACAGTTTCACCTTCCTTCTCTTTAGTCTCGTTAGAAAGGATCTTAGTGTCAATGGCTTCGAAATCAAGGTTTGCAAAGTCTGCTATATGACTATGATGCTTCATCATCCACCTACGAAGAAGCTCGAAGCCCTTGAAGTACTGGACGAATTGAAGATCAGAGAAGCGATCAGACTCAAGAAATTTGGTGATCACCTTCTCATGTTCTTCATCTATCTTCAAAAGGGCAGCTTGAACTTCCTCGTCTTTTTGAATGACGAGCTTCTTCTCCACCTTCAATGCGTCCTTAAGCTCCTTCACCTTCTCCTTAGCCTTTGTCACTTGGTCCATTGCCTCGATCAAATCCTTCCTTAACCTCGAGCTGTTGGCCTCAACTATGTGAACCTTTGAATTGGCCACCACTACCTTCTCTTCATTGCTCAGATAGTCTGTTGTCAAGCGTAGGGATTCTCCGAGAACCTGAAGACGAAAAAGAAGGGTCAAAACTTTTAACAGGTGTAAAAATTCAATGAGCAACAAAAGTAGCTGAGTAAAATACCTGCACTAGTTTGTGAATGTGATGACTGACCAGTTCGTGAGAAGGGATAGACGAGAGACCTCTGAGCTTGTCATTAGTAATAACGTTGTGAGCTCATCCAAAGGTCTTGGTGGGATCTTCCCAGAAACTCTTGCCAACCTTACCCTTCCCTTTTAAAGGAGTGGTTGGAGGTGTAAAGGTCATCATCTCGAAAGAGGGTGTGGGAGAAGATGGGGTACCAAAAAGAGAGAAGGGGGCAGGAGTTTTGTCTAGCTTGCATTTCTTCGATCTAGGGATAAGCTGGGACAAAGGCTTGTTTTTCAAGCTTTTCACATGGGCATATTTGTTTTTGTTGTACCTAGTAGCTATTTCTACAAAACAGAAAGTTAGAAGGCCAAGCTCTTATAAAGAACAGGGAAATAAAAGAAGAGAAGGTAAGTTAAACATACTCTTTTCTTCCTAAGTAATCTTCTTTAACACAAATACAGAGGGTTCAGGTCTAAGGCAACAGTTGTATAAATGACGAGGGTCTACCAAGTTGTCAAAATCGTCAATTGTGAGGGCAAACTCAAGAGCGGCTTGAACTCGTTCTTGATAACGGTCTTCCAATTTAGGACGATCAGAAACTATAAAACAAATTGAAAAAGAAGAATCAGAAAATGATAAGCTAAAACAGTTGGTCTAATGGAAAGGTAGAGGAATGCACCAAGAGAGGGAATTTCCCATTTCCGTAGGAACCATAGGACCTCACCCCACAGGTCATTAGCCATGGTTTCCAATCCAAATCCAAAAACAAAAAAAGTATCGTGACATCCAATCACGAAAAGAAGTAGGAAAACTACGGACGATCCTAAACTCCTTACTCCAAGGTAAAAGTTCAAAATTACCCATAGTGGGTAGAAGGTTTTAAGTGATATAAATGGAGGAACTCGTTTAGGGTTATCATGTCCCCATCATGGGTGGATACCCAAACTGACATATAGCCAATAATCGTTCTCCAAGCATTAGGGACAAGCTATCCAGGTGCAACATTAAGAACAGAATGGAGTTGCATGATGAAAGGATGAACAGGAAAGCGAAGGCCACACGAAAAAGTAGCCTCATAAAAACTCACCTTGCCATGGGCAAAGGAGCAGGCTTTTTCATTTGAACGAGGTAATCTTGTGACAACCCCTCCAGGGAATTGAAACATTTTTCTTATAGTTTTCAAGTGTCTCTGCTCCAAAGAGCAAGAGTCGAAGAGAGCGTGGAAAGGGATTGAAGACAAAGAAGAGGAGGGTTTTGAAGACGACGAGGGTTTTGATACAACAATTTCAAAATCTTTATCCATAAACTCACTACTTGAAGACAAACCAGTTTCGAGTTTGCTAGACCTAACCTCATGTCCCTATACTCTATGGCAATCATCTCTAAGTGATGTGCAATCAAAGAATGACAAATCAGGAGTAAAGGGTGGTCAAAACAGGTCTAAAAGCTCCACAATCTCGAGGTAAAAAAAAAGAAGAAAAAAAAAGCCTACTTGAGGACGATGCCCACCAGAAAACTCTAGAAACACCCCTAATCTAGCAAAGAAGAATGAAATAGAAGGAGCTTCCTACCTAATGAAAGAAAAATCAACCATTAATGGAGTTTTGAAGAAAATGAGTCTTACTATACTGAATGTGCAGAAGCTCTCTTTTTTTGAAAAATTTCAGACTTTAAATACAGCATACGATGGAGAAGAAGGAGTATATGAGAAGTTTTTGCTAAAAAGGGGAAGCAAAATCAATGCGCGGGAAACACAAGGAAAACACACACGTGCGACCAATACAAGAGGGAAATGTGGCAATCACCTGACAAGAATATCACCTCACATTAAATGTGATAAAACAAGAATCTTGGGGCACGGATAAACTGACCCACCAAAAAAGACTTTCCATATTCCTTTGCTCGTCCAAACAAGGGACGACAAAGGAATAAAGGGGGCAACTAACAAGCAAGGCATAAATGGTTGTCCTTACTTGCAAACCGTCTATAATAATGACGAGTAAGAGTATGGACGATCGTAAGTGCATTAGTTTTAGACAGCATTCAATGACTAAGTGATAAATGGGCACGAAACTGTTACTGCCGTCTAATGATGTGCATTTATATGGTAGTTACGTACGAAAAAAGGCTAGGATTAAGTGGTCATCATTGAGCCATAAATCCTTCATTTGTGGTATAATGTTAGACTGAGCATTTACTCACACAGAGGCTATATAAAGCTAGGAAAGACAGGTAAATCATTCATATTGAACACACACACAAATTGCTCTACAGATTACTTATTTCTAAAGAGTTTAAGCTAATTGAAGCATCGGAGGGTCCTTGGCAGGCCCCAAACCTGGGCCATTATCCACTTAGTGTTTTCTCTTACACAGGACCTTTAGGTCGTCCATTGTATTAACGAGGAACACGATTCAAATTATACCTTTATTTTAGAAGATGTTCAAATTATACATGATATTAGTTTACACATTTTTTTTAGACTTTATATGGATTTAGGCTTTTCAATTTTTGCACCAAATAATTTATATGCCACAAAAAAATAAAAAATTATATGGACACATGGCACAGAATTGGACTCCAATTTAGAATCTAGTTGGATTTGGGCTCTTTGATTTTTACACTCAACTAGTGTGTAACCCCATGCATATGCACGAGTACAATTAAAAACAATCACAATAACATGGTTCAAATTAAACATTTTTTAAAAAAAAAGACATTCAAATTATACCTTTCTAAAATATGTAATGGTTTCTCATTTTATGGGACACATGGCATAAAATTGAGAATCCAATTAAAATATAATTTGATTTTCTCTAAGATTTAGCTTTTAATATATAAATATATATATAATTTATTTGGCACCAAAAAAAAAAAAAAAAAAAGATGGAATACGTGACCCAAAATTGAAAATTCAATTGAAATCTAATTGACTTTTCTTTAGGGTTTAGCTTATATATATATATATATATATATATTTATATATATTTCTTATAAAGTCAGATTTGATAGTAATAATTCATTTATGGATACATCACATTTTTTGGTTACTTTATGTCACATTCTTTTTTTTTTTTTTCTTGTGTTTTAAGTCTCTTTTTTTTTTTTTTTTTTTTAATCTTTATTGAATGCTTTATATAATTATGTTGGATTGTACCAATATCACATGGTAACTGCAGCATATTTATTGGTAATCTTGTGTCACCTTTATGTTTTACCTATACAATCTCTTTTAGTTGTAGAAGGAAAGAAACAATGAAATTGATGTATTTTAAAGTTATCATGAACTTGGATGAAATTTGAGGTGGTAAAAATTAAATTTAGATAAAATCTTATGGACCGAAAAGGTGTTTTAGCCAAAATTAACAAAAACAAAAGCATCGGAAAAACAATCTTACCTAATAAAGCAACTTTATGCTTGCACTTTGGAGATTGGATTTTATTTTGGTGCCAAATAGATGACGAGTGCTTCATCTTCAGTGGAGTGGATAAGATTTTTGATTGAAGAAAAGGATTGGTGAAAGTAAAAGAAGGAATATGTATAATGGAAAAGTGAAAAGAAAAAGGAAGATAGAGATAGAGAAAGAAAACGAAGGACTAACCAGAACATTTCTCATAATCCTATGGCTGCTTATTATCAGCTACACTTAGGAGTGTCAAATAGGTGGGTTTGGGTAGGTTTGGGGTGGGCATAATTGGATCAGGTATATAAAACTCATTTACCCATTAAAACCTATTTAACTAATTGCTTCTAATTCAAATCTAACCCAACCTATTTAACTAATTGCTTCTAATTCAAATCTAACCCAACCTAATTATTATAGGTAAACCCCAACTCACCCAATTACCCAATTATCAAAATTACCAAAATACCATTAAAGTGAAAACTCCAACACTTTCTTGGATTCCCTTTTCCACTATCTCTAGTCTTCACTCTACTTTCCCGAAAAATCAAATTAAACAAAAGATACAAGCTTGAAAAGAAAATCGCTTCAAATTGGATCATCCTTCTCCTTTTATTTTCCCAAACTTTCTCGGTATGCAAACAATACTATCTAAACAACAAAATTTATTTATTTTTAAAAAAAAAAACATAAAAAGGGGCTGAATTTATTAAGCATTTAGCTTCCATTTCTTGCACTTTCTCAGCAACCAAACAAACAAACAAACAAACAAAAAAGCACTATAAGAAGCAGATATGGTTCCTAAGAAGTGAGACTTGGTGGTCTGAGACCAAAAAAAAAATGCAGATCAAAACCAGATCAGAAAAACCAGAAAAACAAACAGATCAGAAATATGATAAAAAACGAGCAGAAAACTAGATCAGAAAAGAGTAGAAATATAAGCAACCCAGATCGAAACCAACAAATTGAGAACAACTAGCCTGAAACGCAGAGAGAGGCCGAAACCCACACCCGAAACACAAACTTGAAACGCAAATAAAACCCGAAACCTAGCCCGAAATCACACCGAAACACAAACACAAATGCCGAAACCCATACCGAAACAGAATCACAACCCAAAACCCAGCCTGAAATCCACTCTAAAACACAAACACAAACGCCGAAACCCCCACGCCGCCACATCGAAGAATCCACTAGTCTCTATGCTGTGTTTGTTGTGCCTCATTATTCTCTGAGAGAGAGAGAGAGAGAGAGAGAGAGAAGTGTTGTTTGGAGGCCAAGAAAATGAAGGAAAATGAAAACCCTGAAACATTGAAACGTCTGAGGGCTATTTTTATTTATTTTATTTTATGGGAAGGGCTGCGTTGAATTTGGGTATATTGTTTTTGGGTTAAATGGGTTTTTGGTTAAAACTCAATAATCACTGGGTCTAATTAGGTTGATGCCCATTTAACCCAACTAATAATTGGGTGGGTTTAAGTTCAATTAGAGTGGATGGGTTTGGGTGGGTAAATGAGTTTGGGCTTATTTTGCCACCCCTAGCTACACTTGTACAATGGTAGCGAATATGGAAGCAGATAGATAGGAAAGCAACAACATAAATAGGGATAAGATTAAACGTAATATATACTATATAATTTTAAAATGAAGGTGTGGGGCCCGAAATCTGAGGTCCCAGCCCACTTTGTATTAAGGGCCCAAAACCCAGGCCGAGGAGCCCTACTGCCAAGGATGTGGCCGAGGACGACTTTACGTCCAACATCTCACAAAAATGCCTGAAGAAAAGGACAGATTCAGTACAAGAGCAGCACAAGGGAAAAAGCTGCCAACACCTTAATGTGGAGCCCAGCACCTGACAAGCCCATACCCCATACCATGCTATCCAGCTTTTCCCAACCATTCTGACGTGAGGATTGATAGGACGAGTAATTGCCCCAAACAAGGAAAGACTGACGCGTGGGAGAAGAACGGGAAGCGAATGCTAGTATAAAAGGGAAAGAGAGCTGAAAAGGAAAGGGGGGGCAAAAGAAAGAAAAGGAGGAAGAATGGTGAGAATGTAATGCTCCTCGGACTAAGGCTGTGTTTGGTTCGCGTAAAATCATTTCCGGAAAATATGCTATTTTCCGGAAATGCTATTTTTCGGAAAGGAAAACGTTTTCATGTGTTTGGCTGTCACAAAATTCATTTTACGGAAAATTAATTTTGGCGTTTGGTTCGTTTAATCAGTTTACCAAAAATACATCAAATTCGGCGAAACGCTCGTCCGACGAGCGGCGCTAGTCCGACGAGCGTCCGACGAGCGGCGCTCGTCGATCGACGAGCGTCCGACGAGCGGCGCTCGTCGATCGACGAGCGCGCTCGTCCATCGCGATCGTCGATCGACGAGCGCCACTCGTCCATCGCGATCGTCGATCGACGAGCGCCACTCGTCCATCGCGATCGTCGATCGACGAACGGTCGCGATCGTTAATCGACGATCGCGATCGATGAACGCGCTCGTCGATCGCGCTCGTCGATCGACGAGAGACGAGCGCGCTCGTCGATTGCGATCGTCGATCGACAAGAGACGAGCGCGCTCGTCTGTGCTCGTCGATCGCGTCGCTCGATCGACGATCGCGATCGTCCACCGCGCCGCTCGTCGGCGCGGTGCGATCGTCGGACGAGCGGCGCGATCGTCGATCGCGCTGCTCGTCGGCTCTCTCTCTCTGATCTGGGCTTTCTCTTCTCTCTCTCTCTCTCTCTCTCTCTCTCTCTCTCTCTCTCTCTCTCTTTTTCCGGAAATGAAATGAAGTGAAAATGAAGGCAGATTCTAATTTCCGTGGTCAAGGCTTCAAATTTCGGTCAACAGGAAAAGGATTTCCGGAAAATAATATTTTCCGTCACAGCCAAACGCTCCATTTTCCGAAAATTGATTTCCGAAAATCGTTTGAAGTCGATTCAAACGCACCCTAATTCCGAGGAGCCAAACCTCTCAAACCATATCAACGTAAGGCTTAGCTATACAAGCCAAACCCGCTTTCGCATGGGCTTCCATGAAAGTCATGACTAAACCGCCATCCAACGACCAAGGTCCAGCCTTTCAAACCCATGCTCTACAAATGATATTGTTTGGGTATTTTTACGTACGAACCCAACACTGTTGTGGTTCGAGACGAATCGTGTCCTTACAGAAGGCTATTAGCCCTAACATTTTTAATTTTTTTTTATAAAGATCATGTAGTATATCAAACTATGATGAATGTTATATGATGATTGTTTTTTTAAAATTATACCAAGACATTAATTGGTTGGTGTTAACGGAACTGAAATCCTAAATCTCTTATATGAGAGAGAAAAAAAAATTTACTAGTCAAATTAACTAAAACCCATAGAATAAAAATTATTTTAGATAAAAGAAACTTCTTTGTGCATGGTAGAGTAATGTTAGAGACTCATTATTTTTAATTTCCCTCATCATTCATTCAACCCATTATTTTTCATTTCTCTCATCATTCATTCGTTATATTAATATCATATTAACACATTTTTTTTTTTTTTTTGAGGGGCATATTAACACATTATTAAGAGTCTTATAACTCAATTTCACAACTTAAAACTAATGTTTTTTCCTTAAAAGGTATAGGGTTTAAATCCCTTATTTTTTAACTAAAAAAAAAGAGAGAGAGAGAGAACGTCAAATTTACTTTGGTCACCATTTGTCATTAATTGCAAAAACAATGGTGTAATATATACTTGACCAAGTTTTTTTTTTTTTTGAGAATCTATACTTGATTAAGTTTATCATGTGTTCTGTGCCCTACCTTGACCATAAACGTGACCAAAAATTTCTCTTTGGTTTTTTTATTTTTTTTCTTGGCAAGTTCTGCGGTGCAAAACTAACCACGCATTTAAGCAAGGAAGACTAAAAATTTAGACTTTTCTAGGTAGCATACAATAAAAATAAATAAAAATTACATGACTTTACTTTTTATAGGCGGCAAAGCAAAAGAAGTTTACTTTATTGGTGCCAAGCAAACTGGAAAATGAAATAAAAAAATATAGATATCACATCAAAATTACGTATTTGATCATCATATATGATGACGCCTATATATCCTCTATCTCTTCCGTGGGCCCACTCTCATCTGATCCGTACACTTACACAGAACCAAAAAAAACAAACAGCAACAACAACGGTCAGCGGTCAGCAGTCACTTCTCAAATCATAACCACAAAGTCAATCTGCTCTACATATTTTGTGGCTCAGATTTGTTCCATTCTTTGCCGTCAGTACTACTTCGCTGCCCGAAAACCCCATTTATAATTTAACGGGCATGATCATTGTCTGGCCCACCAAACTTGCTTGACATTTAACCGCACAAACCCGGTTTGAACCCGATATATCGGGTAAAAAACCCGATATATTGGAAAAAAGTGGATGGTAAAAAAAAAGGATTTAGGGGGAATTGGAAAAGGGCAAAAAGGAAGTGTGTCGCTTGGATAGGTAGCAGTGAAGTACAGCAGAGCGGTTAATGGAATTCCAATTCCCGGAAAAGTTTTTCCTAAACAGAATTTTTTATTAATTTTCGTAAAGAACAAAAAAAAAGTTGTAGAAGAAGAAGAAGAAGAAGAAGAAGAAAGAGAATTGTTATCAAATTACAGCGGCCTGGGAAGAAGTTTTCCCTGTAAGGTAAATTTCGAAATTCCAAACCCTAGTTTGTTCAATTTCCAATTTTATTTTTTGTTAATAGTTTGTTTTCGGAAGCATGATTGGTTGCTCAGAAATTAAAACTAGAACAAATGGAAAAATTGTTTAGAGTTTTGAACTTTATCTATCTCTGGTGCTTGTTTGGTTGCTGAGAAAAATGAGAGTCTGTAATTTTTTTTTTTTAGTTTTCTTTTGATGGTTTCTGGGCAACCAAACGGGTAATTCGGCGAGTTTTATGAATTGTTTTGAATGTTATTTAATTTATTTATTTAAAATGGTTTGTAAGTTAATTGAGTTGAATTACCTGAGTTTAGATGAATTTGAGCTGATTTTTGGGGCTTACATGGATAATTCCAGGTTTTGGTGTCGTATTATAGTTGAATTTTCGGGTTTAAGTTAGTTTATTGAATCGATTTCTGGTAATTTGATTGAAATTTGTTTTGATTTTTTTTTTTTTTTTTTTTTTTTTTTTTAATTTTTTTTTTATAAATTTTTGCTGAGGAACTTGTTATTTTGACAGTTAAGGTTGTTGATTAATGCATTATTTGTGTTGATACTGAGTTAGAATTGTGAACAAGGGAATTAGTGGTGTTATGGTAAACATCACTCCTTAGTTATTTCGTATTTTATCAAGTAATTATACCCTAGGCATGCCCAAAGGCTTGTAGCTGAACTGAGACATCCAGAGTTTAAATCTCCCTTCCCCCTATCATCGAATTATACCAAAAAAAAAAAAAAAAAAAAAATCAATCTAGGCATATCATATAGGAATGTTGATAAAGGCCAAGTGTGTGGCAAGAGCTGATTGGTTGTTAGATGGTTGAACTAAGGTAATGGAGGAAGGGAATGAGGCATGTAGGGAAGAAGTTTGTGAAGCCACCTTGTGTCTACACATTTTAAAGTGAAGGTGATAGCATTTAAGCTTTATCCATTGAATCAGAAAGATTTATTCTATTCATGTCTGCATAGGTACTGTCTTTTATCAAATCAGAAAGAGTTATTATGGTTATGATCGTATAAGATGAAAGCTATGGTTCGTTTTAAAAGACGACAGGTAAAATCAAAATTTATGGGTCAGTTTTCATGAGACATCCACATGGTTAATTTGGAAATTGAATGTCTGTTAAATTGTTAATTAATTACAGTTATTAGAAAAGAAAAAAGAAAAAAGTATTATAAGTTTTAACAAACTTATCCCAAACCCAATTATGTTTGTCATGCTTTAGTTCTCTTGAAGTCAACCTTGCTTTATGGCATATAGTTTCTTTAATGGAGTTGATCATCATACTTCTTTTTATATAAATTGTCACTGGCACATCAATGGTTTACTTCTCATGATTCTTTCAATAAGTATGATAACAAGCACAATTAAATTTAATAAAAGCAATTTTTATCTTATTTTTCCTTTATTTATTTATTTATTTTTTCCATTTAATAGATATGTTTTCTCAGTCTGCTACCAAATATGGATTAAACTATGTTGTGCTATATAAGGATCAAAGTAGGCTTTTTACCAATTGCTTTCTTGACATTGTTTGAAATGAGAAGAAAATATATGTTCATCTTTTAAATTTTAGATACTGTCTTTCCTGAGCAATAAAAAATTCTAAAAGATCTCTCTTTAGCTTGTGGTGGTTTATCTTTTGTCAATACCTAGTACCTTCATGTAGTGGCTTCTATTGAAGTTGCAGTGTGCTGGATGATGTTGTAATGCCCTTGGTGTTGAGGTGCTAATATTTGTTGTGATTATCTGAACTGCAAGAGTTGGATGAATATAAGGCTGTGTTTGTTCTGGCATAAAATGTCTTCTGTTGAAAATGCTTTGGAAAAAATTTTCAGGCGCTTGGCTTGCACTTAAAATCACAATTTTTCCTATACACAAGATCTAACAAATAATTTCATACTACCTATTGCAAATAAAAAACCCACTATAGATTTCTCATAACAACACAAATCAACTAATTTCTCATGACAACACTAAAAAAAACCTTAAAAAAAAAAAAAAAAAACCCATAATAGGCTTTTGCAATCACAAGAAAATTGGAGGTTACGCATCAAATATGAGGGAAAAAAAAGAAAAGAAAAAAAGAAATTGGCAGCTTCGCTTGGAGGGGTGTAGCAGATCAATATACTAAAAGCACTGGAGTGGCAATAGCGTGGGTTTCTTGGTCGTGGGTTGTTGGATTGGGGGTTGCTGGGTTAGGATTTGGCTGAGTTTGGCACTGAAATATATGGTAGCAACAGGGAGGAGAAAGGGTGGGTGGGTGGGTGTTGTGTCTGTATCCGTGAAGGTTATTTTCCTGGTCAAACAGAATTTTTTTTTGGTTTGACCAGCATTTTCAGCTGGACCAAACACCCGAAAATGTGGAAAATGCTATTGGGGGAAAACGTTTTACGTTGAAACAAATGTAGCCTTAAGTGAAGATTGAGGGATATGCATCATTTGTTGGGCTTAAAAATTAGCAAGTTTATCGAGTTTCCAATTGATTTCTTGTTTTCTTCCTTTCAGCCATTGGCTTCTTCAGTAATACAAAAGAATATCAAAATGGTCTACCTGCCAATAAATTTCCTAATGAAGAGCTCTGTGTGCAAATACGTTGGTCTAGATCATTATAAATCTAATGTTATAAATACTGAATGTAGCTCAATTAAAACCTTGTCTCATGTTGCACTTTCTATATGCTAAGTTGACTTAGTCATTGGATACTATAATTCCTTAACATGACTATTATGCTATGTTTCTTTAGTCATCAAAATGGAGGCAGTTTGCCTTTGTTCCTGTCCCTGTATAAATCAATAGATTATTTCCATTGACATATGGACTAACTTTGATAAAATCATCATTGTTAGGAGCATATTCCATGTTTTTAAGGTTAAATACCCTAGAGAAGATATACTTTCTTCATCTGCCGTCAACCCTAAACAGTTTCATCTGCTATTTGTGAATGTGTGGGTTCTTGATTTCTATATGAAAAATTGTCTGTCCATCTTCTAGTCTCTACCACTGTATGCATGGAAAAAAATGTAGGGTTTTCTGATCTTATTGAAAGAACATTCCAATAGTACAAAAAAAGGAAAAGAACTGAATGATTTCATTGTTGATATGAATTGTTTCTCTTGAAGCAATTCACCTTCTATGAACCTTAGGTTTTTCCATTATTTAATGACATAATGGAGCTCTGATGCTTTTGCAATGAACTAAATTGAGTCCTAATATGTCTCAGTCCATGAATGATTATATATACCATAGTAAGTAGCTGTAACTACTTGAATAAATTTAGTTTCTAATATCAATTATATCTTTTTGGTATTTGTTAATCAACCCTAGTAATTGTTTTTTGATAGGTAGTTAATCAACCCTAGTAATGTCATGGACCCTAGTAATTGTTTTTTGGTATTTGTTAATCAACCCTAGTAATTGTTTTTTGATAGGTAGTTAATCAACCCTAGTAATTGTTTTTTGGTATTTGTTAATCAACCCTAGTAATTGTTTTTTGATAGGTAGTTAATCAATCCTAGTAATGTCATGGACTATAAGCATAATACATGTTTTTTGATCAGTGGTATTATTTATGTGTAATATTTTAGTTGGTTTGTGGTATACTTGTGTATTCCAATAGTAAATTAAATTAGTTCCTGTAGTTGTATTCTCACTGCACTATTTTGGTGCTTGGCATTATGGTGCTGAATATCAGTTTTTTTCCCCTGTTCTTTTTCCTTAGGCACTTTCATAAATGTTAAATATTAAGCATTTAACCTTTTGATACTATTTAGTGACTGAAAGGTCCTAGTTTGGACCAATGAGCATGATTTTGGTGACTAGGATCTCTTTTTTAACATGTCTCTGGAATGCTTTGGTATTAATTTAACAGTGTTGGTTGTGCTGCCAGATTTGACTGTCGGGATTCAGGATTTGGGGTGCATTACAGCCTCATGACTTCTTCTGTGAACGATCTTTCCGGTATTTTCTAGAAAATCTGGATTCAAAATCTTATATCAGTGCTCCCCTTTTAAAAATTCTGTTTTGATCTTTGTGAATAGATTAAATTATAATTCTAATATGCTGTAATTGAACCGGCATATTTGGTGTTATGAGCTTCAGTCTAACGTTATTGCCTCTACTTTGTTCCCTAACTCTTCATCGTCTGTTATATGGAAATTACACTATTTTTTCATTTAAAATGTAGAATTTTTTTTTTCCCTTCATCATTATCAGTTCCATAGAAACAGAATAACCGTAACAAGAGAAAATCTAATTCTTTTTTAGCTCATGCTTTTCCAAGGATTTGATCCTAGGATCTTCAGCGTGAGTTCGCTGCTACCTTACCACCAGATCCAAAGTAATGCAGGACAAACCAAAATGACACAACAATAAAGAATGAGAAAATGAAGGATAGTTAACCTATAGTCGGTACCTAGGCCTGCTTGGAGTTAACACCAAGCAAGAGAGAACTGATATGAGCAGCACCAGACCATTGGGACAATTTCAAGAGAAGTTTTATTCATCATCAAACTAATCCTCTCTCATAGGAGTACAATGCTTTGCTTAAATAGAATACCAAACCCTAATTCTAACTAACATAGGAAACCCTAATTCTAATTGACATAGTAAACTTAATTCTAAGTGACTTAAGAAATCCCAATTATTAAATTACAAAAATGACTTTGACTATAGCACATTAAATAAAAGTACTATTAAACCTAAAATACTAAAATAAAATACAATTGACCAATACATAATACAATTGATTCCAAATTTAAGTAAGTCTAAATTAAAAGAAATCTTTCCTTGTGCTTCCCATTTCACAAAGACGCTGTTCACATTATAACTATAGCTCTTTTTCTTGTGGCTTAGGGCAGGTCTCAATCTTTGTTAACAAAGGGCTCTTTTGTGCACTGTTGTTGGCAGTTTCATTACCTTCCGTGGTAATATTTTTCTAGTTACTAACTTATCAAAAAAATACTTTTTAGTTATTAGATTAGAACTTGAATTACCCTGATCTCAGCTCACTTTCTTACCTCTTGAACCATGGTCAAAGTGCATAGCCATCCATGGTAATTTTGCTTTACAGTGTTCTTATTGTCTGCTTACATGTGTTGCCTTTATGCTATGATAATTATGTTCAAGAAACTTACCTACATCTCATTGTACAAGTTGAGTCATCAGGCTGATTATTAGCTGGAGTCCCTCACTTCAGTTGTAAAGCTTGGTGCCTTTACACTTTGTTTTACTGGTTACTAGTTTCTTTCTTTGGTCTAAACATGTTTTATCTTGTCTTTCTTGTATTATTATTATTATTTTTTTTTTTTAAATTTTACGTAAAATACTTATGTTCTGTAAATTAATGATTGTCCAGATAATAGTGAAGCTGATGAGCAGCAAAAGCACTCAGAATCCCAGATACATTCTTCGTCTCCTATAACTGGAATGTCTCACCCTGGTGTCACTACCTCTAATGTTCAGTATCCAACACCTCCACAACTTGGAGCAGGACCTGCTATGGTACTACTTTTGAAGTCAACTTTTAAACTGTTTGTGTTATTATTAGCATATTCCACATTGAATTTTTTTTCAATCAAATAATCTGTTTGCTACATATATAAATTTCTTAAAAAAAAAAAAAAGGTTGAAGTTAACCTGGACATAGTGTTGGGCACTTGGGCTTCATCGGCCAGTTGTATTATGATAAACAGTCTTTGTTAGATCCTTAAAAGAGACTGATTCCCTACTCTTTATTTTTGTTAAATCCTTACCTTGAAACCAGGTTCCTTACTGTCATTCAATCAAGTTCCAAATATTCCTAGGAATCTTCTTTGTTCCTGATAACCTTCTAATAATCCTCATTTTTTATTTTCTGAACATATCTGTAACTGGTAATTATTCCAGCCTTGCAGTCACGAACGTTGTGAATAAAAATTGTGTGTCATAGTAGTGTATATGTTGATTTTATCCTATTTTCTTTCTTCTAAAACTTCACATTTGAATAATTGAAATGTGTTAAATGATACACCTGAAAAAGGATCTCTTGATGCTTATATTATTTGATATATATTAATTTGTGGGTATCTTCCTTAGTAGACTCAAGATGATTGTCATTCAGGATTTGAAGTTGCAGTAGGAACACAGCGGTCAAGAAGTTTGAAATCAAATATTGGGAAAAGATACCATATATGGTGAGTTACCGAAGCAGAGTAATCAATCAAACCCAAAAAAGAAAAGGAAAAAGAAAAGCTAAAACAGGTTGAGAGAGAGAGAGGTTTCTAAGGAGACTAATAGACTTTCTCATTTCTTTGATATTGGAGCGATCAATATACAATTGTTATCTATATTCAGGAGCATGGTATCTAACTTTGGATGCATGCAGTGAGAGAAAAAAGTGGAATGCAAGGATATAAATAGAAAAAAAGAAAAAGAAAAAAAGAATCTGAGGTAAAAACTTAGTTTATTCGGATAATTTAGGTGGAAATAGAATTGGTTTTGAAGTAGTAAAGGTTTGATGTGGCCAGCAATTGCTGTCATGGTTGTATGTATGAGCTCTCCTTAAAGGATACGTTCACCTCTATTCTTTTGCCATTATTAGGAGAGCAACTGTGGTGAGCCATATGGATTGGTCAGGAGGAAGTTGCATTGGAATCTAAGATTCAATAGGACCATCCATGATTTAGGAATTGGAGGCTGTGGATTGGCGGTTTTATTCTCTTAATGCTATTCATGTTTCTGGTGTTAGAGAGGATGTGACATGTTGGTGACCAATTGGGAGTTCTAGATTAAAGGTGAAAACTTCTTTGACACACTTAACTTTAACATTTCTTCTACATAGGTGTATCATTTTGCCTTCTCTTTTCTTTTTCATTCTTTCATCTTTTTTTTCTTTTTCTTTTTATTTTTTATTTTTTATGTTTATCATTTGTTTACTGTGTACCCCGACTACACCCCTCCATTGTCACACTGTGTACTTACAAACAGTTATTGTGTTTCATTGTTTGAGAATGTTCTAGTCAGTGGTTTTCCCTGGGTGATGCATATCTGGTAAAGAGTTGGTAGTGGCGAAAAGCACCACAAGTTGTGTTGGCAATTTATGAAGTGTTGGTGTTTTGTTTTAAAACAGGAGTTTAAGCTACTACACTCTTGCTTCAATGGTGACTTTGATCCTTTATCTTTCACAACTCATGACAAATGGGTTGTATATCTTTTCAATTAATGTTTCTTTTAATGGATGCTAATGATGATGAGGAATTCATCAAGCTGTTGATTTTACACGATTGAAACCATATTTGGTTTTCGAATTGTCTTACTAGGCGGTCCTTGTGTTTACTACATCTTAAATAAAGGTTTTTTTTTTTTTTTGGTTGTTGATAAGTACTACATCTTAAATAAATAAAGTTGTAATGAGTTCTTTTATTTTGTTTGTATGTGTTTTACTTTAGAATGAAACTAGAGAAAAGATAAAAGTTGGGTTGCTTCCGGAAAAAATTAAGCTCTGTAACTATTTGTAATCATGTTGCAATTTTGTCATTGATGAACAGGATTCTCTCAGCTAAGAGAGACCCTATTTTACTTTTAGGTCTCACCTTTATTCTATCAATGGAACATGATTGTGTTTTTAAGGTAACAGTAAGACTGCAATGTTATAGATAGAGCTGGCATAATTATATCTAAGTTATAGATAGAGCTGGCATAATTATATCTAAGTTATAGATAGTTAGGGTTGCATAAGGGGGTAAGTTTGTGGAAAAGCATTTGGAAGAGCTGGGAGTTCTCCGGACATGCTACTTTCATAGTGAGGATTAGGGATTGAGTATGCTTTTGGAATGGTTCACTGTGTGGGGAGATTATGTTAAATTGTTTGATTTCTAAGCTTTTTTGTGTTGCACTGGATAGGGATGCATATATGGCTGATTAAATGAATTGGTTCAATAGTGAACTCCAAGTGTATAAGGGCTGTACAGGATTGGGAACTTGGGTCAGCGGATCAGTTTACTGAGTTATTCAGTTAACTTGAATGGGGAGGGCATTGATTGGTGAGGTAAAATCTTATTATTTGGCTCTGATAGAGGTTTAACGGGAACCATTCCATGGAGGAATATTTATCAGGCCAAGGGCCCTAACAAGTGGGGATTGTTTTGTTTGGACAGCAGCAAGGAGAAAATTTTTGACAATGGATGATCTGAAAAAATTGTGAAATATTTTAGTGGATTGGTGTTCTATGAGTAAATCAAATGCAGAAGAATTGGAGCATTAAGCAACCAATGCAGCGCATTATATTTTCAACCATCTAGCCAACAGCTCTACACACATTAGCTAAGGTAATCTGCTTTGTAGTGTCATTGGGTGAGGACTGAGGTCACATGTTTTTGCTTTTATAACCTGGGTACTAGGGTTCCCTACTTCCCTCTTTTATGGTTTGATTGTTGTGGACTTTGCAGAGGGAGAGGAACTGCTGAACTTTTGAAGATTTGGAAAATTCGGCGGTTCAATTGAAGACGTATTTCACTAGATCATTGTTTGAATGGTCTAGTGCTTTGAGTTATAGTGTCACTCTTTCTTTTGTAGATTTCACTCGATTCCCCTTTATTTCGATTGTAATTTGCATGTGTTGCAATTTTAGGCTATCTTAAGTATGCATCCTGTGTACATGAGGTAGTTCCTCCATCTTAATAACATTATATTAGTTATAAAAAATAAAAATAAAAATAAAAGGAAAAAGAAGAAGAATTCAACCTTTTTTTTTAGAGCAGTCAACTGAAGTTGGTGATGTGTATGCTCTCATTTCAGAATGTTTAATATCAATTGCAGGATTTGAAAAAAATATGAATTGGCAACACTGAAAATCATGGAATAAAAAAGAAAGACTCAAGTAGTATTTTATGTTGTCATTTCTTGATCTGATTACATGTGAAAGCCATAACTCAAATGTTTGCATTACAATAATGTCTCATGATTAATGAATGCAGATTAGAACAATAGGCTTAGAAAAATTTCTTTTGTAGGTGGTTGTAGTAGCCACCCCTCTCTCCCCCCAAAAAAGAAAACCCCCCTTTCTCCCTTTCAAGGCGGCATAAATTCTAAACTCTCTCTTGTTCATTCTTGTATTATTAAAAAATGTTATGGTGGCAACAGTTCTTATTGAAGTTTTATTACTGAACTAGTTGACAGAATGATTATGGTTTCTCCCTCCAATTTTTTTTTTTTTTTTTTTTTTTCAAATTTAAATTTGGAACTAAGTCATATCACACACTTAACTAATTCCATATTGGCTTTTCTATTGAAGGCACCGGGGGCATACCCGTACCCAGATCCTTATTATAGAAGCATCTTTGCTCCCTATGATGCACAACCCTATCCTCCACAGCCCTATGGTGGGCAACCAATGGTATGCTCTCTTTGATTCTATCTGTCGACACATTGATAAAAAAGATGGCATATGTTGATCTCTAATTCTTTATGACATATGGTCATTGTTGATATTGAGACCACACATTGCTTATGACCATCCACCTTACAATTATTGGATAAATACCTCTCAGGTCCATCTTCAGTTGATGGGAATCCAGCAGGCTGGTGTTCCTTTGCCATCAGATGCAGTTGAGGAACCTGTATTTGTGAACGCAAAACAATATCATGGCATCCTGCGACGCCGACAGTCTCGTGCAAAAGCGGAATCAGAACATAAAGCTATTAAGTCTAGGAAGGTATGTTATAAGCCACACGTTTCTTGCCTTTTATTCAAAATTGTGTTGAGTTTGCTTCATAGGCTACAATGGCATTCTGGCCTATGTGGGGTTAGTTTCTGGGGTTCAATCCCTCCTACATATGCTGAGCAAATAAATAAATAAATGATCTGTGGGTTGCCAAATAAATAAATAAGTGATCTGTGAGGTTGCTTGGCCTTTTTTATCCTTTTAAGTGTTAGTCTTATTTGGTTCTAATTGTCTTTCAATTTTATATTATTTAAACGTAAATTGACTTATTGCTCATCACTCAACTGATCTTGCAGCCATATTTGCATGAATCTCGACATTTGCATGCACTGAGAAGAGCAAGGGGATGTGGGGGTCGGTTTCTCAATTCAAAGAAAGATGAGAATCAACAAAATGAGGTGGCATCAGGTGACAATTCGCAGGCCAATATCAATCTCAACTCTGATAAAAATGATATTTCTTCCTCAGATGGCACATCCTGAAGTTTTACTGCACAAACCAGTTATTGATCAAAGGTGTCCTTTCAACCAAGGCTTAATACCAGTCCCAATGGTAGCAGTATTGCTTCAATCTGGATCTATACTTAGAATTCAGTAGCATGTATAGGTTAAATCTGTAGGCAGTTCGTAGGGTGGTTGCAAGATGAGGCAGAAATAGTGTTATTGATGAACAGTGACTGTTAGCTTCTCCGATGGATTTCTCGTCAGGCTTCACTTCTTTTTTTCTTTTTCTTTTTTCTCTCCTTCTGAGAGTGATGGTTAAATATGCTGTGTGGGTGTTTTTATGCATTTGAATCACTGTGGCGAGGTCAAGACTTCTAACACAAAATTTGAGTTGTGTTGATTGTTTGGTTTGGTTATGTTTAATTAGCTTGGCAAAGATTAGATTGGTTGTTGCTCTATGGTATCAGTCTGATACCTATGTTGTCAGCTGGCAGAATAAGTCAGAATTGTTTAATTAAAATTGTTGGTGAATCTAGCAGGTGATTGTCATAGTACTATGTAATGTATTTGTACAAGTTGCATGTAAGTCAGAATGGAAGTTTTAACATTTTGTATGTACAACTAGAAATGAGCTAAAAATATAGTTCTCCATGAACCAATGCTCATTTGATTCAATACAGGCTTGTGCAGTTAGGCTGGAAAATTGTTGCACTTGTCAGATGGGACCGGAAGGTTGTTGCACTTGCAGGGTCTAGCCATCTTAGAGAATTGCGGTACAGGTGCCTACTAAAAAAAGAGTTGGTAGGGCATTCATTCAAGGTGTGGATTGATTTGAGGCATTGAGAAAAGAATTAAGCAGGCCTGAGAAAACCATACAATTGATCTTTAGATAATATAGTACAAGGTCTACAGCCTTTATACAACTAACTATGTCGTCGAACTACTGTGTTGGAGATGAGGGCAAAAGTAGCTTTGAAATAAAGGATATTATGTAACAGGTGTATGTAATGCGTTGGTAAGTGACAATGCGGCCTCCAGAGATACCATGAATGTGAAAACCAGTAACTCAGAACATCAATGGGATTAACAGTCTCCAGCGGATTAACAACACATACCAATCTATTCAGGGTCTCCCATGGTGTTTAAGTATATGCAGGAAAAAGTTGCCTTTGATTTATGTCAAACAATATTCATCCTTTTTTGGTTAAGAATCAAGGTCAGAACTCAGAGGCAGACTTTAATTATTTTATTTTTGTTTTGAGAGTTAGGCAGACTTTAATTAAGCTTGGATAAGTGGACAACTTTAAGAAATCATAATTTATTTATTTTTTTGAGAAAAAGAAGAAACCATAATTTAAGTGGACTAGCTGAGCCCTATAACTGCTATTAAATATTAATAGTCATAGGTCCATCATTTCGGGTATTTATTTAAACTAGTCGCTAACCCGTACGAAGTACGGGAAAACTATCAATTTTTTCCAAATGATTTGACATTAGCTATTGGAATTGAACATCAATTCTCTAGTAGCACGTTCTTATTTTTTAATTTCATTTATTTCATGTCTTCCATTAAATATTCAATGCATTCATTATATTTAAAAAACGTTGAAGTTTAGATATTGTTTTCCAGTTCCTCTTAATTTTAAAGACACAACTATTGAATCTCAACAACATACCAATACAAATATTAATTACTTAAAATTCAAAATAAATTATTTATACATGATAAGTTACAATTCAAACAATATTGAACACTACAATATTTAGAAATTAGATGTATATAGACAAACAATTAACGCTATAGTAAAAAAAAAAAATCCTCAAATAACTAAATATAAGAGTTTAATTCCTCTTTGTTTCAATTTAAAACCAAATTGTGCATAAAAGCAAAAAAATTTCCTTTGTTCCAATACGTCTTTAGTATCAAAATCACAAATTCATTAAAACCAAATTGTGCATAGAAAATCTTAGAGATTGAAAGACAACTTTAAAGTGTTTTTTGTATCTTCTTCCTTTGTTACTTTGTAGTAGTCCTTGAATATGCCCTTTTGTTTTCCTTAAGTACAGATGTTGGTGTGAGTTGCACATTGGTTTGACCATCAAGTTTTTGAAATTTTGTACAATCACCATCTTCTTCAATTGATAAGTTGTTGCTACATTCATTTGAAGAATCACTGATGTAAACCTGGCAATAGAACAGGTTGAGAAATGTATTACAACATATTCATCTTAAATATCATATTTATAATTTCTCTAAATTAAAGAATACTTACTTCTGTCATTTTATCAAGCTGAATTGCTTTGTCAGTTTCTTCAAAAGAGTCAAAAAGTTTCTTATGAGTCAAATATGGCTTTGTAGTGTTTTGCAGTCATTTAAACAGTTCTTATTTCTAAATGAGTTAATTTGGTGTGACTTTATGTTAGAATTTTATTTTCTCTTGTGTGCGTACGCGTTTGTTTCTAAAAAAATGTTCCTATTTCTAAATAATACTCATAAACAAGTCTCATTATATTTTCAGTTAAAATTCTAATATAAAAGAAATGTTTAACCTGCATTGTTTGCTAACAAAATTAGATACAAGGACCATTGACTTGTTTTGACAAAGTGAGAGATTAAATTGACAAAAATTAAACAATAGGAACTAATTTGATAATTGAAGTAAAAGTTAAGGAACTAAATTAAATTTTAGCAAAAAAAATAGAAGGCACACTGTGACATGCGCTTGTGCTTGTCCAAGTTCAATTTTATTTTTATGATGAAAGTTTGGTCTCACCCAAAATTCTTAATCTAAGAAAGAATCAAATAATTGTCTTTTACTCACTAGAGTCTTGTTTAGTAGTAGCTTATAATTTTTTAAATAAGGGTAATAATTAATAAACACCTTTTGTATCACTTAATTAAACTTTTAAGATAAATAGTAACTAGTTGGTAATTGGTGCAATGAACGATAAAGTTAAACAAAATATTTTTTTTCTATCTTTTATTTTTTGTCTAAATATAAAATTTAATAATTATGGTAATTACTCATAGTTATTTATTATAATTACTCATAGGTATTTATAATAATTTTATTTTCATATAAAACCATATATATTTGATAATTCAATAGTTGGGGGTGAGAGAATTTGAATCATGTAGTCACTGCTAGAAACACAAAAGGGTGCTAGTTGAGCGACAAACCTACAGTTACAAGGCTCTTGACATGCATTCTACTATTTAAAGAAAATATAATTTAGTAGGATTCTAAGGAATATTTTAAATATAGACTAAATTTAAAATTAGTTTAAAAATATAATAGAATAATGGCGTATAAAATTATAAGGTCTCAAAAGTTTAAGTGACAAAATATCAAGAGTTCAACCAAAAGTTAGAAGTCTTTAATTTTATATATGTTATAGATTTATTATAATACTATTAGAGTAAGTGGGTAAGTGGGGTTTTAGGTCTATATATATTTTTATTTAGTGTTAAAATTTTCACATAATAACTAAGGCTCCACTTGTTTCAACATAATTTTTTTTTTTGGGAATATATTTTCTAATAAAAAAAAATCTAATGGAAATGGCTTGTTTTATAGTGTTTGGTTTTATTTTTAAAATGTCTTGAAAAACATTTTTGGTGTTTGTCTTGTACAAAAAATCACAAAATTTCTTTTATATACACACACATACATACATATATATAAAATAGAAACTTTAATTCATTCTATTAAAATTAATACAAAACATCTAAAATCAACCTAAAAAAGAAGCACAATCAAAATCAAATTATTGAAAATTACATTAATATGCACAACCAAAATAAGAGTACCAAAAAAAAAATTAACAAAAATTATCAACTAAACTTACACATTTACATACATAATTATAGATACTTGAAACCTCCAAAAATACACTTGAGAGTTGTTTTTGTGTTACTTTTAAAATTTTAGAAGAAGGTCTTGACATTTTGAGATATATCATGGTCATTTTGGAGGTTTTGAGAGGTGGTAATTGTTGTTTTGAGGTTTTGGGGGAAATTTCTCATTTTGGTGGTTTAATGGTATTTTAGTCATATTGACATTGAAGGTTTCAAAGATATTTGGTCATTTTGAAGGTTTCAAGGTTATTTTTATCATTTTGTAGGTTTGGAGAGTATTTTAGTTATTTTGAAGGTTTTCAAGAGGTAATTTGGTCATTTTGAAGGTTTTTGCAGCATTTTTTTTTAGGTTTTAAATGTATTTTGATAATTTTGGAGATCTATGACTATTTTTGTCATTTTAAAGATTTCAAGGATGCATCAATCATTTTGAAGGTTTGGTATCATTTTAGAGGTTTTAAGGATATTTTGGTAATATTTCTATTATTTTGGTGGTTTTTGTTATCTTGAGATTGAAAATGTTATACAATATTTAATAGGTGTAAAACATTTTTCAGCCCTAAATAAGGGTTTTTTTCTAGTCAAATTGGATGCATGCCAAACAATTATCTATCATATTCCTTTGGAGGGGACCTTTAACATTAGTTATATATTAGAGCTTAAGTACAGATCATAGGGAAGAAAATCATTTTATTCCCTTTGACACCCTTTTTTTTTTTTTTTTTGTGAAATGAGTCCCATCAAAACTTTGAAAAAGAGAAAACCATCATTTAATTGACCACCACCTAATCTTAACACCCATGTTCACAACTTCAAACCCATGAATTCTCAATTTATTGTAACTCCCAAATTTTTCTCCATTATTGTACTGAAAACATGAGATTAAAATATCTTTTCGTGTGTAATTATTGAACCTAAATGACTAAATCTATACCTTAATGAAAGGTTTATGAGATAGGACACCCTAACCCAATCTGTAGCATATGAGCCTTCTAAGTAAACTTTGATTTCAATGGACCAAATTAAATATTCACTTATAGACAAATAGAATATAATAAAAGTCTGTACCTCAGTCTTCATCACACTTTCATATTTTTTCCCTCTTTTGTTTTTTATAAGGAAAATGACATTATTTAGATATATTCTCCCCATGTGAATTTCCTATCCTTTAGTGGAGAAGAGAAAAAAAATGAGCAACTTATTAATTAAAATAAGGTCAAAAAGTTGGCCTTCACTGTTGACCACTGTCAATGATTTATAGGCGTCATTCAAACAATATGATATATTGTTCAATTATCTCTTCTACAAAGATGGGGTTGGGTTCTCAAATTTCAACGAGTCACTATTACCTTCTTTTGTTTCACGTTATCTTATTCCCGATGTTTCTACCTTGAAATCATTCCAATTTTGCCTAAAATTTCTAACGTTGTTTGGGTTTGTCTTATTAGAAATTGCATGATTTTTTTAACCTCTTACACTGAAGTTGGTAGGTGATGGATCGAATAAGAGAGGCTCTTTGGACTTGCACTTGTTTTTGGTTTATTTTCTCTTCCCCAATGATGCTACTTTAAACCCACATGACCAAATACAACAAAGTTTCGGTAAGCTGTAAACCAAACAATCCCATCACACACACACACACACACACAAATAAGGTGGGGTTAGTGAGTTTTGTCACCTTAATTTACCTATATTATTTATGAGAGCTCTAATTATAGAAGAACTCACTTTCTTCAACAATGCTTTGCACATGTCAATCAAATCAAGAATTAAAAAGGAATAAAAAAATTAAAAAATTAAAGATCAACCTATTGACTATTTAGGCAGGATTCAAGGTATTAGTGTATGTGTCAATGTATACCCTCTAATTCACCCCCTACACCCCCCCCACACAAAAAGTATCTCAATTGGACTTATGAGGGAAATTAGCATTATATTAATTTACCACTAAATTGTCCATTTAGACTTCAGGATTACTATTTAGTATTTAAGCACACCATTCATGAACCGATGATGAGTCGTATCACATCAATTATTGTTGATATATGCAAAATACCTTTTGGTTCTTTCTTTTGGACAACCTTCTATTATTTACAATATTATTTTCTTGAAGTCAAATAAAATGGGAAACTTACGTAGATCACTGAAAATTGTCACTACATGTATCATTGGAAGTTGTTAAATAATAGTAAATCATATGAAATGTTGAACGTACAATTCAGGAGGTACCAGAAATCACATTTGTCAGGATTAGCAGTGATAGTATCCAGAAATAATGATGGGAAATGTGACCCAAATATATAAATGAAAATGAAAGTTTTAGTGACCAATATACCAAGAAAATAAAAAGTATAGAGAAGCAAGTCAATATATAGGAAGTAATTGCAACCAGAACTTCAAAATAAGAAACTTTAGAATGAATAAAATTATTTTTGCCATCTTATACTTCATTAAAATTGCAACATGTCACATGTACTTTCATTTTTCTTTTCTTTATAAAGTAATTAAAGTTAAAACCAAAAAAATTCAAACGAACGACATATTATAATTGATGAAAAATAAACTCAAATATTAAGAGGGGGACAAAAAAATTTCGTTTTTCTAGAATTACCCAATTCTGTCGAAGAAAATAATCTGAATCTGTAATAGGTATTTTTTTTTCTAGTAATTACCTATTGCAATGGTTTAAAAGCGCCGTAATAAGCCTTGTATTAAAAAAAAAAAAAAAAAAAAAACTCAATTTCACAGAAAATAAGACCTATCCCAACGCTTCAAACCGCTGCAATAAATACATGTGTTGAGGTATTCTTCAAAAACGCCGTTATAGTCCTCTCAAATGCCAGTATTGACCATAACTATGCCAATACTTACAAAAGAGCCGCTGTAAGCCTTTGTTTATAGTAGCAGTCACTAAAACCGCCATAATAGGTGATTCATAGTGGCGGTTCTAGAAAACGCCGTTATAGGTCAGCTTTTTTGCAGTGCCACTTGTGGTTAGAGAAAAGGAAAGTAATTTGAAAATCAGTTATCGCAATTCCTTTAGCATCTTAACATTTTGTTTTGGAATTCATAAAAGAATGGAATGAGTAAATTATAATGGAATGTAATGGAAAGTAAGGAGAGACTATTCTAAAGCCTTTAGAAATAAATACACGAGAGTAATAGTTTTCCTGGGTCTTCGAGGAATAAAGACCATAGTAACAAGCAGGATACTATTTGATTTGTTATGGATTTATATTTAAAGTTATCATGTACGATTGCCACTAATAAATATTAAACTGGCTTACGATCATATATCATCACGCCACATCATCCGTTAATGGGAAAAAAAGTGTTTGTCACTTTTTACTGGAAAGCACATATATATACATTTGTGTGTTTTGGTGCAAAAAGAAAGATGCTAATTAATAGGCTGCTTGTCTTTTTTTGCTGAATAATTAATAGGCCGCTTGTCATGAAATTGTAAAGTGACTGCGTTATATAACCAAAAATCTATCCGATCAATTCAAAGAATTAGTTTAATATATTTGTTATTACTTATTACTTGTTTGTTTTACACTCACTCCCACTACAAAATAAACTGGGGCTATTCCAGCGTTTTTAAACTGCTGGGATAGTTCTAAAAGGCATTGGTATAGACTAAAAATGTCTACCCAGCACTTTTTTCCCCAACGCTTTGTAATGCTGCGCAACGAGAAAAAAAAATCCATATTCATATTTGGAGTTCAAAATTGCTATAGATAGAAAATGAAATTAATGAATGATAGAATTTTCTTTCAACTTGATTTGAACAAATTAAAGTTCCTTCAATATGTGTCAAGTCAAATAAGCATATACTTATACTTTTAGTCATGTAACCCTACTTGATATATAGTCAAATAAATGACTTATTTAAATTATTTAATAAATTATATAATTTAATACATATAGTCTTAGAATCTTCATGCAATGAAAGAGATTCTCTTATCCGGCTTACATGAAAACCTTTTTTTTTTTTTTAAGAAATATTGTGAGCATGATTTAATAGTGAACGCTCCTCAAGAATTTAGCGCTCTTTTACTATCTTCCAACACAAAATAGAGACCTATGAAGCACATACACATAAATACGAGTATAGCTACGGGTATGGATACAACATGGTAACATGGAAATTTTTGAAAAATTAAGATACAATAGGACAAAAATATGCATATTAATTCATTATTAAATATTCATTTATTTATGTTTTGAAATATTTTTAATAATTTATTTTTGCATATAATGTTAAACATATATCAATTTAAGAGTAATAATTCATTGTCACATAGTATAAGCTGCGTTTACAAACGCGGCAATAGGAAACGCAGCTATAGGTTAGGGTCTATAGCCGCATTTTAGAAACGCGACTATAGCCCTCGTTTCTTGTAGTGAAACAATATTTACCATCGCACACCCTTAGTGCAATGACTACTCTACAAGTATAAGTGTTTGTGGAGTGTGGGAGGTAAGGGTCGGGATTCAAGTGTTCATGAGGGAGTTTCACACACACACATACACTTAGATTATACTATATTAGAATTCTATCTTGTATAAAATATATATATATATATATATTTAGAAATTAGAATACAAACCAAAAATAAGATTCAAAAGAGTCAATAAAAGATAACTATGTAAGTGTTTAAAATTGAAACTAGAAATAAATAGAAGATAAGTAATAAGTGTCCCTCTTGTGTTCTGCAAATTTTCAGCAGAAAAAAAAAAAAAAAAAAAAAAAAAAAAAAAAAAAAAAAAGAGAGAGAGGCTGGGACATGCGTAGTGTACCAGACGTGCCCCATGTTCGACATGGGTACAACACCCTAAATGAAGTATCATTACTTCCTAGATAAATACATATGTAATTAATAAATTAAGTTTCCACCACAATGTTTTGATTTTTTTATATTTTGAAAATTAGCTTATATCCTATAGCGATTTGATTCCCAATCTACTACGATAGGCCTTGTATAATTGAATTGGGTCTTTAGTAACCGTAATCAAAAGAACCAATGTTAGTTAGATGATACCTAGGAATTCTGTAGCTCCATTAAAATTTTCTAGTACACGTGTTCCAACAAAGAAGCTTATGGTTTAAATCCTTTTCCCGACTATCAAATTGCTTTAAGAAAAAATTTACTTAAATGATAATGAGGTGTTTCTGTTTTTGAGAAGAAAAATAATAATGAGTTATAGATGCTTAGAAAAAGCAGCTTCCTTTCTTAGATCCTATATTATAGTCCAGGGGCTATAACTGTGTTGGGCCTGAGTTCGAGTCATCAACTTAATCACTGCGCGCTTGAAGGGGTGGCAGCATAATTTATACATAGCTCTTCTCGCTAATTTCTCTATCTTTGAAAACAAATCGCCTATCATTTCATAAGTTAATTTAGACCGTCGGCAATCTCTCAAATATACACGACAAAAGATGACATTATAAGGCGATAAAGCTTTTTAAGATTAACACTGTATCTGTAAAAAAAAAAAAAAAAAAAACACTAATTAGCTTACAACATGGACCATAAATTTACGTGCATGGTAACTTGAGAAATCTATTTATAAGTACATGGTTCATATCATACAATACAGTACAAGCCATGACTAATTAAAACAGGTTTAAGAGAAAAAGTCACTAAATTTAGTTGTAATTTAATCAACACCATGCAATTTCTTCCCTACAATAATTTACCTTATGGAAACGTCTGAAAATATATTATATATAGCATGGCCATTATTTGCATTGCGACCAAAAGTTGCCAATACTTTTGAATAAGAACATGAAGATTCCCAGTACAAATAAAATACTACTATATAAAAATAAAATAAAGCTTGAAAGGAAAGAAGACGACTTAATAAACATAATAATGCTTCTCTAATCCAAAGTCCATACTCACATTGGGAGGAGAACAAAAATGCATGGTGATGCATGCCATGTTGACGGCTGATTAATGCTATTAATGTTGCCATTAATTGCAGTCTCACTCGTAGTTTTTCCTTGAACTTTTCTAAGGTTTTGACAAATTGAATTCATATACTTTAATACCACTCTTAATCATAGCAAGTATTATATGATATTGTGTCATAATTAGTAGCAAAGATATCAAGATTTTCCCTCAGATGAGCATCCTATCAAGTTGGGTTCCTCTCTTTTCCTTTCTATCCATGTCTCTACCTTTACACCCTCCTATCATGCATGGACCCCTAACAATACATACACCTCACACAGACAAAGAGAGAGAAAGAGAGAGATGTAAAATGGAAGCAAAGGCACACAAATCTAGAGTGAAAAAATTGTGGTGGGTGGGGTATGTTTTGCGAGTCCATAACAATCTTTTGTTGCATGACAAAATGGGGTCACCCACCCTCCTAAATTCTCCATCTCCACAACCAAAAAAAGAGAAGAAAAAACCCTTTTGGGTCCCTCAGACGGGGCTGGAAAGGGACTTCCACCACTGTTAATTTTGCAAAATCACGCAATCTGATATGGGAACATGGCTCAGTGGACCTACCCCAGTGGTGGGGTCTTGGTGTCCTGGACTAGCCCATATTTTGTGTACCCCTTCTCTTCCAAAAAGAGAGTTAAAAAGAAAGAAAAAGAGAAGCAAAGGGGTTCATGATAATTATATAGCCAGGGAGACAAGAAAACACCAAGTGAGTCTGTGTAGCCATTGACTCCTCTCCCTTGAGCTCCCATCATAAGCCCATTAATTATATATATGTTAAGAGGAGAGAGAGAGAAAGAAGAGCCATCTTTGAAGAAGGAGTGTTTCCAAGCTTTGGATGCTTTCAAGATATGAAATCTTTTATATGTGAAATGTCAACCTTGTGAAATCTAAAAGTCAATTGCTTTTCTTACCATTATCTCTCTCTTTTTTCTCTCTCTTGGATTCTTCTGAGCCAAGGGATGGAGGTGGGAAACACTCTCAATTGTCACCAAAAGGGGTGGTTGGTGCTGGTCGACCTTAACCAAAAAAGGTGAATTTTAAGGCCAGATTCTAGCTTTGAGGTTTAAAAGCTTGGTAGAATTTAAATATAAAGAAAATATAGATTCTACATAGTGAGGCAAGGTGTGCTTTAACAAAGAAAACATATTCTTAATCCAGTAAGACTGAACCCTAATATATCTTTTTTGCCACTTGGCACATAGAAAACGAAAAGCATGGGCAAGTTGAATTCATGATGACACTGCACATGAAATTATAGCATAATAGAGATTACTCTACTTTTAATTTGACCTATACAACTAATAAAAGTACTAGGTATTCATAAATGACCTATCAATGGTCAATCTTTCTTCCTCATCCATGAAGCCTTGCCACTTCCTGTTATTTTAATAGCCGTTTCTCAAAAGCCTATCTATGGGGGGTCAGGCCATGCCTCAACGATATGAGAAGCGAGATTGAGCGAATCATCGGATCCCTTATTTAGAAAGAAACGCCCTCATAGAGAATAATAGTTATCTCCATATTTATTGTATCTAACAACCTCCCATTGCATTTAATGTGATGGGATTGCTCCCCCCTCTTTGAAGTAGGTTAGAAAATTCAGCCGCCTAATTATACCTTGGATGTCACCAAATCGGGTGACATGCATCAAACTAACTAGAGAAATGAGGGCTTTGAGGCTTAATTCGGGAGAAAAGAGAGAGATGGCTATAAAAGATATATACCATCTTGAAGAAGAAGGTGTGATTTTTATGTAATTTTAATAGTCCATGTGGATTGAGAGGGAAAGAAGGGGGAGTGGATGGGAGTAGAAGAGAGTAGAGTAAAATTAGATAAAAATAGACTAATTTTGGCCCAAATCTATTTTACTCTACGCTACTTCTCATCCCTCCTCTCAATCCAAACAGATAGTACTATTCCACAAATCTCAAACTCACTTTATTATTCGAGTGTCACCGATGAATCGGATAAACCAATTTTACAATGTTTATGTTTGAGAAGATAGTTGCTGACGATACATCTTGACTTTCATCAATTCCCAATTCCTAGAATCCCAACTCTCACGTTGACTTCTTAGGTACATACTTGTCTCCTAAAAGGCTTTTGTGTTTGTCAAGGACGTGTTAAATATTTAAAACTAAGGAGTCACAAAAAAATTTTACTTTTAATTTCTCCTGCTTGAAAGAAAAGGGAAATTGAAAATTAGAATTTGAAAATCATTAAAAATAATATTTTAATTATTAAGTGGCTTTAAATAGCTTAAAATTTTGTAATTATCCTAAAACAAATAAGAAATTCAAGCAAAACCCACCAAAAGTCAAGACACAAGTGTAGATTTGCACCTTGTCCAAAGACTTGGGTGCCAATTGGCACCTATGCTATGATTGTCGCCAAATTTGAGTTTTGGTTCACCTTATCAGCTCAAACATAGTTTAAACATGCATTAAGAAAAAAAAAGTTTAAAAACACTTAGAGGGACGGAAATAAAAGAAATTTGAACCCTCTAATCCATTCCCCTCTATAAAGAGAACCTCTCATCACTAAATTGGGAGATTCCAACTTTTTGTAGCTATGAAGCTTATTAAAATTTGAGAATCATTAGATGCTGCAGATATTTTGAGGGAACTAACTAAAATGAGGCATTACATATATCCAAACACTTAAATTGTCTAAGTCAAGCAAGCTACAACATGCATCACAACATATTGCATTCATCAACACACACAACTCCCTCCATCAGTGATGAGGAAAATATGTGGATTAAGAGATCCAACAATTCAAAGAGACACATTCAGTTCTAAATCTACCATTAAGCCATTTGAAGGAGATAGAACATGCAGGTATAAAATTTATAACCCGTTAATAACATATTGGGGAAATTAAATTTTTTGTCCCTATATTTTGCTCATACTTTCAATTTGGTCCTCATGTTGTATTTATGTTTACACATATGTTCAACATAATATTTGAATGAGTCATCTTCTTATTCAAAGGTAAAATATGTTATATTTGTACTCGTTATTGTTGCTAATACGTGTGAAATGTTTAAGATGGTACTTTAAATGGAATAATCCAATTTCAACAATAAATTCCTTTTTTCTAAATTTCATTCCTTATAAATTTTGTATTTACTATATGAAAAAGGGAGATGTTTAAGAAACGAAATAAGGTATGGAAATAAAGTCTGCCTAAAATAATTGTTGTAGTTTATATGTTTATGAGCACGTGTGTGAATTTATATGTTTATAAATCTAACTTTAAGGTTTTTTTCCTTGTAAAATATTGGCATTACCTATTTATTCAACTTTTTCTTATAACGTAATAAATAATACAACATTACAAAACTCCAACAACTTGCATGGAATTTATATTTTACATAACATACTTCTTAACATCCACTAGAATATTATCTTGCTAGTGATCTTTCGATTTTACTGTTCTTGTTTAGTTTAACCCAGCAAGCAATTTATAATCCACGTTATCAGGAGCCATTAACGGTGATTAGTAAATATAAACTCTCTATAACACCATTATCATTGGTTCAAATAAAGCTTGAGTATATTGGACTTGAAGTTTCTCTTTCACCTTGCCCCAATAGTTGATGAAGATATTCCAGAATTATTGACTATTATATGTCTAGTTGGTTCATTGATTAGTATTGGTTAATCTACAAGATTAGATGATTTGTAATCCGTATTTAGTCACTGACACTCCTCACTACACAGTTGACGATTTGTAATCCTTAATATAAAATTTATTATGATCAACATTATTATTGAATTTAGATTATCAATATTTGCAATATTTTGTATTTAGATTTCAATATTAAATATAACATAACAAATTTTTTTATTTGTTTAATATAATAAAACACACCAAAGCTAGTAATTTAAATAAATTAAAATAAATGTAAACATAACATAAACATATATTCAAAAAAAACAACTATTGCTTGTATATTGTTTAAGATGGTACTTTAAATGGAATAATCCAATTTCAACTACAAATTCTTTTTTCTAAATTTCATTCCTTATAAATTTTTTATCTACAAAATAAGAAAGGGTGATGTTTATGAAACAAAATTAGGTATGGAAATAAAGTTTTCCTAAAATAATTGTTGTAGTTTATCTGTCTATGAGCACGTTTATGATTTTATATGTTTATAAATCCAACTTTAAGGTTTTTTCCTTGTAAAACATTGGAATTACCTAATTATTAAACCTTTTCTTATAACATAATAAATAAGACAACATTTCAAAACTCCAACAACTTGCATGGAATTAATATTTTTCATAACATACTTCTTAACATCCACTATCATGTTTCTAAATCTTTTTTTTCCTTTCTTGTTAACCTTAAAATACATCAAAAAATTTGCTTAAATGTTTTTTTTTTCAAGCGTAACTTAAGTATGCATCATGTGCAACAAATTTCTATTTAAGAATATAAGATAATTTAATAAAAAAACCAAATTATATAATGTTGCGACATGAAAGTAATGTTGCAACTTCTAAATTATTGGCATTGCAATTGTAGCCCTGATGACTCTAAAATTGGACTGCATGATAGAACTTAGTGCTTTGAGAGGTTAAATGACTATCAAAGATACTTTTATCTTGTACCAAAAAATGTATCTTTGATAGCCATTTAACCTCTCAAAGCACTAAGTTCTATCATGCAGTCCAATTTTAGAGTCACCAGGGCTACAATTGCTATGCCAATAATTTAGAAGTTGCAACATTACTTTCATGTGGCAACATTACTAATAGTTAACACTTTTATAATAATTAAAGTGTTGTAAGTGCTGATTTTGCAACCACTTGCAAAAGTTGTTTAATTAAAATCAAGAGTTTAATTTCAATTAAAATAATGAAGTTTCATTTCAAATGAAAACGTTAAAATAATTTCTATCGTAGTTATATTTTCATTATTCTAATTGTATTTATGTCTAAATATATGTTCGATATAAGATTTGAAGAATGATCTTCTTATTTGAAAAGAAGTTTTATGATTTTGGAGATCTATAGGAAATTGAAAGCAAATTTTATTGTGTTTGTACTTGTTACTGTTGCATATATGTGTAAAAATATTTTCAAGATAGATAATACTTGAAGTGGAAAAGTCCAATTTCAAATTCAGTTTTCTCAGCACCACTCATTATAATGTTGGATCGAACATTTAAAAAATTGTGATGTTTAAGAACCAAAATTTGGTATGGAAATAAAGTTTGCCAAAAATAAATATTGTTGCTTATATGTTATGAATATGTTTAGGATTCTATATATTTATAAATATTTTGTCCTTTTCAAATAACCATAGGACACTAAAAAATTTAGCCAAAGAATATTATTTGGCAAGCATAATCGATGTATGCCATATGTTTGACAAATTTTCTATCCAAAGATATAAGATAGTTTAATACTCAATTCTTATTTTTATGTACAACTTCAGAAAATACATCTTACATAAACTAAACAAGTCAATTCTTCTATCCTAGTACAAATTTTCAAAGAGTTATCAACATAAGATGTTACTTTTTTGCCAGTCCATTAGCATCTTGTGAGGAACAATGAAAGCATTATTACCTAAATCCACATAAAATATAAACACAACATTGATAGGATGTACGAAGTATTTGAAGCAAATTGTAAAACATGGATATGGCCTGAGCAATATCAGATGCATGTTCTGAAAAATCTAGGTTATCTCCCATCTCAATAGGTAAATTCTGAAAGAGTAATTTCAATGGTTGGTTTGAAATTGGCACATGAAACTTTGTATGTCAACCATTTTTAACGATAGAAAAAATATGTTAAATCAACATGCCAGTTAGAGACTGAGCTGCATTTCATGGTTTCTAGTGAACTAACTTGCATGCGAGTTAAAACCACTCAAGAAATAAATTTCATGTTTCAATGCAGAGTTCTCATTGATGATCAAGAGGAAAATTAGACATCTAATCCTACCTAATTTTGATTGAACACCATTAATGAAGAAATCCCCAAAAATCCAATGTTATATGACACAAAAGGAGAATAATCAAATCCAAAAAAAAGCAAAATGGATAGAATAGAAGAAGGAAAATGATAAAGGTACTACAACTTTTATTACATAAAACTTACAAACTTATGTGGCAATGAGTCTAATTGGTGGGTTTCAACATCCTCATAATTGAATATTTGAATTGTACTCTCTTTATGATTTGTGACACATCCATTTGTAAGCTTAATGTAATAAAACAAGATACTTAATTATAGCATTACTTTTATATATATATATATATATATATATATATATATATAAACAAAGAACAACATAATAGGTTGGTAAAATATACGAGGCAAAGAAAGAGAATGAAACGATTCCTCAAAACTAGAAACGGAAAATTTGAATACTTAAGTTTACATGGACAAAAAACAAAGTGGAGAAAAATATAATAATAAATGAGTAAATGACATACCAATGATGATTACAACAGGTAATAATAACAAAATGAATAAAAATATAGTTGATACATGAATTGAATTAGAAAAAAGAAGTCACATAAAAAAAGAAAAAGAAAAAATCAAAGCCACAGAGGGGAAGAAAAAACCACAAAGGAAAGGGAAAACAGTCCAACACAATGGAAAAAAAAACATAGAAAAAAAAAACCAAAACAAAACAAGATCCTTACATGCAATATGCACAAAAGGGACTAAAACCTTGAATGAGAGGGCTAGAGGAATTGCATGCTTTACCAAACAAAAACCAATTCAACCTATTTCTCTAAGTTCTAGCTCAGTCTATATATTTTTGGAACAACTTTACTACTTAAAGGGTAATATTGAAAAAAATAAAAATATACCATATACATCTTTTGTGTACTGGAGTTGTGCAACATTGAGTTCTTAGTCATAGCCCGAAGATATATTGCTCTTGATAGTTGTTATGCTACCCTAGGTCGATGAAGTTGGTATTAATTTTGTAGCTCCAATAGAAGTGGTTAATTAAATCAATCACTTAGTTTCAGTTAAAAGAACAAAAGTTTTCATCAATATAGAATGTTAAAATTTGAATTTTAGGGTCTGTTTAGGATCCTAAAAACTTTTTACTAAAACTTCTATAGATAAAAGTATAAGTTAGCTAAAATAGTACATTGGGGCCTATAAATAGTATTAAAAAGTGCAGTGGGACCCATGAATAATAGCAAAAATAAACTGAATAGTAAAATAAACTGGCTTTTTAAGCTGAATAGTATTGTGGAAATTGCTACTAAAAAAGATCTATCATCATATTTTTTTCAAATGATATAAGAACATCAACAATCATAATCTAAAAACCTTAGATTTAATGCATGTAGAGTATTAAGAATTTATGAAAATGAAGAGACGACTTTTTTTTTTTTTTGATGAACAATGAAGAGATGACTTTCCAATCATAAAGATGAAGAATTTTGATGAATTAAATACCTCAAGGACAATCTTGAACAACTGAGCAAAAAGTGTCAAGAGAGAATCAAAAGATGTGAAAGAAAAAAAAATGCATAAAATGACTGGGAAACTAATGTAGTTTACTTAAATTTCTTGACTATCGAATGGTTGAACATCAGTCAAATTGAGTTTGACCAATCAATGATTGATCAAGAACATTGAGATCGAGTTCAAAGAAATTCCCATAATTGTTTGATTGATTGAGAGAGAGTCAAAGATCCTGGGAGAAAGGGTGTTTGGTAAAGTATTTTTAAACAATGGTCTTTATTGTTTAAATAATATTACACATATTTTCATACACTTTTCACCCACATGTATTTTCAAAAAAATATAAACAACGTTACTAGAACAATATTACCAAATACCTCCTTACTTGCAAATAGCTTCTCAATGTAGGGCCACGATTCTTTAGGCAGTATTTTAGCCTCTTTTTGGCATTTTAGTGAAGGCACTTAGTATAGGGGTGACCATATATTCATGTTCGCGTGTTGGATTCATGTCGTGTCAATTCATAAGTATTCGACTATATGGGATGACACTAACTATGTTTATTAAATGGGTCAAAATTCTTCAACTCTAATACCACATCTTTATTAAATAGGTCAGTCATGTTGACATGCTTATCTTATTTTATCAAAGTGAAAAAAAAAATTATATATATATAGTTTTAATTCAATTGATCTAAATTATGAAAAACCAAGCAATAGATTTTTTTAATAAAAAATTCAAAACTAATATAGTAACTACATAACAAATAATCATTAAAAAATAAAGCATATCTCAACATTACAAATAATTAATCAAAACTTGTCAAACAAATTAAATCTCAACAGCTAATGCTAAATCCTAGCAATCAATTTAAGGAAAATAGATAAAGGACAACAACAATGATGCAATGGTGGCAAAAATTTTAGAGATGAAAGTAAAGGACGACGTCAACTAAGGTTTTAAGTGATAAAGAGAATTGACAAACGAGGGCAAAGGTAGCTTGGAATTGCAGTGGCATAAGGGTAATGGTGGCTAAGAAAATAAAGTGAGGTTAGGTGAGTTTGAGGTATGAGTGCGAGAGTTGACCATGGGGCTTGAAAAAAATGAAATTTAGTCAAACAAGTCAAATGGGATCTGTGGTTGGACACGAACATGACATGTTTATTAAACAAGTTAGTTGTGTCAACTCAAATATGACACGAATTCATTAAACTTCAACCCATAACTTGCTAACTTCTTGTCATGTTGTGTTCACGAATCGGGTCAGATTTTGCCACACCTTAGTCAATATTGAGACATAGTCGCATTCAGATTAGGTTACGTGTTGACCAAATTTGGTGAAGAGCATCCGTTAGCTATGATAAGTCACTATTGGATTGTAGAAACTTTGTTCTTAGTGATTCAACGAGCAAAAGGGCTAATCAACATTGACGAGAGCATTCGATTAAAAAAATCATTTCAAGCGCTCCTATAAAGAATCAGTCATGGCAGTTGACTATTTATCTATAAAATTAAGGCTCAAGGCATGGTCGAAGATTGTTGTAATTCATTGTTCGAGAATTGATCAAGTGATCATAGGAACGAGTTTAATCAACTGAAGGAATGTCAAAAGTCGATAAAATAATGCAGAAATATAATTCATTCAAGCAGAACTTGCAGAATTGATGCACAAAGCCTATTAAGAATAAAAATAGAACTTGAATATATCAAGTTATTGACAAAAAAAAAAAAAAAAAAAATGAAGTTTTAAAATTTCCTTCTACAAGTTTTCAAATTTTGAATTGTTACATGATAGTTCATTATTAGTATTTATTACCAATGTGGGTAACTATGACCGTTTTATTTTGTTAAATTTGTCTAACATTTTTATTTTTATGCAGTTGTTAATTATCTATTAATTTGTCGTTGTTTTTATAAAAATATTTTAAACTAAATGAATAAACTTAACTCATTGGCTTTGTATTAATTATTGGCGCACACAACTACACTCATTCATACATAAAATAATACATTACGTGTCTACTTAACCAATTAAATGCTTGAACAATCACTAACTTTACAATTTTTCTTCTTGAATTTTTCTGACTTTATAACAAAAAGTTATTATAACATGATAACAATACACACACATGTAATAAACCCTCTCTATTTCCTTAAATTATGTAAAGTTATATTATATTTACACTGTACACACAAATATCCAAACACATCATTATTCACACAAATAACATTACAACAAAAAGTAATGCACATAATTAATATTAGACACACTCATACACATATAATATAAATTTATAATAAAGAGTGACACTTACAGTTTACAAACACTTACTCGTACTTTTAGAGGTGGAAATACTTGTAGTAAGGGTGCATAAGATTTAAGTTAGGGTGTGTAAAAATATTTTTAAGAATAAATTAAAATAGTAAACTAACAAAAAAAAATATTATAAATATATATATATATATATATATATATATTTTTTTTGGGAAGTCATGGGGTTCATTTGGACCCCCTGAACAAAGGGTAGAGCCGCCCCTGAAGAATAAAGATGCCATGCAACCAATAGTTTATCAAAGTCACATTAGCAGTGCAATGTACCATATGTGATAAAACTTGCATGTCGTGTGTGAAAAAAGTCAGTGAAAAAGTTATAAAAAAAATTAAAAAAAAAAAAAAAGGTTTCAGAGGTGGCTATGGCTATTCAAGAAATCAGGCATATGAACCTCACATCCTAGATCACTACGGCTTGACAAGCACTATCACTTGACTAGGTACATACTTTAGCTCCCCCTTACTATATGCTTATTATTATTTTTTTTTCAAAAGTGTATCATGTTCACACCTTATCTTTTTAAAAATGGGCAAAATTTACATAGTTTTACCCATTCGTACGTGGTGCTTTTACCTATTTTATAAACACTAGTTCTTTTTTATTTTTGTTTTGTGATGAACACTAGTTCTTTCTATAAGCATGAGTGTAATTACAAAGTATAGAAACTAGCATATTGAGATCCTTATTTATACATTTCTCATCAAAATTTGTTAATGTTTTGTCAAAACGACAGATCTGGACACAAAGGTCACATGACTGATTGCCTGCCAACACTCACACATGTCCACCAAACTTGACTCAAGTCACTCAACTAACTAGGTGTGTGTGTTTGGGTTTTGTTTAAATAATTTTGCCTTTTGTTTTAGTGTTTTTTTTTTTTTTGTGCAAATAATGTAACTTTTAGTTTTTTTTAATTTTTATTTTATTTTTTATAAAATAAAGTAGCTTTTAGTTTTTGGGTAATGTTAACTGTGGGTGCCTGAGGATCGATGATGGATCTAAAGAGTTGCAGTATAATTGTGGGGATGTCACAGTCCATGGGTCCGAGAAGGAAAGCCACCGGAGGAAAGGAAGAGATGAGTCAAGGTACTCTAAGGCATTCCAAGAGAGAGAGAGAGTTAGTAGTCCTAGGGGAAATTTCTAGTTTGGAGTAGCTTGTCACCTCTGCATTAAATGGTGGGTAACAGCTTTATTAGCTGCATTGATAAAAAAGTGACTTGAACAGTGTAAGTCACAACTAAGTAAACTCGTTCCACCACCTTCTTCAGAGGTAGAAAGAGACAAGTGTCAATAGAGAAAACTAGTTAGGTAGGGATGAATGGTTGAGATGAGAAGAAAGGAGGGGTTTACAGGAAAAGGGATGGAGAGAAGTGTCAAAAAGAAATAAGAAGAGTATTAAGAGAAGAGAGTGAACAGTGCAACTTTTTGTATAATTTTAGCCTCCTCGGGCAAGCTTGTGGAGGGATATATGCCCATCTATTCTATAACATCAGCTTTTTCTTCTTTATTTTCATCCTCGAGCAGAGTTCTCTCTTGTTGTTCGTTCCCCTTTCTTACAAATTTTATTGATTTGGGCTAAGGTTGAACTGTACAACTCACTGTCCTAAGTGGGCTTGAGCCGCTAGATTTTTTTATCCTTACATTAAAGCTAACAGGTGTCTTTAAGAAAATTATTAATAAACTATTTTAGGAAGGTTTTTATAGCAATTTTACGAGAAATTGAAAAAGCTGTTAAAATATTAATTGTTTTTCTTCTTTTCCTATAAAAATTTTCTTAAAATGGTTCATTAACAAATGCCTTTAGGGCATTCGTTAATTTTTCCCCTTAGTTTTTTGTTACACAATTAACATAAAAATTATATTTAATACAATTACCTAGTTATAACTAAAAGTAATTTGAAATCATTTTGAGAAAAATGAATACAATCTCTTGGAAAATCTAATACAATCTGACAATCATTCCTAAGCTCTCTTAGAGCATTCACATCCGGAATCTACAAAAAAAAATCTATTTTACCATCTCAAAAACTACTTTATCATTTATACCATACCATACCATTTTACAACACACCTAACATCCAAACTTTCATTTTACCATACTATACATTAAAATAATATAAAGTAAAATAAAAATAATATAAAAATATTCTCACTTCTCTTTCTTACAGAAAGCATGCTCATTCAACTACAACTTAGCAAACCCATAGATCAACCACAACTAACAGCAACTCATCGATCTCCACCACTGCAAGAACCTCATCAGACCACCACGTATGACCTCGCCACAACCCACGCCGGTCTCCACAACTACACGAATCCCATTGGAACCCATAACCACCAATCCCAAAACCCATTAAACCTGAAACCCATCAAACCTGAAACCTAGCTAAACCCACAAACAACCCATAACCAAACCCATCAACCACCGTGAGAGAGAGACCCATCAACCACGCCGATTGTTGATCTAGAAAAACCTCCACGCCACGCTACGCCATGCCACCATTAGACCCACGCCAAAAAAACCATCATCATGAGAGAGAGAGAGAGAGAGAGAGAGAGAGAGAGAGAGAGAGAGAGAGCAGATATTTAAAGGTATGGAATAAAAAATATTAAATTGATTTGCAATTGTGCTACAATATCATTGCGAATTTGCAAGGTACTGTAACACAATTGCAAATTTTTTTTACCATTACAATACCGGGTAACGTGCGATTTTGACACTTAGATGCTAAATAATCGCAACATATACCATTTACATCACCGAGTGTGAATGTTTTTAGAAAACCAATTCAATCTGGTAGACTTTTCTATGCTCTCCAAGAAGAACGTTACAACTTGACCCATCCTAAAGACACCAAAACTAGATATAGAAGAGAAATCCTACCACATTGTAAAGACAATGGGGTTTAGCGCAAGAGGAAACCATTTATAGCTAGAGAATCCATGGAAATGTTTGAAGGTTTGGTGCTAAGGAACTCAAATCTGAATTGGTTCGAGTTATACATATACTAGAGACTCCTTCCAAGGGCTTTAGAAGGTGGCTTGATCGTCACTAGTAAAGGAGACCTAGTTGATTTAGGCCAGTTGGATACTCGCAATAAAGACAACAAAAAGTGATACTGAGTGCGGCAAAAGACCCATAACTGGGCCCTATGTAAGGGTTGAGGAGGGCTCACGTTGAGAATGACACTCACAACGAAGTCATTGAGGACTCATGATGCGGGGAGCATAAGCAACAAAAAGTAAAACATGTCTACCTTTAGAAAATAAGAAACAAAACACGTTTTTTTCTAAAAAATAATCTTGAATTCACGAGGCTACCTTGATTCCACAAGGAGGGATAATATGGAATCCACTAGAAAATAGAGAGACTAAAGTCTGAATTTTTATTGATTGAATATTTATTAAAAAAAGGTTTACAGATTTAGAGGTCCATTTAAAAGCTTTGTAAAACTTGATATACGAAATTGGGTCAGAGGTTATGCAAGGGCCCACGGAAACACCAGCAGCTCCTTAGCTGAGCTATGGGCTCTTTGAGACGGCCTTGAAATCGCCAAAGAGCTTGGGCTTGACAACTTGATTGTTGAGATGGATGCCTTGAGCATTGTCATGCTTATGAATAATAATAAGGCTAATCTTTTAATGGAACCTTTACTCTCTGATTGCAGGAGACTGTTAGCTACTATTCCCAATAAGAGGGTTGTGCACACATTCCGCAAAGCTAATCAATGCGCGGACACGCTGGCAAGATTTGGGGGAAGCGCCATTTCTAATTTTGTTATTTTTTTGTGCCCACCGCCTGTGGTGGCTGACCTCCTTTTTGCTGATAAGGAGGCTTCTTTTTGTAATAGACTTGTTCCTACTTAGTTTTAATGTTATGATCTTGATTTACCAAAAAAAAAAAAAAAAACTTGATATAAAAAAATATATTTTAAAATAAATCATAATTAATATCTAACCATTTTAGGAACCAAATTTGACTTAAAAATTAAAAGCACATAAATACAAGGGAATAAATACTCTAAACCTAAAATAATGAAAACTACATAAAAATTACAAAATTAAATTGTAAATTTTGTCCTATGTCAACTTAGGTGCACTTTAACCATTAAAAAAGAAAAAAAAAAAAAAAAAAAAAAAAAAAAAAAAAAAAACCTTAGGTGCACTTTCGTACAGAGGTGTGAAGATGCCTTTGAGAGCCATTCTCTTTGTCTCTCTTTTTTGAGAGAGACTTCCAAAAATTCTTTATGGCAGTAAGTTTCAAAACTTTAGTTAATAAAAATAACTTGACCCAAACAATTTTTCAATTCAATTAAACATTGTTAATGTCATATTTTGTGTAATTAGCTAATTTTTTGATAAAATACACTTTACTTCTAATTGGTTAGATCTAAGATAAGTTTATTACTTCAAGAAACATATTATTCAAGTCAAGTATTAAAGATATGAAGATTGGTCCAAGAAAAGAGTGAAGAAAAGTTGTTCATTAAGTCTCGACAGATATCTCAACAAATGCGTGATATCGAAACTTAATGTAAAACTCAATAGATAGCTCGACAGTAGCTTGATCTATCGAGAATTACAATTTCAGAATTTTCAGATCTAAAATTCAACCCAGCCTTGCATATTTGTTTGGAATTTCTTTTCTCACAACTCTAGACATATATAAGGCTTATTTTAAAGGCCGTCACACGTTAATACAAAGACTAAGAGACATATCTTTTTTGTGTGAAGCTATTGCATTTGTACGTCATAGAATTTTGTAACCAAGTGCTTCTAAATCTTCATTGTTGAGCCAACAACCTCTGTTCAAGTTACTGGAGTTAGTCACGTACTTGAGATTCGTGCAAAAGGGTTAGTCACAAATTGGAGGTTTGTGTATTAAGGGAAAGAAGGTTGCTACAAGATCAAATCCAATTGGGTATTGGAGCAAAAGTTCAACTGTAGGTTGGTATTTTGAGAAAGGCCATGGGTAGTTGATAATATTCCTTATATTTGTAACTGCTTAATTATTAATTAGTAGATTCTTAGGAATGGTGACCTTAAAATTACCCGATAGGGTTTTTATCTTGCGAGGTTTTTTCCATTTGTCAACAAATCACCATGTCAAATTTATTTTCCGTTACACTTAGTATTTTTGGTGATTTGTTGGTGCCTCTACAATTTGCATGCAATTGAACTTAATTAATAAATTTAAGTAATTGATTTAATTAACCGGGTCAAGCTATCTTAACCTAACAAACATCATCCTAGAATTGTGAAGGTCCTCGTCTCATGTAAGGAAAAATAAGAAGTAACACCCTAGCATCCATTATGGACCATTTTCCAACCCTTCAACTCGGTTATTTGTAAATTGCTAAGGATCCAGTTTCATTGAAGTTGTGTCATTGTTCTCTTAAAAAAAAAAAGAAAAAAAAAGTTGTGTTATTGTGTTTGTGTACCATACATACAGGCATACAGCAAAGCAATTCTTGTCTATTTATACTAGTGATTTATGTTATGTTTTTTTGTTTTTCTTTTCCTCTAAAGAAAATTTCCTTTTACCGAGGTGTGGTCCATTGTCTCTGCGTTCACGCCTTCCATACATGCCCACAAGTCTGCCTCACATACCACAACATACATGCCCACCGTTTTGCACATATCATGCCTAACCATCCCCATAAGTATGATACATAATGTCCATGCATGTATAATCATCAAGAAAATGTTACTGTTTGCCTGAAGAGAGAGAAAGAGTGTAGCAATGGCAGGCTGTACTGTAGCTTTTTACTTTTTCCTAGACAGAGAAAGAGAGAGAGATACAATACATTACAAGCCAACTACATTTGTCAAAAAACGTCTCTCTGAGGGTCTGGCAGGCCAAAATCAGCTCTCTGCATTTCTACTGTCCTCTCATTTATTCCTTTCCCTTCTCTTTCTTTCTCTCTTTTTATTTATTTATTTGTTTTTTTACTTTTCGATTTTCACATCACACAGTTACAGAGAAGTCAGAGGAAAATAAAAAAAAATAAAAAAGCCAATACTACCAATAGTTATAGCCATATAGCCAGGTGGGCTTTTTATTTGCCATTGGCTATATTTGTTTTTTCTGTTTACTTTCTCAGTCACATACACACAAAAACAAACACAGACAAAACACATTACACACACTCTCTCTTTCTGTGGGTTGGTTTTTTCAATCTCTCCCTTTCAAAAATTCTCGAGATTGGTGTCTAAGATAAAGACCACAGTCGCTTCTTCCCTGTTCAAGTTCAAGCTCTTTGCTTTCACAGAAAGAGAGAGAAAAACAAAAAAAAACCAAAGCCCACCAGCTGATGAAGGAGAAAGTAGGCTCTCTTGGAGGAGAGAGCCTGCCTGAGAACACTTCCAGCACCACCAATAACAACAACAACAACAACAACAATAACAAAGAAGCTGATCAAGAAGCAGAACCAAAGATACCACCTTTCTAAAATCCCATTTTCACAAGTGTGCTCAACAAGGCCTTAGAGACCCCAAAAACATCTTCTGGGTTTGTGTTAGTTTTGGCTTTTTATCTTTTTTATTGTTCATTTGGGTGGTTTTTTACTTTAAGCTTTTGGTGTTTATAGTATTGTATTGTTGTATGTATGGCGCTTTCTATGCACAAAGATTCAGTGAATAAGCAAATGGATTCAAGCAAGTACGTGAGGTATACGCCAGAGCAAGTGGAGGCGTTGGAGAGAGTGTACACAGAATGTCCAAAGCCTAGCTCTTTGAGAAGGCAGCAGCTCATTAGGGAGTGTCCTATACTTTCCAACATTGAGCCTAAACAGATCAAAGTCTGGTTTCAGAACCGCAGGTATAGAGAGGGAGTTGAATATTTGTACAAGATGAAAATTTTCTACTTCGTTGTTATTTAATTACTAATCTTGACTTCAATAAAAAAAAAATGAAAGGTCTTTTTTTTTTCTTCTCTTTTAGTGGCTTGCACTTTATTTCTTTGGTTTGTTTGGGGAAAATGGGGAATGCAAAATGGGTTTTTTTTTTTTTTTTTTTCATGTAATGTTAGATGTGGTATAGGCCTTGCAAATAGGGGTGGGGTTTCCACTAAGTTTATGTTTGTGTTTTTTTTTAGTGAAGAAGTTAGAAGTGGTATAGGCTTGCTAATAGGGGTGGGGTTTTCATCTAGTTCATGTTTTTGTGTTTTTTAGTCGCAATCAGTTCATTGTTGTGTCAAAATGGACTTATCTCTTTGATGATCCTCCATTTCTGTTTCATTTTTAATTTTTTCTGTTTCTTTCTGTATGGTCTAGGAAAAATAATGAGAAAGAATAGTTTTTTTTTTTTTTTTTAAATTTTTGGTGTGGGAGGGGGGTGGGGAGCAAGTGTGCTTTTGTTTAGTCTGCAATTAATGGATCTTTCTTGAAGAGAAAATGTGGTTTTTATTTTGGATGATTTTTCACTATTTCTCTTTGAAGTTGCAGAAGTTCTTAGAAAAAAGCTGTTTTCTTTTTCCATTTTTCCCCATGATTTTGTTTTGAGTCTCTGTGGTTTTGTTTTTTTGTTAACTCCTTTCTCACTCTTAAACCCTTTTCTTAAAATAGTGATATGATCTAATGCAAGTTTTGGCAGAGAATACTATCTTTTCTGGTTTGCATATTTAAAGCATATACCTCTCGTATTGTATTGGTAAAGAACTTGTCTTCCTGTAATGCATCAAATGGCTGTTTTCTGGGGATCCTGTTTGTTTCTCTCCTTCTGTCATTGGGGAGTTAAAAAGAAAAACATTACGCATTTTGTTTTCTTTCCAAAACTTGTGAGGAAAGGGTAAAAATTAAATGGAAGATAATGACAGCTAATCAGTTTGCTTTTTTTATTTATGAAATATACTTTCTTTATTCCTCTCGTATTCTCTGTGCCTCATCATTTTGGATATTTTTAATTCAATATACAGCAGAAGAGGTTAAAAGTGGAACTTTTATATGATTCTTTTTTATTTTAGAAAATTTAGTAGTAGCCAATAATGACATATGTTCTCCTAAAATGTGTTTTTGTTTGTTATGTTCTGCTTTTGGGTGTTCAAATTAAAAGAATGATATTGACAGCTAATCAATCTGCTTCTTGAAAACATTCTTTTGTTTTGTTTATTTATTGATTGTTTCTGTGTTCTCATCATTTCTGGGTTTTATGATTTTCTCTTTCCCCTGCAGAAATTTTAAATAAATGAATATTTTTATTCTTCCTTTTGCTGAACCAGTTTAAGCATATAATTTAAAATATAATAATTTGAGATAAGATAAATTCTACTTTAAATTTGATGTCTTGTGACTTTAGTGTATATTTTGGCCTGGTAAACTAATGTCTGCACATCTGATATTACCAAGATTGGTCTTTAGACTGACCGCAATAATTGTGGAAGTTTATGATTCAAAAAGGAAATTGAGGAAGTTTAGGAAAAGTTATTTTTGGGGTTTTAGGTCTTGTTTTGGTGTTTCCTGGACTAAAATAATTACTTATACAAATTTGGAAATCATAAAATATAATCATTCATAAAAATGTTATTCATTGATAGTCTCAAGGGAAAACTGAGGATTTAAATTGATTTCCATCCTTTTCTATGTGTCATCTTTTTTTGTTCTTTTGACTTTTGCCTCTGCTTGTACCAAAATAAAAAAACAATAAACCAATTTGCTTTGTCTCCCTCATACTTCCAGATGGGCATCTATTTGTTACATTCATATTTGCTAAAGTTGAATTCTCTATCATTTTTAGACTAAGTAAGCTTAAGTAAATTCGGGGAACTTAGTTGATATGGAATTCAATTTTTCTTTGTAGATGCCGTGAAAAACAAAGGAAGGAAGCTTCTCGTCTCCAGACAGTGAATAGAAAGCTGACTGCCATGAACAAGTTGTTGATGGAAGAGAATGACCGCTTACAGAAGCAGGTATCACACCTGGTCTACGAGAATGGATACATGCGACAGCAACTGCAGAGTGTAAGTTGCCTTGGCCTTTATCCACTAGCTGTTCTACTTTGTAAATAATCTCTAGCCAATTATTTTGAATTGCTTGAAGCTTCTTGTGCACCGGCCATGGTTCTTGAATTCTTGTGTTGATGTGTTGTAATACATGTTAATTTGCAGTTAAAGATATACTGAATGAAAGTGTAGTTTCTTTGTTAGATTAGCTATGCATGATTTGGTCTCTACATTGTGTCTCTTACATCCTTATCGGAACTCTTAATTAGGAACTCTTAATTATTATCGCATCATTTAATCTTAAAATCATTCTTTGGCGGATTCTAACCAGGCATCTGGAACGACCACAGACAACAGCTGTGAGTCTGTGGTCATGAGTGGTCAGCAACAACAACAGCAAAACCCAACACCTCAGCATCCCCAAAGGGATGCTAACAACCCAGCTGGGTAAGTAATGTCTCTTAAGTCCAATTTATTTTAAAACCCGCTAATTTGTTTTGGTTTAACCTTTTTTATTTGTGCCTTAGTCTTCTCGCGATTGCTGAGGAGACCCTGGCAGAGTTCCTTTCCAAGGCTACTGGAACTGCTGTCGACTGGGTCCAGATGATTGGGATGAAGGTAAGGCCTCTTAAATCTTTCTTCAGAGATATGTAGCGAGTTTATGTGCATGTATGCATTGCTCTGCATAAATGTTACTCCTATTCAAAAATATAACATTTCTAGTGATAATATGTAGCCTGGTCCGGATTCTATTGGAATCGTTGCTGTTTCCCGCAACTGTAGTGGGGTAGCAGCACGAGCCTGCGGTCTTGTGAGTCTAGAGCCCACAAAGGTATTTTTTCTTCCTGCACTACTGGTTCCCTTCCACACCCCCCCCCCCCTCTTTTCCCACACGTTGATCTCTCAATAATCATATGCTGCTTTACTTGTATACAATGTATGATAAAATTCATTACAGGTCGCTGAAATCCTTAAAGAACGTCCATCGTGGTTTCGTGATTGTCGAAGCATTGATGTTTTGAGTGCAATCCCTACAGGAAATGGAGGAACAATTGAGCTGATATACATGCAGGTTGGTTGTCTATATAAGCTGGGTTTGACTTCTCAGTTTTTATCTTGCTTAGTTTTAAATCTTTCAATCTTGTTCTTTATTAGACTTATGCACCTACAACATTGGCTGCGGCACGCGACTTCTGGACGTTGAGATATACTACAAGTTTGGAAGATGGCAGTCTTGTGGTAATTCAAATAGTGCCTCCCACTAATTGTTTTCTGCTCTTGTTAAAGTTTGTTTCTAAAAATGCAAAAATGGCACTTCGTACTGCATGGCAATAGTAGCTGTCCCAAATTTATGAAGTATGTTGACTATGCTCCGTAGGATGGTTTTTCATCTGATTGTAATGCATTTTATTGTCTCAAAATGATATTTGCAGATATGTGAGAGATCATTGACCTCTTCTACTGGTGGCCCAGCAGGGCCTCCCACTACTAGTTTTGTAAGAGCTGAAGTGCTTCCCAGTGGCTATCTAATACGGCCTTGTGAGGGTGGTGGCTCCATAATTCACATTGTTGATCACGTCGATTTAGATGTGAGGATAAAGAGCTGATTGAATTCATTTCTCCTACAACTTTGTCTCTTTATTCATTTGCTTATTTGAGTTCTTGGTTGACCTAGGCATGGAGTGTTCCTGAAGTTCTCAGACCACTTTATGAATCATCAAAGATTCTTGCTCAGAAAATGACTGTCGCTGTAAGAACTACTGCAAGAGAGATCTTTTTTCATTGATTTGGTCAATTTTTTTTTCACATTTTGTTCTTGTATTCTTGCTACACAGGCCTTGCGACACATACGACAAATTGCACAAGAGAGTAGTGGAGAAATTCAGTATGGTGGCGGCCGCCAGCCTGCTGTTTTAAGGACATTCAGTCAGAGACTTTGCAGGTAAGACTTCCATGCTTTAAATTTGGAAACCTGGGCATCAGAATCAAGTGCACATGGCCTTGACCAACCAATTATTTACTTTAAAACATAAAATCTGAAACAATTGTTTTCTCCCATTTTCTTGGACTATTCTGGATTGTTCATTGACTATAAAGTTTTTCAAAATGAACTTTAGGGGTTTCAATGATGCTGTTAATGGGTTTGCGGATGATGGTTGGTCACTAATGGGAAGTGATGGTGTGGAAGATGTGACCGTCATGATAAACTCATCTCCAAACAAATTTCTTGGCTCCCAGTATAGCACATCAATGTTCTCAACTTTTGGAGGGGGGGTGCTGTGTGCCAAGGCATCAATGCTGCTGCAGGTTAGTCCATATGCTATTTAATCACATGGGGATGGTTATCTTTGGCTAGCTCATGGCCTTCACTCTGGCATTTTTTATTTTATCCGCATCAACCCCCCCCCCCTTTCCCAAAGTATTGATTTTTTCTCAGTATCCCTATGGATTATCTAGACCTTAATCCTTATATTAAAAATTTGTTCATATTTGATTGTACATTAAAAAGTTTACAACTTTTCTTGGGGGTCTGCAGAATGTTCCCCCTGCCTTGCTTGTTCGTTTCCTAAGGGAGCACCGTTCGGAGTGGGCTGACTATGGGGTTGATGCCTACTCTGCTGCGTGTCTCAAAGCTAGTCCTTATGCCGTTCCTTGTGCAAGACCTGGTGGCTTCCCCGGTAGCCAGGTCATCTTACCTCTCGCCCATACTGTGGAGCATGAGGAGGTGACCATTATTTCTCTCTTTTCTCTGGGTTATATTTTTCCCCCATGTTTAAATACAATTTTGTCTAAAAATTTTTCATTCATCTTAATGAAGTTCTTGGAGGTGGTTCGGCTGGAGGGTCATGCATTCTCCCCCGAAGATGTGGCATTGGCACGAGATATGTACCTGTTACAGGTTAGTCTAGTTATTGTATTATATGGTATAGATTTTGTTAGTATGTTCTTAAAAAGTCTTGTGTCATTACTGTGGATTGTTCTTATTAATGAAGCTATTTGTTTTTATTGAAATCTATGGTGGCAGCTTTGCAGCGGGGTCGATGAAAATGCTGTTGGTGCCTGTGCTCAGCTTGTCTTTGCGCCTATTGATGAATCCTTTGCTGATGATGCTCCTTTGTTGCCATCTGGATTTCGTGTGATACCGCTGGATCCTAAATCAGTTCAGTGATCTCTCATCTTACTTCTGTAGATTCTTATTTAATGGAATAATCACAGAGCCATTCATAACTCTTAATTCGAAGTTTACTGTATTGTCAAAAGTGCATTTACCCTTGCCTTTTTCTATGATATTTGTATTGCAGGATGGGCCTGCTGCAACTCGAACATTGGATTTGGCTTCTACACTTGAAGTAGGAGCTGGTGGTGCTCGTCCAGCTGGTGAGGCTGATCTGAATGGTTACAACCTTAGATCAGTCCTGACTATTGCTTTCCAATTTACTTTTGAGAGCCACTTACGGGACAATGTGGCTGCCATGGCTCGCCAGTATGTTCGTAGTGTTGTGGGGTCTGTTCAGAGAGTTGCCATGGCTATTTCCCCCTCCCGGCTTAGCTCCCATATGGGGCCCAAACCCCTTCCTGGTTCACCTGAGGCTCTTACCTTGGCACGTTGGATTTGCCGGAGCTATAGGTTTGAATGTTCTTTCATATAATATCTAATCACATTTTCTTTTGGTTGCTATTGTTGTTAAAATATCCGTTTTATTGTGAAAGATTTGTAAGTCCTGAGCTTAACTCAAAAGTATTATGACTAGTTTGGGCACCGAGTATGCTGAGGTTTTCATTTCTGATTGCTTACTTTGGTATGTTTCAGGATCCACACTGGGGGAGAGCTCTTTCGGGTGGAGTCCCAAGCTAGCGATGCCATCTTAAAGCAACTTTGGCTCCATTCCGATGCTATACTATGCTGCTCCGTGAAAACAAATGTAATCACTTTTTTCTGCTTCTTCGCCTGTTCCATAATTCAAAGTTATGCACAACCAATACATCATAGTGTAATGCACCCTAGATCTTATCAATTGGGATAAATGTGGTTGCAGGCATCTCCAGTGTTCACCTTTGCAAACCAGGCTGGGCTTGACATGCTAGAAACTACTCTTGTGGCCCTTCAAGATATAATGCTTGACAAGATTCTTGATGAAGCTGGCCGGAAGATTCTGTGTTCTGAGTTCTCCAAGATCATGCAACAGGTATTACTGATTCTTTAGACAATTAGAAAAATAAAGTTCAAATATTAAAATGCATTTGCAAGTACTTTTAACAAATAAGCCAGCTTATATGTCAGTCACGTTTCGTCTCTAATTAGTTAACACGCGTCTCTAATTAGTTAACACGCAAGACTGGTCTTCAGTATTCATTGAGAAGTGATTGATAACATCTAATGTGGGTGTTTAAATTTGCAGGGCTTTGCATATCTGCCAGCAGGAATATGCCTTTCGAGCATGGGAAGGCCAGTGTCTTATGATCAGGCCATTGCATGGAAAGTTCTTAACGACGACGATTCAAATCACTGCCTGGCCTTCATGTTTTTAAACTGGTCTTTTGTGTGATGGAGAAAGCAGATCCTCAAAACATAATATATATATATATATATATAGCTATTTATTATTAAGTTATATCTACTTTGCTTGTAGAAACTAAAAGACATTATGACATATTAGTCATGACAGGATCTCATGAAAACATTAAACATATCTATATATATGTACGGCTGTATGTTATTGTTAATGTTTGCTTAATGGGTTTGGTTCATCTGTCTATTTCATTCTAATCAGAATGTCTCTATGAATTTATCTGAAATTTCAACCAAAATAGATAATGTTAATGCTTGCTGGGAGCGTAGGTGGTAGCAGTGGGGGGACCACACCTCCTATCTAGTTTGTTCGCATGGTTTGATTTTTCTTTTTGACACTTCCAAATTTCCAATCTCTATCATTGTTCACTAGCTTTTGGCCTTTTTGGGTGTCATATCTGGGAACAGATATAATAGTGAGTGTAACATTCTTGGTAGGTAGTCATGCTGAATTTGTTTTATTGTCATTGTCAAGGAAGCGTTATGTAGTCAAATTTATAAGCATGACTCGCTCTGGGATGTCATACAAATATGTTATTTTCTTTAATTATTCATTGTTAATCTGTATAGAACAACTGAGAAATCCCTGCAATTATATATAGGCCTATAATATAGGAAGCACAAACAAACATGGAACAGGTTTGACACGGTAATATGAGCAATTTTTGAAAAACAATAACATGACATGAGTGGGTAATGATTCGAGAGCAATTTTTGAAAAACTATAACATGACATGAGTGGGTAATGATACAAAACCACTTGTATCTTGTTTACTATTTCTTAACTAATTGGAAATGTTTCTTTTTACCCCTAAATTTTTGATTTCTGGCCAATGTTTTTTATTGAGAGGATAAATTACACAATCTCTCCCTTGAGGATTAGTGTAATGTACACTTCAATCAATGGTTATCTATTTTTCCCCATTTTTTTCACGAAGCTTCTCTTTTGGCTAGAATGTCTTACATTTTTACGGGGTGAACATTTAGGGCACGTTTGGTACACTGTAATGATTATTACATGGGAATAGGAATAAGTATTACAAGGAATACATTAAGTTGGAATGTAATAAATATTATTATTCATTAGTTTAGTGACCATTTAGGAATAAAATTCTGAATATGCATCTACAATTTAGTAGAGTATAAAAAGAATGTGAAATTAAATCATTTTTAAGTCAAATTTCCTAAAATACGCTTATTTTAGAGTGTTCAAAATGGAGTTAATTATTAACAATAAAGAAAATTTATTTTATTTCTTTTTGAAGATGTGGCAACTAATGGCTTTTTAGGAAACTTTTTTTAAAAGTTATTACATAACATGAAGGAATATATATTCAGTACTTTTGATAAGGAATAATTATTTCTCATTTTGAAGAATAGCTATTCATAAGAAATAACTATTCATTGTAATAAAAACATAACTAAACAACAGAATAGTTATACCATAGGAATAACTATTACATTACAGTGTCTATTACAGTCTATCAAACGTGCTCTTATTTTTGTTACGTGAATAGAATTTTATGAGTTTAAAACTTAAAAAAAAAAAAAAAAAAAAAAAACTTTAAAATAAAGGTACAAAGCCAATGAATTCTTGTTCTTAACGCATAGCTGTTCTCATTTTCTTCGTTTCCTTGTGCTTTACTCATGATCATAGATACCTTTTCCCATATGTCATGAGGATTATGTGAGTTGGAATCCATATCAAGCTAATCATCCTCGTATTGATCACAAGAATTACAATGCAAAAGGCAATTCATACAAATTCCACCACCTTGACTTGACACCTTGCACAAATATTGCTACATTCCCACCATGAATTCTCTTGTTTACATGTGCAATCATATCTAATTGTAATGTAAATGCACCATCGTACGTATATCTTTTTGCAACTACCTCCACTTCATAATGGTTTTAATTTGTTTTAGGATGAAAGCTTTGAATCATAATTATAGTATTTGCGTAATGCTCAAGTTTTTTATTTTCTTTTTGACCATGCACAATCACTAGCTATATATATGGCAATGATAATTCACCGCTTGCTTTACGCAATTACCGTCATGTATCCCTCTCTAGTTAATAGCGACTATTAAAAGAGCACAAAATGATCAAAAATAGCCACAAATCTCTACTTTTTTATTTACGGGTCCGGTTAGTTAAGTGTCTTAAATGCTTAAGTTAAGAAATGATAATATTCAATTATATGTTAAAATCTACACTTTTCAAAAAATATATATATATATCTTTATTTATAATTAATTCATTGATCCATTCAAAAATAATAATAATAATTCATTGATTTGCATTTTGCACCAACAAATCCATTGTAATTCTCTCTCTCTCTCTCTCTCTCTCTATATATATATATATATATTTGCACAATTTAATTTCATTTTTAAAATATATAAAATTGTTTATTTTATGGTGTAAAGTGAAAACCTATGAGACAGTTGGATCTAGTAAATCACTTGCAAGTTTTGTTTTTAATAACCATTTTCAAATTTTAACTTTCTCTACTCTTTTTTTTTTTTTTTTTTTTTTTTTTTATCAAAGATTGAATGTTAATTTTTTAACTCTTGATCTCCACCACTAAAAAATATTGCACCTAAATCTCAATCCCAATTACACTTCTTAACAAAAAAAAAAAAGATCGGATTTAGATCTTCTAGATTTCCTAGGGTACTTTACCAAATAGATTTCCTTAAATCTTAACTATTCTTTAATAATTTAATGTTCTAGATTTTGCCATTACAGTATTTCACTAACAATAATCTTTAATTATTTTGTTTGCAACATTATTTTATTATTTTAAGAGTATTATTAGTGGAATGCTGACATAGTAGAATCTAGACCCTTAAATCATAAAAAAGTGGTTAGGATTTAAAGAAATCTATTGGTAGAATATCCTAGGAAATCTAGAAGATTTAAATCCAAAAAGATCTCACCTAAACTATCCCATCTATCCTCTTGAGGAGAAGTTTGGTCTTAAACCTTGATTCAAACAGGAGAAGTACGCCATGCTAATGTGCTTTGAATGATCCATATCTCAGGGTCAGGTGTTAATGAGTACATTGAACTATCCATGTGGCTTAGATCTCTCATAGCCTAGGCACAACAATGCAATTATCAGAGGCTCTACCACTAATCAAATATCCATTGTGCGAGCCTTTGCACTAGGGCCCGCTTTGCCTCTCTTTCCTTCTTTTTACATTCTTGTGTCCCTCTCGTGAGGAACACCTTAGAATGACTCAACTTTAAAATTAAAGGCGTGGTTCAAACAAGGAAAGGCTTACGGTGTAACCTAGGCACCCAGACACAAGGAAGGGTGTAGTAAGCAATAAAATGCTTCGGAGAGTTAAAAATAAATGTAGATTCAGAGATTCTCGAATAGGTGAACCTTTCAAATTACTGCTAAATTTATGGACAGGCAAGAGACAACCAAGCGAATTAAAACATCTTAATAGCTAGAGGAAAAGAAAGCAAAAATGATTCCCATGGTAGCGGCGAGTAAAATGGGAGTAGCCTAAACTTTGGGAAAATTATAAAAAATCTTCTAGAAGCACATATTCTTCCAAGGGTGATTAGAGCGTTGATATAAAAATCTTTTTTACCCCAAAAATAATTTGATTAATTTTCAGTTAGGTTTTGCTCTAACGTCTTTAATGGTTATTACTTTCTTGATTGCTCAACATATTTACTCTTTACCTGCTAATGCTTTCATAGCACCAGGCTTTTACTACTTAAGTTTATTAATTGCAGGATTCATCATTTTTCTTATTTTTTGGCCAAAATGGAGGATAGAGAGAAAAAATATGAAGTAAAAACTGAAAAGACTAAAAACTCATGAGCACAAGCCACGTAACGGATGTTGTGATACTGTGGTGATCATTAATTAATCCACGGCAGCAGGCCGTACCACGTGGCATAGTCAAAACCCATGCCCTGCTCACTCCTTTGACTTTGGTGATAAGCGGATCATTAATTAATCCACGGCAGCAGGCCGTACCACGTGGCATAGTCAAAACCCATGCCCTGCTCACTCCTTTGACTTTGGTGATAAGATTAGATAAAACCATGGTGCAAACACTTTGCTTCCTTTGAATCATGAAGTTGAAATCGACGTATTAGCAAATTGACGTGTCTACTTTGGCTTTTTTGTCGCTGATGAGTCCATCATGAACATGCCAGGTCTCGAGTCTCTTTAACACCTATAGAAAAAAAAAAAAAAAAAAAAAAAAAAAAAAGTGTCTAATAACACAATTTTTTCATAAAGTGACGTGATTGAGTGTAATTGGTGAAGAAAAATTGTGAGTTTATTTGTAAGTGATAATTAACCATTCACAGTCGGTCACGTCAAAATTATGATAAAAAAATTATAAAATAATTTGTAATTTCAGAACTATTCAAAAAATTAAAGTCTCTTAGTACCTTGTATCTCTCTCTCTCCAATAATAGCTTTGATACGTGATAGTATCTATCCACATATTCTTGTTTTTACTATTTTATATTAGGGTAATGTTAACTTGTGGACAATTGTTATTAAAAAATTTTAGAAAAATTTTGACACAATTTTTATGGAAAATATAAAAAAAATTGTCAAAAAATTAATTGTTTTTTAAAAAAATAAAAATTATTTTATGTAATTAAAAAGATTATTGATAGGATAAATACATTTATTTTTTATTAATTATTTTAAGTGGTGCATTAATTATTTAACTATAATGAAATTTTAATGTCAATTTTCTAAGGTTTATATGAGAAAAATTGATTTGAAATATGGTATTCTTAGTCCAATTTGATTACCTTTGCAATAATTGAAACAACGTCCAACAAAGGAAGAAGAAAATTTTAATAACACAATTAGGAATGTATAAAAAAAATTGTTGAAAGATATTTACATTTTTATTTATCAAAACGAGATTTGCATTTTTGAGTAGGTATGAAACATGTTTATCTATATTAGTCACTATATTATGCAATTTTAAAAGTTGTAAATACATATAGTATAATCAAATTACTACATTAAAATGCACCACACATCGTGCAAAAATTTGGCCAGTATCATTAAGTTTAATATCTCCACCTCTTTCTTAAGTTGTTGATTGTCTTAGTTGTTGAAATAGAGTACACCAAAATAGAAAAAAACAAATTAGCAATCATTTTAGACATGCACTTAGGATAGTCAATGCAATGAATAATTGAACTCTTAACACTGCCGGCCCAATCAAACACAATTTAACTTATCAATATCTCCACTGCTGCGGATGCGGATGGAGATTTAGAATTCTCTTTTAACATTAATTCCTTCACGAATGAGAGAATTCTAATTATCAAGAAACTCAAAGCTTTTTTAAATAGCCAATTTTTCGAACCTTCTTGATACTATATTTGATTTATCAGTAATTCAAGAATCTGCTAGCACCTTCGGAACTTTATAATTCTGATAATTATAATCACTTGAATTACTAACATCTCCATCATCATTCTTTGTACAAGTTTCGCTGCATAATACAAGTTTAATAAAAAGTTAGAAATTTATTTTATTTTATTTTTAGAAAATAAATATTTGTGAGATATAATTATTTGGGTAAGATTTATTTTTAGACCGAAAGTCTCCAATTTTGTTCTAATTCTTAACAGGAAGTTTCCAATTTTGTCCTTATTCATAGTCTAAAAATAGATTCTAAGAGCACATATCTCAATGTATTAGACATTTTCCATGAAGGTAGTTCAGACTTTCAACAATTTGGTGAAAATATTGCCAACCAGAAGGTAGTTCAGACTTTCAACAATTTGGTGAAAATATTGCCAACCAGTTTCTGTACTAATGCACTCTTCAAACAAATACTCCAAAATTTTTAGACAAAATTCCGTAAGTACATAAATGCAAGGCATATAAGGGAAAGTTTTTGAACAAAATTTCATAATAATTATATAAATGCAAGAGAAATGATATGTCTACAATATGTTTACAACAAATCCTAAGTGGCAGGTTGTTACTGGTTGTTATTGTTAGGACAAAAAAATAATTTTAGTGTTAGTTCCAAATTTGAACCAATAACAACTAACCACCTGTGATTTGTTATAAAAATGTTGTAAAAATGTTGTAGACTTAGCATCTTTCTAAATGCAAAGCATGTAAGTTTTCTTTGCATTCAAATTTAAGTTGAATTCAAAATTTTCAAACTCATCACCGTCAAACACTTGCCAAAAACACAAAGCAAATTCTATTACATTCCAATAATTTGAATGTAAACAGTATTACCTTGCCCTATGGAGTTTTATTATTTATCAAAAGAAAAAAATATCTTACCCAATTTTTTTGTTAAAAAAAACCAAATTTGAACAAAAATCATTCACACAAAAAAGAAGCTTAAATTGAAATCCGAATATTATTCAAAGGATAAAACTTAGGTACAGTACCTTAGGTGCTGTTTCTTAGATTTCTCTCTTAAGACGATTCAGCCATGTGCCTACTTAACTAAAAAATACACTTTCATTCTGTACAGAGCGCAACTCTCCCTCAGGCCCATTGTTCATTAAAATCCATTGCAATGATGCCATGTGTACAAGGCCTTAAACTTGTTGGGCCTTGGGCCTCGGGTCTTAGGACATGGTGCGAGGTTGCATGTTCTATTGGGCCTACGACCTTAGCCCAGACAAGCCTTAATGCCCATCCTAAGCCCAAAGACCATAACGGAGCCATTATAACATGGATGGCAAAGGAGAAACCCTACTAGTCAACTCTGGCCTGGTCGGGGATGTAACTTCCCTGGAAAGTGAGGCCTTAGATGCTCGGTATTGCCCTGGGGAGTATCGCTGCTGAGCAGATTTTCTGATGTGGGAATCAGTTCCAATGCCACTCTAACCACACCCACTTAAGAATAATGACATTAGACCTCCTTTCCCACTCACAATCAAGAGCAATCATCACCCCTTCACTAATCTTGAGCTATAAATAAGAGAGGAGAATGAAGAAGAGGGGGAGGGTGGAAGGACTAAAAAGAAAAGATAGAGAAGAGAGCATAAGAAGAGTAGTAAGAGAGAAAGGAGAGGAATTCAAAGGGTGGCGTTGTATTGTTGGGTCTCTAAGCTAAGAATCACCCAAAGTAGGAAATCCAAAACCCATATCACAAATAGATTGTGAGCCCAAGTGAGGACCAGCCCCATAATCCTTATTTTTTGCGCACACACATTCCATAACAAAAAATCCACATGACAGAATCTTAAGAAGGGAACCTAAAGAACAGCACCTAAGTATTATTGCCCTCATTCAAATATTAATGCAACTACCACCAGTGAACCATCACTTCCCTTGTCAAATTCCGACATTATATCATTACAGACACTCTAGCCTCTAGGTGAGTTTAACCAAGGCATAAAGAATTACTCCGCAAGGGAGACGTAGAGTTACGAATTGACTCAAAAACAATGAACAAACAACAGGAGATATTTGGGAGGGCTTTAGATACGTAGCAAATCCACTAAGACAGGTATTGGAAGGCATGGAACAAGCATTTTTGTGATGGTACAGAGCCATTGAAAGTTGTTCAAATGAAGAACAAATGTTCTAGGTTTGTAGAAATCTCAAAATACCGAATCAATGAGTTATGATCTAATATTTTGAGTCCTAGTAATACCCAATCTTGTAGACTTTATTGATTAATTCTCTTCCTGTTTGCTTGAAATTTTTAATCTTTTGTAATATCTTATACACAACATATGTTCATCACATGATTACATTTTTCAATCAAATATTATTATTTACTAAAAAGTGTAACAAATACTTGGAGAATTCTTGTATACTTCAATAATAATAATAACTAGTCCCTAACCTGTGTGATGCACGAGATTGTTTTAGAAAAAAATTATATATATTTACTTGCTCAAATTAATAATCACTTGGAAAGAATAAGATTTCATCCTCTACATACTATGGCTCAAAGCGTACTATGAAAGTATTATTGTATTTGAAATGAAACTTAACAATTATTGCAAAAAAAAATTAGATTAATTGAATGAAATATATATATATATATATATATATATTTATTTATATAAATGAATGAATGCTTACTTTATGATAGAACACAAACCTTGATAGGCAAATATATCATTTAACTATTTTTTGTTTATTCATTATTTTACTAATTAAAAAAAAATATTCATTTTTTCTAAATAATCAAGAACGTAGATGATACTCATAATTTACATTAGCAAAAAAAAGTTAAAATATAAGAGCTTAGGGGAAAAAAATATCAAGAGAATACAATTTGCCTCAAAAATATAAAGGAAGAAACTCATAATAACACTAGGGATAATAATTCAATGATTTAACTACTTTTAGAGATAATTTTATTGCTAAATTCATCTAAATAAGTTATAAACACCCCCACTTTCACAAACTAAAGAAACTGTTATTCAAGTAGTTGGTAGTAAATAGAGATACAACAGCTACCAAAATGGCTTTCACTAAAATATCTGAAAATTCTCAAGGAAATAAAGGCATGGGCTGCACCATTGCTTTCTCTGTTGGCCCCTTTGAAAGATATTATGCTATTTTCTCTTACTATTGCAATAAACAATGGAATGGTTTATTTTTATACATGATGATGGAACATAATTCTAAATGTACGACTCCTAATCTACACTTGAAAATATGTCTTTATACTTTTTCTTCATACATGTCTTATTTGTTCTTGATATGACATGTTTTACTTCATAAATTATAGGATTGGAATAGGTTTAGATATTCTAACTCAAGCTTAAATACTACAAAAGATTTACTCTGGCATAGTTATACGAATAAAAATTTTATGATCACATGACATAATGATTTTGACTTGAGGCTAAGGAATTTTACTCTTCAAGTCTTTGTTTAATAATTACACATATAATTGGAAAAGAAAAATTGACTAAATTTTAGGAAAAACTTATTAAATAAAAAAATTATAATATTTTTTATGGATTGAACTCAATATGATCCTTTATAGATCAAATTGACAAAAGTAATTTCTAAGGCCAACCCCAAGTTATATGCTGAGTTTAATACATGATGATGATTCCTATTTTCGTCTTAAACCTAGGGTTGAATAAATAAGAGATGAGTTTATGAGAAGGCTGTTTAGTCTTGGAGTTCACAAAAATCTTGGTTAATAATTGACCCTCTGTTTTCTTGATTCATTCACAAAAATTCTAACATGCCAAAAAGAATGCTCAATGTTTCAAGTTGGTATTAATTTTTGCAACAAGGCTGCTACGAATAGGATAGGAACACAACTTAATAATGGAAATCAAGGTAAAATCCAAAGAAAATATATACATAATCCTATTTAGTGGATATGGGATATGCTTTGTTGCAAAAAAATATTATGAGTTTTGAGTTTGACGGTAGAGAGTATAACTCAGACATTTCATCAAACACTTTGGGGATGATTGAGTTCTATGAACCAAACCTTTCCCCTTCACAACAAACCAATGCACCGAAAACATCCTTTGACTGGCAATACTATCAACATGTGTCAATTCACACCATAATCCAATGCTTCCTTCATAAAGTTGCAGATAACTTAAGTGAATGAATTTATTCATGATAACAAAAGCCACCATCAATTAAAGACACTACTGATATTCTATTCACAACCCTAGAAACATAAATTAGAAAATTTTCCTTAATTCAAAGTCTTTAATGACCTTAACTCATGAAATTTCTAGAATTTGCTTGGGATTTGGATGAGAAGTGGTGAGAGAGATGATGGCTTTGGGACTTTTTTGGAACTTCATAGATGGTGAGAGTTTGAGATTTGGAGGTGGGGTTTACAATGAAACCACATACTGCAAAAGGATTTGTACCCATGAGATCTGTGTTTGGATATGGGTTTGTAGTCATAAGGTTTGTATTTGGGTTTGCCATGGGAGAGAGAAAAACTCAACAGAAAGAGAGAGATAGGTTGTGCGTGAAGGAGAGAGAGGTTGGAGGTGAAGGCTGTGATATTAGAGAACTATTGGGTTCTGAAGGTTGATATTACAAAACTATTTAGCTGAAATTTTTGGGTTAGAAATAGTTTTTATTTTTATTTTTATTTTTTGATAATGTTGACATGAAAAATTGTGGAGCTTAGCAAAAAAGTCGGAGGCTACGGTTTTATATATAAATATATGAGTTTGGTTCAAGTTACATCTGATGCAACTCTAAGCGATATTACATCACTTAATAACTTATTATTTGATGCGAATTTTGACAAATCTACCGTTAGATTATATTATATTCATATACTCTTCGTGCTTGCAAAATTTCACAGAGATCAAAGATCAATAGTCATGTTATCAATCAACTGTTTAAATTCAAGTTTTTGTAGTTTAAAATAATACATAAAAGATGAGTTTATGGATCGCATGGTAAATAACATCCGATTGGCATGAAAATTGGCATGCATGTTAAGCACATATAGAACTTGTAATTCAATGGTGGGATTCTTAAAATATGAATTTAGTAACAAGTTATTGGATAGTGTAACACTATTTAGAGTTACACTAAGTGTAACTTGAACCTAATTCTATATATATATATATATATAGATAATAATAATAATAACAACAACTAGTCTAAAACCTAATAAGATCTAATGAAATTTAGAAATACAAAATTGAGTTAATAATATGCATATTATAGACATTTTGCAAGATATCATTTAAAAAAATGAATGGTCATAATAAAATAAAATGCAATGGGAAAAAAAAAAAATTTAACTTCTATGTTTTTCTGTGATTTAGAAGTGTTGTCTAATATCAAACATTATTGGGTTGCTAGGGAAGATTTTTATAAACTATTAATTAATACCAGACATGTGCTTATATTATCAACAACCCATTGCAGGTGCATAGTTAGCGAAACCTACAAAGTAATTCACAATTCTTAAATTAATAAAGTAGAACTCCCAAAAGTTATACACACACACACACTTAGAACTAATTTAGTTTGAACACATATATATTGTACAACCAAGTCTTAATTTTCCTATCAACAACCTTTGAAAATATAAACTGCAAAGATATAAACAAAGACCATGACATGAGAAGGACACACCAAACTTCAAATTTGAGCAATAATATGACTTTCTTAGCCTTGCTTAGTTGTAGTAATAATAATATAGACAATTCAAGACATGGAACATGTTAGGTTCTAAAGACTTAGGATCTTATGTATTTAGAACTCTAATGTGTATTGTTGGCAAACCATGATCAAAACAAGATGTTTAGTCATGTTTAGACTTGCTCAAAATTGGTTCATTTATGTAAAGTTGGAACAAGTTGATGCAGAAATTAATATTGCTTCTTGGCTTGGTTTGATTGATCGAAACTTAGGCTCAATCAATCAAAAATCGGGTCAGATGCATTTTTCTGCAGAATTCCAATTCAGCCCTAGTTTATTTAAAATGTTTAGGGTTTTGTGTTTTTGCCCTAGGTATATAAGGCAAACCCTAGCCACGTTTTAGTGTTGCTCATATTGATGTTTGTGTAAGTCTCTTGTGAGATTTGTGAGGAGTTTTCCTTTACACAAGCTTAGGATTATCAAGAAGGAGATTTCTTCAAGAGCTTGATGATCATTCAGTTGTTGCCATAAGAACTTAAAGAAACACAAGCGGGTGTGCTTGTACTTGCTGGAGAATCCAAGAAAGAAGGAGTCCGTGATCTTGGAGCTTGCACGTGGTTGTGTCAGTAAGTTTCTACTGGTGGGTAGTAATAGGATGTTAGTGGTCTAAGTTCTGTTGAACAACTTCGATTCTTTCACAGTGGATTCAGGTTTACCTTGAGGATAGCTAGGTTAAATCCTCCCTAGGTTTTTTACCGGTTTGGTTTTCCTGGGTTATCATATCGTTGTGTTTTTTATTTTCCGCTGCTATACATTGATATGATATATTTGTGTTAACCTAGATTTGTTAATTTGACTAAGTAATCACTTGGCTAATTACCTAGGTTAATTTGATTGTGGTTTTAAGGGGTCAAAAAACTATCAGAACAAAATCAAAATTACAACACTTTATTCCATTATCTTTTATGTTGAATCCAATAATGGTAAGTGTGTGGGGCAAAAACCAAGAAACGTTGGGCTTTTGATTCAAGCCCAATACAATTTATTTTTCAAAGATGGGAATGCGGACCAACACTTAGGTTTTTAGCAATTTGGATAGTGAAAGAAACAAAGTGAATCTAAATTTAATTAACAAAAAGAAGATCGAAGAAATCAATATTTCTTATTTCTTTGTTCCCTTGGGCTGACCGAGGATCAATGATACAATTTTTGAGAGCTTTTTTAATTACTTTTATGGATTCTAGTCTCTATTTTTTCGATTCTTGTTCATTTGGGATTTTTCCCCTTTTATAGCTAGCTTGCTTCCATCCTAGCCCTACACTTGGAGGGCGGTTGTTTCTCCTTTAGATACTTGTCCCATCATTGTCTTGCTGGTGGTGGTTGAGTGAGATACAGGTCAGGCTATTGTGAGCAATGTTCAGGTGTTATTTTGCCATAAATGTAGCAGGTTGGGTGCCTGTAGCATATTTAATGCAGAGATGATGGTTGCTTTATTAGGAAAGCTTCCCTTCCACATTGCCTGAATCAACAACTGTGGTCCTCTTCAACTCTTTGGCCTTCTATTTAGATGATTACTCCCTTGTCTCTCTCGGGGCACCCCTTCTGGCACCTCCTCAGGCATAGTATGCTTCTTGGAGACATTGGGCGCTTTGGTCGGGCTTGGCTTGGTTTGTACGCAGATTAGGCCCATTGGTTCTTCGGCCCACAGGGGTACCATTCTTTGACTCCCTACAATAAGGAATTCAATCATTTTACTTTAAGCGGTTGTAATAAAGTTGACTTTTGCCATTCTAGAGACACTATAGCAATATGAACGTGTTTTATTTCCTCTACTTATCACCACTATTGCACTAAATATATTTGTTATTGATGAAAAGAATAAAAAATTAGGCTCATCTCCTAAAATTTGCTATCTTGTATGTTGCATGATATAGTAATTTCTAACCAAGCTTTGACTGATGATGTGTCTTACCTAAATATTTTCCTTTTAGTCAGGACAAATAGAATGGGACATGTGCTTCATGACCTTTAAAGCAAAAAATCTTTATTCTAGCCAAATCCCAAACCTGTTACCTATCATTTTATATATATATAAAAAATAAAAAAAAAACCCTCAGATTTATTAAAATTTCAGAGAAAAGGAAAATCTCATCAAGAAAACAAAACAAAATTAACTAATTCTACCAATTATTAGATGTAAGGTTGAATTTTATTAACCATCTTGTTGGCTTTATTCCGTACCAAATTTGTTTGTATTTTAGCAATTAGTAACCCTATATTTAGGTGGGAATCATGTAAGAGCAGTGTGTGAAGAAATATTTAAGATTGTACAAAGAAGCAGGGACTCGTGACTGGATCTCGTGGGTAGCTCGCGGCTTGCAAGCCGCCAGAAGTTGCACACGTGCCAAGCATGCAGAGAAGCTGAACCATCATGCCAGCTGTAGCATTACAGGACAAAAAGTCCAGTTTAACCATTCAGTTACCTCGCGGCTGGAACTCGTAGCTCAGTCAAGTCGCGAGGCCAAGCCGCCAGCTAGCTCTGTTTTGAAAAAACTGACTCTTCACATACCACTCTCACCCTAGTATATATACCCCTTATACCCACAAAATGAAGAGAGCTTCCAGATTGAATTTTGAGAGAGAAACCCTAGAGAAAAACAAGATTGACTCATCCCCAATCTTCACATAGTGACTCTTCAAATTCCTCTACTCTCACCCTCTCCATTGTTACATCCTTGAGAGGTACATTACCAAAACATTTTCTCACCATACCCACATCTATGAGAAGACCATTTGGTATTTGGGAAGCAGTTAGGAAGGACCAATTTCATATTGGTTGATATTATAGACTATAGTAGAATCCGGTAAGCTATAGAAGAAATAAGTTTGGCGCAACCTCGTTGGAGTAGGAGTTTGGAAGGCTTAGGTACACTAGGTAGATTAGGCTTGGAGGGTCTTCTGCTGTTCATTTATCCCAACTACATTCTTTAGTGGATTATTTACTGCTTGAAGGGCGACGGAGAGGTTTTACGCCGAGGGTTTTGGTTTCTTCTTCAATAACACATTATTGTGTTGTCCTTGTGTTTACATCTCTCTTCCCTTAATTTTTGCTGTGGATGTGATTTTATTTGGTTTAGATTGTTTATCAATTCTGTATTAAGCTTATGTTCATATTCCGCACATTAATTGTTTGATATTAAACTTGAATTGGTAATTTGTTAATTGGGAGTCTAAACGTTCATAGTGTTTTATACGCTATTTGAACATTCAATTGATATCAGAGAGAGTTCACTTATATTGGTTTTATTACCTTAGTGTGATCCTTGACCCCATATTGAGATGGATTGGTCTCAATCTTTAAATGTTCCACCATATTTTGATGGTAGCAACTATGCCTTTTGGAAGGTGTGGATGAGAGCATTTTTGTGTTCAATAGATGAGGCTATTTGGGATGCCGTTGAAATAGGTTGGACAAAGCCGGGCAACCAAATCCACATGGGATAAGGCAGCCCTCGCGGTGTCAAATGCTAATAGCAAAGCACTTAACGCTATTTTTTTGGCGTGTCTCTAGATGAGTTCCACCGGATTTCTCACATGACAATTGCCAAAGAGGCATGGCAAATATTGGAGACCACGTATGAGGGAACGAAGAAAGTTAAAGACACCAAGTTGCAGATGCTAACCATTCGGTTTGAGGAGCTGAGAATGAGTGAGGATGAGTCTTTTGACTCTTTCTATAGCAAGCTGAATGAAGTGGTCATCGGCAAGTTTAACTTGGGAGAGAAAATGAAGGACTCGAAAGTTGTACGAAAAATTCTTCGTTCATTGTCGGAGAGCCTTCGTGCAAAGGTGACTGCAATTGAGGAGAGCAAGGACCATGATGAAATCAAAGTCCAAGAGGATTGGTTCTCTCCAAACGTATGAGCTTTCATTACCAAATCAAAGAAAGAGCAAATCACTTGCTCTTAAGACGATAAATGAAAGGGTAGAAGCTCACAATTCATCGGATGAGGATGTAGTCGAAAAGGATGTTGCCTACCTTGCAAAGAATTTCCACAAATTTCTAAAGTTCAAGAACAGTGAGAAATTTGGTGGTAAAGGGAAATTCATAAGCTCCGGAAAGGAGAAGGACTTCAAAAGGAGAGAAAGGAAGGAGTCCCAATCTACTCAAGGAGTCACTTGTTTTGAGTGTAATTGACATGGCCATTTCAAAAAGGAATGTCCTAATTACTTGAGATCGAAGGACAAGACGTATGCCACCACTCTCAGTGACTTAGATTCCTCCACCTCTGATTCGGAGGATAGCTATGATGAAGAAGGGAATTTTTTAGCATTTATGACTATTGCTTATGTTGAGTCTTCTGAGGACTTGAATTTGCTTGTGCAAGAACTTGGGGAGCATAGTGATGAGGAATTAATGGGAATTGTGGAAGAATCGGATGCTGGAGAAGATGAAGATACAGCTGGTCTTCAAGAGAATAAAAACTTACTCCTTGAGAAGTCTGGAGAATATACAAGGGTGGCCAAGGCAGTTGTGAAAAAGATGAAGAAAGCTGATGAGGACTATAGAAGTCTCCTAGTGAGATATAAGGAGGCCAAGTGTGAGATAGAGATGCTAAATGGTGAGCTAACCGAAGCTTACACCAAGGTAAAATTCCTTGAGCATGAGGTGGTTCAAGCAAATGCCAAGGTAGAGCGAGTATCCACAAAGAAGCTTGATGATGTCATTTCCTCTTAAAAGACCTTCTCCGACAAAACTGGATTAGGAAACACCGGAGAAAGTAGTTCAGCTGTGAACATCTCCAAAGAAGTGGAGTTTGTGAAGGCCAAAGAGCCGGTTGTAGTTGCCCCTACTGTGGAGAAGGCAAAGGTTGAGAAAAAGAAGAATGTGGCTGACCAGCAGATGTTAAACAAGCCCCGCAATCAATCTATGGTTAGGTCTGAAGCCAGAGAAAAATCTCTTCCACGATCGCAAAGATGTCCTAGAATGAACCATGTATGTCATCACTGTAGACTTCAAGGGCACACCCGACCCAATTGTCATAAGCTGAGAGCATTGAGGAATGCAAGTGATTAAAGGTCAAGAGGACCAAGAAATGACAAGAGGTCTTAGGAAGTTGAGCCATCAAGAGGTCAAAATGGTGATTCCGGAATGATGGATGTGATGAAGATGATTGGAGCATTCACTAACTGTTTGGAAAGCTTCACTAGAAGGTTTGAAAGTCCTAACTCTCGTATCCAATCCTATAGGGATATCACCTCAAACGCACGTGACGTGTGGGTGAAGAAGGGTACTCATGCATAAGCATTACAACATGTACATGCATTAATACTTCCTATGCTTTGTGATTTTGCTTGGGTGTGTGCTTTATGTTGAGTTGATAGCTTGTTTTGGAAAATTGTGTTTGTTTTTGTTTATTTTTTAAGTGTTTTTACATTGTTGTTTTTGATCAATCTTTTTCTTGCTTTTGTGTCAAAAATCCAAAAACACGTAAAAAGTAGAAAATCCAAAAATTTGATCAACATTGTTGAGTTTTGTCACAAGCATGTTTTGCCTTGTACCTTTGTGCTAATGGTTTTGTTCATTTATGAGCATAACTTGTTCCCTATGCACTTATATCTTTGTGGGAGAACTCTTGACATCTATGTGACTGTTGTAAATAGATCTTCAAACTTGTCATGAATGATTAATGAATGGTTTTGTTGATCTTGAGACATGCATAGACTTGTGCCTATATATCTTCCCACTTATTTATTTTATTGTCTTTGCTTAAAAGAGTTCTCAAATGTAAATCTCCAAATGAAAAGAGATAATGAGCTGCAAAAGCCTGTTGCACATACTAATATTTGATTATGAAAAAGGGAAAGCGACTTTTGTGAAAATTGTTGATGCCCAAAAAGCCAAAGGCTATCTCATCAAATTGGAATATCAAAAATTTCAGGCATCGATCTCACAATGAGATGTATTGATTCAAAAAGATCAAATGATATGATGTATATAGAGCTAAATGAAAAGCTTCAAAGTTATGTAATTAAGTTATGTGGGAGGTCATATATGCATATTTCTATATTTGAGTTGGGTCACATTATCTAGTGCTAATTGTGTATGCCTTGGTTGAATTGATCATTGAAGCTTCACATGAGACTAAGGACTATTCCATTTCTGATATCCACACACATCACACATGTCTATGTTCAATGGATGCGATATTCATTTGTGTGATTGTACTTGATTAAATGTATTTTCACATGCTCAATCCTTGTTGATCAAATACAATTTTTTTTTTTTTTGGAGTGTTTTAGTTGTTTTTGGAAAGTATTTTGTTTTTACAAAAATTGTCAAAATTTCAAAAACAGTGTTGCCCTGTTTTGGCGACTCAGTCGTGGGTTGGTCCAGTCGCATGCCCCAGTCGCGAGCCCACTTAGAGATTTTTTGCAGCTTACTGGCAGGTAAATTTTCCAGTCGCGAAAAATACTTAGAATATTTTTCAAAATTTGAGATTTTAATCGTTTTCGCGGCTTAGTCTGGCGACTTGTTCGCGGGTGGAGGTTCCAGTCGCGAGGGTACTCAAAGATTTTCGCGACTTACCTCGCGACTCCCTCACGAGTAGAACTTCCAATCGTGAAAAATATTTAGAATTTTTTTTCAAAATTTGTGTCTTGAGTGTTCTGGTGACTGGCCCTGGCGACTTGCTCGCGATTTAACCTAGTCGCGAAAATCACATGTTTTGCGCAAATAGGTCAGTTTTTTAAACGTTTTCAGTTTTTCCCTCGAACTTTTGTGACTGTTCATTGTCTTCCCCATTTCTACTCTCTCTCAAACTCACCGTGTCACTCTCAAAAACCTCCATTTTTGCTTCATTTCAACTTCAAATCTTCAAGAAAAAGGTATGGGTTTTCTCTCTCTTACTACATATTTCATGTTTTGAGCTTTGTTTTCTTGGATTTGTGAGTCATTTTTGAGTTTTGTGATATCTGTGGTTTCGGATATGAGCTGGGTTCATGTTTGTTGAGTTTGGGTGTTTGGGCTTGGTTGATCTTGTTTCTAGGATGCTAAATATGGTTGTTATCATGTTTAATTTCATTGTTAGGGTTTGTAAACTGAGCTATGCTGGTTGGTAAATCTCATACCCATGTTTATAGGTCTCATTGTCATATGCTATTTGTTTGGTTTTTTTTTTTTGGTGATATACTATGTTTGTGAGTATAATTGGTTCAATATGGTTGAGTTCTGATGGTTGGGTTATAATGTTTTGACTTTTAGTTGCTATAGATTCTTGATATCATGTATGCTGCTTCTGCCTTGAGGATACTGTCTGCTCTGTGTTGGTTTGATCATATCATAATCATTAAGATATGTCTCATAGACATATACTTTCTTTTGGATAAATGTGGTATACACTGCTTCAATACAATTGGGTATTGCTTGTTGAAGTTTGTGTTTGGGAATGTGGCCTAGAGTGTTATTGTCTGAGTTGTTGTGTTGATAGGTTGCTCTATACCTTTCTGATTTGAGCTTTCTCTTTCAATACCTGACTCTGAACTGTGTCTAGACTGATTGTTTTGGTGCAATATTTTTTTTTGACACTAATATATTACTAATGTTCTGAGTGTCCATCTATTGTGCTTTGTTTTGTGGCATTTTTTGCTGTGTTTACAGATGGCTCCTTCTCCTACAAAGAAGAAGACTACTGCCAAAAAGAGTGATAAAAGGCTAAAAATGGACAACACCAAGTTTAGATCTCTTCAACATTTTGAAAGATATAGAGATTTCTACTTGAGGGCAACCATCATTCAGGAAAGGTTTGTAGACTTGATGGATTTGAAGGACACCTTCATTCCAAGTTATTTTGAGGGCAGAGGTTGGGAAAGGTTGCTGAGTGACTTGCCTGGAGTGTGTGAGCCTCTTATCAGAGGATTTTATGCAAATGCTGTGCTGAGAGAAGATGAGTTAAACTGTTGGATTAGAGGAAAGGAATTCACTATAGATGCTGATGATATAGATAAAGTGCTGGGTCTTGAAGGACTAGATGAACATGACTTCACCAACTACAAGGACAGGATGCTATCCATAGAAACTGTCCAATCTCGCATTGGTGGAGCAAGAGAGGGGAGATGCCTCAACACTACTGCCTTCCCAGCTGACATGAGGTGTCTAACCACTATCATGATGTCCAACTTGTACCCAGTTAGGAAGCTAACTACAATCAATAATGCCAGAGCTATATTTCTCATGGAGCTCAAGGAAAACACCTTTATTGACATCAGCTATCACATCTTTGACACAATTGTGGATGAGACTAGAACAACCTCTAAGGCCAAGCTGATTTTTCCTAGCCTTCTTATGAGGCTTTTTAGACTAAAAGGAGTTGCCATCTCTCAAGATATCAGTCTCCTGCTTACACCCTCAGCCATCAACAAACTTACCATCACAAGGATACAAGTTCGTCTCCCTGGTGATGAGGAGGAAGAAGGTGACCAAGCTGAAGGTGAACCCATGGACACAGAGACAGAGACTGCAGGACAAGCTTCAAACTCAAGTGGCCGAGGCAAGAGGAGCAGAGCTTCATCTTCATCAGCTGTACCTCCAAATGTATTCCAAATCATCCTAGAGAGGATTGATGGACTCAGAGATGTCCAGAATGAGCATTTTGATAGGCTGGCTGCAATACAAGACCAGATGAACATTCTCTTAGCAAAGTTTGATAGCTTTTCCACTCATCAATGACCCTTTGGCCATCCCGGTCAAAAAGGGGGAGAATTTTTAAAGGGCAGATCTTGAGGGGGAGTGCCTGTTTGAGGGGGAGCCTGCATAAAACTTACATTTAGCAATTTTTACCTTAGTTTTTACTTTATGTTTTTGTTGTTGGTGTTGGTTTTATGATTTGGATAATGTTGTCTATATTATGAGTTTGCTACACTTTGGTTAATAGTTTGGTTTGAACTCATGGTTGTTTTAATTCAAACTTTTGAATCTTATGGAACTTGTTTATGGTACATTTTGTATCCTTACTTATGTAGCTTTTAATCTGTACCCATGTTGCTTTTGTAAGCTTTTATGGTTTGTTTCCATGTGGTTTGTAGGCTTTTATGGTTTGTACCATGCTTATGTAGCCTAGTACTTCTAGCTAAATGTTATGCATTTTCTTTGAGTACTCTCACTCTTGTGCCCTAGTAGAATCTTGTTCCTAGATGCATATACTTTCTATATTGTGCATTGGTTGAGTGTTGGACATGCAAGTGATTTGCATTGAGCTTATTAGTTTGTATGTCCAGATGATCATTCCAAGTGTGAATGAGCATTGTGGTTACTATTTTATAGTGATTGCTTATATGGTCAAGTCATGGTTTATTACTTTATTTCATTTTGCTTGATTGCATTGTGCTTGCCTCATATGCATTACAAGTTTTTCTACATACAATGATTATATTGTGTTGTTGTGTTTCAGGAGATACTTGGTCATATGATTCAAGAGCTACACAGATTCTAAAGTTAGGTGTGAGTGAGTTTTATTCAACTGTTCCCAACTCATATGTTAAGTCTAGAGTTTGTTTTAGGATTTTCTCATGGAATAGCCAAAGGGGGAGATTGTAAGGTTGAATTTTATCAACCATATTGTTGGCTTTATTCCATGGCAAATTTGCTTGTTTTTTAGCAATTAGTAATCTTGTATTTAGGTGGGAATTATGTAAGGGTAATGTGTGAGAGAGTGTGAAGAAATGCTCAAGATTGTGCAAAGAAGCAGGGACTTGTGACTAGATCTTGTGGGTAGCTTGCGGCTTGCAAGCCGCCAAAAGTTGCACATGTGCCAAGCATGTAGAGAAGCTAAATCGTCATGCCAGCTGTAGTACTATAGGACAAAAAGTCTAGTTTGGCCATTCAGTTACCTCGCAGTTGGAACTCGCGGCTCAGTCAAGTCGCGAGGCCAAGCCACCAGCTAGCTCTGTTTTGAAAAAATTGACTCTTTGCATTCCACTCTCACCCTAGTATATATACCCATTATACCCACGAAATGAAGAGAACTTTCAAAGAGAATTTTGAGAGAGAAACCCTAGAGAAAAATAAGATTGACTCATCCCCAATCTTCACATAGTGACTCTTCAAATTCCTCTACTCTCACCCTCTCCATTGTTACATCCTTAAGAGGTACATTACCAAAACCTTTTCTCACCATAACCACATCTGTGAGAAGGCCATTTGGTGTTTGTGAAGCAGTTAGGAAGGGACTAATTTCATATTGGTTGATGCTATGGGCTATAGCGGAATCCAATAAGCTAAAGAAGAAATAAGTTCGGCGCAACCTCGTTGGAGTAGGAGCTTGGAGGGCTTAGGTACACTGGGTAGATTAGGATTGGAGGGTCTTCTGTTGTTCATGTATTCCAACTACATTCTTTAGTGGATTATTTACCGCTTGGAGGGTGGCGGAGAGGTTTTACGCCGAAGGTTTTGGTTTCCTCTTCGATAACACATCGTTGTGTTGTTCTTGTGTTCATATCTCTCTACCCTTAATCTTTGCCATTTAATTTCTGCTGTGGATGTGATTTTATTTGGTTTAGATTGTTTATCAATTCTGTATTAAGCTTATGTTCATATTGTGCACATTAATTGTTTGATATTAAGTTTAAATTAGTAATTTGTTAATTGGGAGTCTAAACACGTTCGTAGTGTTTTATACACTATTTGAACATTCATTAGATAAAAAGAAGGCAAAAAGCACATTTTAGTCCCTATATTTTCAGGCGATTTCTATTTTAGTCCCTACATTTTATTTTTACCGCTTTTAGTCCCTATCCTGAAAAACGCTTCTCATTTTTGTCATTGCCGTTACATTAGAGACGGAAAATGCACACATGACAAATGGCAGAATTAAAAAATATTAAAAATATTTTATTTTATTTTAAAATAAAATAAAATTTTAGTTATTAATAATTTTAAAATAAAAATATTAAAAAATTTAGTTAAAAATATTTGTTCTTCATGTTCTTCCCCCAAGAACATGATTGCCCAGAAATTCAAGATTTTTTTCTTTTTTATTTCATTTTCTTATCATCCAAACAAGCAAAAACATATACAAAACTATGATCAAACTTAGATACTCTGACACAATCAACTAACAACTATCCAAAAAAAAAATTCAAACATTTGTCCTTAATTTACATTTTTGGAAAAATAAAATTTTAAACTAAATATTACTAAGTTAATGAGAATATAAAAAGGGGTAGCTTTGTGAAAAACAAGGGGGGAAGTAGAAAAAAAATGGAGGCAGCAGAGGCAAAGTACTTCTCCAAGGACTTCGAATGGGATGAACTCAGAGCAGAGGTCGAAAACGACCCATCGTTTCGCTACCACTTGCTCCCTTACGAATCTTCAACAATTCCCTCTTCACAAACAACAACAAGAGCAACAACGGCAAAAGAAGAAGATTCAACGGCAAATTCTTCAAGGTTTTCAAGCTTTCATCAAATTCCCCTTCGAATTTTCTTTTGTGGGTCTTCTTTCATTTTTCTTTATGTTCATTATTGGGTGTTTGGTTGCCGAGAAAGCTTAGGAAATGTCAGTAAACCAAAAGGAAATTGGGTTTTTGAGTTTGGTGGTGGGTGGGTGATATAGAAGGAGGATTGTGTCATTCAAATGAATTGGGTTTCTGGAATTTTTTGTGTTCATGGTTTAGTGTGAAGTGATTTGGGGGTTTATGGTGTGGATTTTGGAAGCTAAATTTTTTTTTTTTTCGTTGAGCAATATTGATATGCATTTGGCTGATGGCGTTGTCAGTTGTTCTTCCTTTTTTTTCTTTTCTTTTTTTCAGATCGTTGTTAGTTGATTGTGTTAGAATATCTGAGTTTGATCATGGTTTTGTATATGCTTTTACTTGTTTGGATGCTAAGAAAATGAAATAAAAAGAGAAGAAATTCTTAAATTTCTGGGCAATCATGTTCTTGGGGAAGAACATGAAGAACAAATATTTTTAACTAAAATTTTTAATATTTTTATTTTAAAATTATTCATAACTAAAATTTTATTTTATTTTAAAATAAAATAAAATATTTTTAATATTTTTTAATTCTGCTGTTTGCCACGTGTGCATTTTCCGTCTTTGATGTAACGGTAGGGACAAAATAAGAAGCGTTTTTCAAGATAGGAACTAAAAGTGGTAAAAATAAAATGTAGGGACTAAAATGAAAATCGCCTAAAAATGTAGGGACTAAAATGTGCTTTTCGCTTAAAAAGAACTACTAGTGCTTTTGTTAGAAGGAGTAAGTTAAAAAGAAATCAATCAGTGATAATTGCGGTGAAGGAGGAAAAAATTTCGAAGTTGAACTTTCAAAGAACAAATAAAATATTTATATATATATATATATATAAACCCAAGGCCCAAAGGAATTTTACAAGAGATAGAAGAAAAGAAAAAAAAATCCCTTTTTTCGATTAACCCTCAGTTAAATTGACTTCATAACTTCAATTCAAGTTTTTTTTTTTTTATTTTTTTTTATTTTTTATTTTTTAATTCCTCTCAAATTAAAATTGTTTTTTTATAGTTAGTAAAATGAAGATAATAATAATATTTAAAGAGATTACAAAAATGAAAATATTCTCTCTTGTTATTTCCGGGACCTGGCCCCACAATAAAATGAGGAGAATCGTTAATTCTGTTGGACAAAAATCTGTATGGGTCCACGGAATCCTCACCAATAAAAAAACCACATAGTCCTACAAATACTCAAAGGTTTTGACATCTTTACCCTTCATTACACAACCCCATCACTCTTTTATACCTCTAATTACTGCTTTCAAAAGGTGTGCCCAACCATTAATCCCACTCTGCATATACACACTCACTCTGTTGAAAGCAGATGCTGCAAATCTTAAAGACTACACGTACACCATGCTAGCCTCAGGCTACCACCATTAACATATGGCTTTCGGTAGTGTAAAGATTAGATAGTACACACAATTTCCTAAGCCGATCACTGCACTAACTTCCAATTCAAGCCCCTTATTTTTTTTGGGTTCTCTTTTTAGTTTTTGAATTTAGTTTTTATTGGATTGGTACTTGCAACTTGCAGCTCATTCATTTCTCTCCTGTCCATCGAAATCTTTTTACATAGAGTGAATATATTTTACATTGCTCCGGTGACTACCGGTAGGATATAAGTCACCGGTAGGATTTGAATCTTATATGAATCTACACTATTAAAAATATTATGAATCGACGGTTGATCAGTTACAAAACTCGGAGCATATTATTCAATAGTTGTACTAATAAAGAAGATGAGATTTAAAATTTAAACTCTTAAGATATCCATTATAAACGCTAAGATATATTAGTTGAATTACAAAACTCTTAGCAAAAAAATAATAAATTTAAAGTGTTGTTAATCGGTATTCAACCATATTATACTAAGTGACTGATCTTTTTTTTTATTTTATTTTATTATTTATGGCAACATTTTAACAATATTATGTATTTTCGCTAATAATGGACTAAAATACTACTTATATTATAAATTATATGAATTTGAATGATCTTTTATTGTGCTACATGCATACACATGTACCTTTCGTATTAAGTTACTCATTGATTTTTAAGTGTTGCTAAACTTTCATAAGCAAACGAGTAATATATATGGATATATTTCTCAACAAGCAAAAGAAAGCCTCCAAAGTGAGGGCACTAAAAATATTTAAGACTATATTCCACCTTAAATAAGTACCATAATATTTTGTCTGATATATAAATTCGATTGGATAAAAAGTTAAAACCTATTTTTTTTAATGGATGCAGGCACTTATTTGAAAAATATTATGGAACAATATATGTAAAAATATATTGATATACACTCTATATAATAAGAGGAAGTTAGAAATAATAATAATAATAATGTCATAAACTAAAGTCTTGCACTCTTGCCATTGTTTTTGGTCAAGGGGTGTATGAGTCAAATTGGGTTTAGACTTAGATAGAGGAATTTTTGTTTTTTTAACCTAATATGATTATGTTAAGGTGAAAATTCCTCAATTTAATTCAACTCATCACATGTGTAAAAATCAACCAAATCTATGTGGGTCAGTTTGAATCGATCGGATGTGCTTACATGTTTCATGTTATTGTAAAAAATGGCTTTCATTAAGTATTTAAAAACTTTATATAAATATATATTTTAAATTTGAAAATTATGTTATATGAATTGAAAAATTATTACCTCACTCAAACCGATGTTCAAAATAAATTTCCACAAAATTAAAAGACATTCAAACACCATCACATTAATTTGGGTTGGGTTGAGTTGGTTTAGGGTCTATTTGAGATTTGCTTAATTTGTTGAAACTGAAATTTTTTTGCTGAAAGTATTGTAGATAAAGGTAAAAGTTAGCTGAAATAATATTGACAAATTTTAGCTTATTTTTTGTACTATTTGTGATTTTCAATGTACTATTTTAATTTTTTTTAATTTCAACAAAAATAAACGAATTTTAAACCCAAAATATTTGACATTTTTTTTAAACTCTGATGTGGATTTTAAGCAGACAACAAAAAAGCATATTCAGCTCACTTTACAATTTCAAGTCCAACCCATAGGGTATATACAATAGTCAATAGTCAATAGAAATATACCAAGGGCACCAAGAAAAGAAAAGGAGAAAAGCCAAAATTTTTTTTTGGCCAAAAGCGCCAGCACTTTCTGACCAATCAGACCATCGGTACAACCCGGTGTGGAGAAATGTAGTTTCATGCGGGCCCCAGTTGCTCAGGCGTGCTCTTTTTATCTCACTCACACGTACATACAATACAATATATACGCCAACACATGATGTGTATCATAAAAATAATATATGCCATGCATAGATGGCAATGAAACACCATATATATATGATTCATCACCATCATCATGATAAAAATTCACCATGGTTAATAAATGGGTCCACTGAGTTTTTAAGCTAGGCCGTAGGGATCGATAGGGGGATAGGATTTTCCTTTCCCTTTTCAGTGTTTGAAATCCGAGGCGTTTTTTTAAAGGTGAGTGCGAAAGGTACTGTATTTTCGAGCCTCGTGCCTTTTTTTTTTTTTTTTTTTACTTCAGTATTTTATTTTCTACTGATATATTACCTATTATAAAATAACAATAAATATTTATTATCTCACTCACTTCTATCTTTTGGTGCAGAGCGAATTTAAAGGGACTATTCATGCGTGGAGACCCTTTCGCTTTCCACTTTTGTCCACAGTTGAAGTATCATCTCATGCTCTCTCTCTCTCTCTCTCTCTCATGTTAACAACAAGAAAGACAATTGATATTAGGGATACACTTATTTTCACATATAATTTTATAGTTTTTTTTTTTTTTTTTTAATTTATACAATTATGAGTAATTGATCAAGAGTGATAAGTTCATATAAACAAAAATAAACATAAAATATCTACTACACTACTCACATTGCACACGATAACCTGAAATTAGATATAAAATTATGTATAGCTAGAAGTATTTAAGGAGTTTTTTTTTTTTTAGGTGAGAGATTCAGGATGAGCGTGCTTTTGGATGCTTTAACATAGTACAGGTGTTGGTTTCCTAAACAAATACCAATGAAAACACATTAAAGTGCAAAGATCTCTAGCTTTACAGGACCCGAGGAAAGTGAAGGCTCTAGGGTTTTTGTTTTTATTTTTTATTTTTACCTAGGTTCGGCTTGGATATTGTGTGGAAGCAAGAAATCTTTGTGTTTGCAGGTTCTTAAAGATTCAGTAGGAGAGTATAAATGTATAATAGACTATCATGGGTCTGGGACTTCAGGGTGTCAATTAGTGGGGTTTGACTGAAGCTCAGAGACTTTAATTGCTTTGTGATTTGTTGGGCGTGATATTAGGGTTTTAACAGTTTTGGTGGATGGTTTGCAGGAGATAAATGATTATATTGATGCATGAGTTTTTTTGGGTTGTGGCATTTTCTTCTTGTTGTTGTCGTTGTTGATGATAGGAATCTGGGAGAGTTTATGGGGTATTAGACTGCATGCATGCATGGAAGTCTAAAGGTTTGCAGGGTGGGTTTTGGGAAATTTTTGGGGTAGGGTTCATGATTGATGCCTTTTGTTTTTAGGATTTTGTGTTGGACCAAGGAGAGAGGAGGAGACTGATTTGTTTGAATTTTTGGGTTGTGGAACTTGGAAATGAAATGTGCAGTGAAAGGATTTGCTTTTCCTAGCTGTATCTATTTTATGCATTTGTACAAGGATCCTCGTTTGCACCTATGGAAAAAAATGGACGAAGTTTTTGACTAAAATTTTACTATTTTCAGCTGCTTATTCTTAACTTGGTTTCTATCTTTAACCTACAAAATTTGGTGCAAACTTATGACATGTCATTGAATTTTTTACTTACCAACGCTGAATTAATTGAATGACCCCCAATAATGTTCTAAAATGACCTAAATTCTACATTATAATTAGTCATTTCAAATCTGGAATTATTGTTGTCGACCTGTTATGAATCCCAATATATATATATATATATATATATATATATCATCTATACATGTACCGTTAAAAATGAAATAATATACTAAAAAAAAAAAAATGTAAATTGCACTAACTTAACTATGCAAGGCGTAGTTATAATAATGTCCCTCTAATCAAAACTGAGCAAAATGTATCACATAATTAATTAATGATAATAAGCATTTTTCCTGATTTCGTTAGGAATCTATCAAAGTTAATGAAAAATTCAAATTTCGATTACGTATATTTAAAGAAAAAAAAATTGATCTTCAATATAACATCCTTATTTTTATTTTTTAATTTCGGATTTCATATATATAAAAAATAATGATATTTGTATTTTTTTTTTTGTATAAATAGTTACAATATACTGCTTACTCTGCAACTTGAAACATTTCCCTTCTAACCCCTCAAACAATTTATGCATGGAGGAGGTACCAACTAAGTTAAAAGAGTTTTTATCACTTGTTTTATATATCCTTGTACGTTGGAGCAATAATTAGAAATTTCTTAACTACTATTGTGAAACTAATATGAAATCACAACCAAAAGTATATATATATATATATATATCATATAAAATTGTGTTTCAATCAAACTCATTTTGGGACCCCCAAACATTTTGGGACCTTAGTGTGATTTTATTTTGATAGATATGATTGAAATTTAACTTATGACATCAACTTTACGATAATTGGTCTTTATCATTAATAAGTTAAGACATTAATTGGTTTTGGTTAGGAGGGGTTCGAATTTTGAACCCTGAAATTTCTTCTCTGAAGACAAGAAACTTTATCAGTTAAGCTAATTAGAATCTATATGACCTTTTTCTCAAAAAAAAAAAAAAAAAAAAGAATCCACATGACCTTAACTTTAGTGTTATTTTTCCATACTTATCTAGAGGATATTATTTTATTATCTATTTTTTAAAGGTTTATTGTAATTACCCACCTTAAATTATAAAGGTATTTATAATGTGCATCTTAAATTACAAAATTATTCAATTAACCTTTGGATATGAGATTAATTTATTATGTCCATCCTACGATTTAAATTATTGTTCAAATCAGCAAATGTTGACAACTTATTCTCGAAATAGGGTGTTGATATATTTATATATATATATATATATATATATATTCCTATTATTTAGGGAATATAATTGCTTACTAGACATTTATTTGAGCAATGGGGACAGGTATTATAAAATAAGCTCAAGTTAGGGTATCGATTGCATAATTCTACAACGTAAGATATAAATTAAAAATATTCCTATGTAAACTTTGGACTTCGAAGTAGATAATTGTCATAAAGATTTTTTTTAATCAAATTTAAAACTTTTAGGGATTTTACACAATTTACTCTTGAATTTTTATGTGAGTTGTCACTTGTCAGTTAAGTTCTTGCATTTTCAAATTGAACAATTAACGTATTGGATATATATTATGTTTATGACAAATAGAACGTTTTTGTCAGCATTTTGTTATATATATATATATATATATATATATATTAATATATATATCTATCTTACACATTACATGCACATGATTTTGTAAAAACAAAAAATGAAAAGAAAAATAGATGAGATGCTAGCCTACGAGATTAAGTCCAACGTTCACTAAATTGCTAAAGTGACACATACTTACGGGTGAATCACATAATACAAAAGAAATAAAAATTGAATTAAAAAAAAATACGAAATAACTTTCTAAATAGTGCTCCTGGAGGGATTTAGAAACCAAGTTGTACAATTAGTTGTCCAAATAGAAATGTATAGGCTAAATTGACCTTAACATTCATAAAGTGATATTTGTGAACCTCTTGTATTTGGACAGAACTTAAAAATCCTTAGAAATTTTTTAAAAAATTAATGAGTTTTAAATTAGTGAAAATTTCAATACTATCATTTTCAATTATTTATTTATTTATTTATTTATTATTTTTAGGGTGGGGGGATAGGGCAAATTTTCATTGTTGGGATGTGTATATCTATTTTTTTTTTTTTTTAATTTTAAATATTAGCATATCATAGTAGTTACAATGATTTGTTTTTTCTATGGTAAATATTTAAAAGAAAAAGCTCCAAGGGATCAAGTTCGGGCTCTCCCTTAATGCTAAGCAGTACAACTTACAACAATGATAAATAACATATGGCAAAACGGTGGCAATAGAGGTTCTTGGTCATGTTACGGTGTAAGTGAGGGCATCATGGTATTGTGGTTGAGGACTTGAGGCATAAAAGTGAAAATTTCAAAGATGTTGAATATCATGACAAACTTAAACTAAAAGTTTACTACAATCATCCAACCGAACCGTTGATTTCTCCGGGATGAATAAAGGTTTCACAATGGTTTTTTTTTTAAAAAGTATTTCACAGTGGTTTTTTTGCTACATCTTTCAAGCCTTTTACTCAAGTGTGTGTCGTGTGAGTGTGTGATGAGTCTTACATCGGACATATACTGGATTAACTTGCACTTTATTAACAATTACAAGGAGTTTCAATTCTTCTTAAAAACAAGGAGTTTCAATTCTTCTTAAAAACAAAGAGTTTCAATTGTAATTAGTCATTTTGAGGTATAGCATAGATGTGACTAGCGTTTTTCCTTAGGTCGTTACAATATATGACCAATACAATATGAATTTTTTTACCTTAATGGCAGTGTATCATTCTTTTTTGGGTCCAAATCAATATTTTGGTTGAGAACTATAAGTTGTAAGTGATTCTTTTTACTAATACTTGTGGAGCCAAAACTAATGTGATTATCAAGTCTCAGAAAGCCCAATGTCAAGCTCATGTATTGTCCGAGCTGGGTCTTGTTAAATCCACCCAAATAAATAGCCTAACAACAGTCCAATATGAAAACCCATATAGTTAGTCCAAAGTTTCATTTCATTAACGTATCTTTGTGTGTGTCTGTGATCAGTAGTAGGTGGAGAATGGGAACATAAACATTTACCTATGTTTTTTTTTTTTAAAAAAATACACGTTTGTTTTTTGAGAAAAAAACATACACATATGTTATATATGTGTATGTGTGAAAACATATAGTATATAATATAAGCAATAACCAAACATTAATAACTGCTTTTAAAGAGGTCTGAAAGACTTTGATTGAACTCCATCATCAAGCTGTTATACCCAACCAAAAAACGTCACATTCATTTGGGCGAGTAGTATTCAATGTATAATAGGGATGCCACAGTGGACATCCCCATACCCAACCCAATTAAAGACTTCCTCGTAAGAAAGATTCATGGACCCTTAGTCGTTGATGCGATAATTGAGCCCATAAAATGGAATACGGTGGAAGATATGATGGTTATTTTCAGCCCAAATTGTTTGCTATAAGGGCTCCAAAAACACATCTTGAGTAAGCCCATTCATCTAGGCCTCAAATTGCATAATGACACCTGACAATACACCTAAGAAAAAAAAAAGGATTAATAAATTTGCACTAACTAATTTTTCATGTGGTTATTACGTAAAAGGATATTTGAAGTTTTTATGTCTCTGTGAAACATTGGCACATCCCTCAACCATGGATCTATAGAAGAGTTTAAACCAAATGAACTGACAATAACTCCTAAGGTTTCATATAAAAAGTAATAGGGGGATAGAGAGAAGTAGTAATAGTACACACATAAATAAATATTAGTGTCCAAACGGTGTCTTTAATAATGGCCTTCTCTCCTTCACAATAGAGTAGAGTTCCCAAAACTAAAGCCTTGAATTATCTTGAACTCATAATTCCAATTACAAAATTTTTGTTTGTCATTTATATGCGTATCACATAGTAATAATTATAATTTGATTTAGTTGCCATAGAAATATATATTTCATATAATTTAGATGAATTATGAATATTGCATGTTAATCATCGTAAATGTTATTTAATGATCATAAAACTATATGTTTCATGAGACACACTCTTGTATACATATTTATAAACATAACTAGCTATATAAATATGTTTATGTTGTTCCATGAGTAACCTTCATAAATTGGAATTTTTATTTTTCAAAAATATTTTTTAGGATTTTTGTGTTGGATGATTCCATAATTTTGGTTCTAATCACAATTCAAGTTTTAATATAATTCATTCATTGTAAAAGATTGGAAAAAAAATATCTTGAAATTGCTTAAAATGTAAAAAAAAAAAAAAAAAAAAAACATTTTGGAGAATTTTGCTCAAGCAAAAGTGAAACTTGCTCAAGTCACTTAAGTGAAAGAGAACCTCACTTGCGCAAAACAAAAACCAACCCAAGACTTTGCATGTCCCTCACTCTAGGTTCCTTCGAGTGAGGCTGCTTGGATATATTTTCCTAATTCATTTTAACAAAGTTTTGTACAATTTTTTCTAAACCCTAATTGTGCACCTATATAATGCTTCCTTTGCATGAAATTTTGAAAGAGAAGAGGTTGTGAAACCATGAGCTATTGAGAAATATTTGTGGCTCTTATCTATTGAGCAAAACCTTAAATTTTTACCCACTTTGTTTATGATCCCAAAGTGAGTGTATGATAGATTGAAACCATATAGTTCATTTCCAATGAGGTTTATTATTATCAAATCTTCAAGAAGGGTCATTGGAGTGTTATAGATTTTGGTTTCTACTGACGATGAGTTCATGGAAGAAGTTCATTGAGTAAGATTCCAAAGATTCTGGGTCTACTGTAATATATAGAATGGTAAAAGGCAAGTCGTTTGTAGATTTTGCAATAGAATCTATCTATACAAAAGTTTTGTAGTAGATTGTTGTAACTATTTTTCCATAGTGAATTTTCTATAGGACTAGGTTACTATAATGATTTTTTAAATATTTTTTAAATTTATTTTTTTATTGAAGTGGTTCTTTGTTTTTAACTTTATTATCAAATTTTGTTTTGTAGTAGACAAAATTTGATGGAAATTTATGAGATGTCATTGAATTTTTTACTTACCAACGCTGAATTAATTGAATGCCCCCTCAATAATGATATTAATTAACCTAAATTCTACATTATAATTAGTCATTGCAAATCTAGAATCATTGCTATATATCAAACTATTATGAACAAGGAAGCAATAATGTATCAGGAAAATATACTGCACTGGCCATTGTTGAGGTCTAAAATATTACAAGTATTAAAATCCAAAACTAATGGGCTCTCAAAGATGAGGAGGGCCCAATTTGTGAGCCAATGCCCATTTAAAATGGGTAAAAGGAAGCCTAAGCTTATGAATGGGCAAGCCTAGGCCTTAGAAATGGAAGAAAAGAGAGAGGAAGCTTGGCCTCACCTTTGTGGGAAGAATTCTCTGAGAGCCTAGAAAGAGACAGGACCAGGATACCTAGGAGCTGCCAGAACCAAGGAAGGAGATCCTCAAGAAGTGCAGGAAAGAATCAGCTGGGAGTTGGATAGCTCAAGGAAGCATGTTCATGGACATAAGGAATGAAGAAAGATATGTCCCATCAACTGCCTGCAACTCAAAAGAAAAGGCTTTAGGAATAGATAACGACTTAGGAACCAGCACCTGATGAAGGGAAGCTTGGTACCTCGGGAAGAGCGGAAAGGTAGATCATGAATGAAGGTGGTTGGGGATCTTTTAGCCTGATAGAGGGGAATTTGCCTATTTAGAGAAAAAAAGACAAAGGGTGAGGCAACCAAAAAGGGGTTCTGAAAAAGTCTCTCTAGAAGTCTTAGAAAAAGAGATTATAAGTTAGCCCCCAAGACCCCCTAAAAGAGGAAGGTCAGTTGGGGACTTTTTTGGGGGAAACCTCATAAGAAGAATATAGTGAGAAAATGAAGAAAGAACCAGCCACAAAACTTGTTAACACAACATTAGTTCTGGTATTCAGGGCAGCAAATGGAGGGAATCAATGGCATACCAAAAATCCTACGAAGGAACTATAAAAGGGTGATCAAGCCATCAACAAGATTCAAGGAGAAACAATTAATTAGAGCAAAAAGAGCCTTAAAGAGACTCATTAAACCTTGGAAAATAGAGAAAAAAGGGAAACACTGTGAGGGATCCTGAGATAAGTGCTGAAAGATTCATTTGGATTCAAGGGGATTCAAATCTCACAAGTCTTGAAAGCCTACAAAGAGCTATCTAAGTCTGTGACTTTTGAACTTATTTTAACCTTGTGACATATCCTAGTAAGAAATAGGGCCCAATGTACTAAAAACTCAAAATAATGATATATCACCTTATTTTCTGAGGATCTCTGACGTCCTTACTTGCTTTATCTCTATTTCTTTACTGTTTCTCAGCCATTTATTTTACAATATGTATATATTTGCATGTATGAATACGTATGTGTTGTAGGACCCTTGTTTTGTGCACCACTTGTTTGTAATCAGCCTAATATAGCTGTGGTAAACTAAGTCCAGTCTACCAAACAGCAAGTATAAAACTCTTTGGAGGCCCAAGATCATTGTTTCCACTTGGGTCTAGGTACTGCCCAAAATAAGAACCCACAGCCATTAAATTGGTATCAGTACTTCTCCAAAATGTACTGGAAAAAAAAACCGAGTTGTACCAGCCTATTTTGGCAGTACTAGCTAGTATTGGTGTTTCGGCCAATACCTAAGCTAATATGTAGGCTTATAAAATATGTGGATTTTAAATTTTATGTTGATAAACATAAAAGTTCATAAGTTCATTATTTATGTATAGAAATATATAAACAGCAGTAAACTCGAAACGGTATACCGGTATCAATCAGTATTGAAATATTTCATTCCCCTGATCAAACCAAAACAACATCTGGTACTAAATTGACTCATTTAATTATGAATCTCAATATATATATATATATATATATATATATATATACACCGTTAAAGATGATATAAAATACTATATAAAATATGTAAATTGCACTATCTTATCTATGTAAGATGTATTTATAATATCCCTCTAAAATTCAAAACTGAGAAAATGTGTCAAATTATTAATTATAATAAGCAATTTTCCTAATATTGTTAGGAATTCTATCAAATTTAATGAAAATTTCGAATTTCTATTGTGTGTATATATATATTTTAAAAGAAATTGATTTTCCATTAAATTTGATAAAAAAAATTATAACCAAAGAACTTGAATTTGATCTTCTGCATTAATTTAAAAAAAAATTTCGGACTTTCATATATAAAATTATGATATTCGTCACCTATTGTTTGTATATCCTTAGTAAATACAATAATTAGAAATTTCTTGAGTACTATTGTGAAACTAAATATGAAACCACAACCAAGAATATATATCATATAAATCGTGTTTCAGTCAACCTCAATTTTCAATCAAACCAAATTATCTTCAAAATTGGAATTTAGGAGAGAAGTTTAGAAATTGTTTTTTTTTTTTTTTTTTGAGAAAGCGAAATTGTTTTGTAGTTGAAACTTGAAGAACAATTAATTGAGAGCATGGAACTAAATTAACTACTTATTACTAGTATATGGCAAAAATGGGGGTAAATTATTTTTCTTTTTAAAAATTAGGTTTGGCTTACCTCCAATACATTTTTAATTGAACATATCCTTTTGTTTTAAATATATAATGACAAATGGTATTGGGTTTCATTCTCCACATTTTATTTAGTTAGTGAGTGATGTGGCAATCTCTTATTAAAATAAAAGAAAATTCATTTTAAAAAAGTATTGGAGGGAAGCCAAATCTTAAAAATTTTCCCAATGTTAATCACAAGTGTAGAATTGAATTTTGGGTATATATGTCAGAATAATTATTAATACTTTTATTAGGATATGATTACCTGGTGAATTCAGAAGGTAGGGAAATGGATATGAAAACAAATTTCAATCCAAATATTTGTTAAAGTTTGTTTTGGGACCTTAGTGTGATTTTTATTTTGATAGATGTGATTGAATTTAAATTATGATATCCATTTCATGATGAATGATCTTTAACATTAGGCTAAGGTATCAATTATTTTTGTGTAGGCGAGGTTCCAAATATTGAATTTCAAACCTCAAATCTATTCTTATACAACAAAATATTTTACCAATTCAATTAACTAGAATTTACAAGAATTTAGTTTGGATATTCCATATTTATCTATAGGCTATTATTTTATTCTCTAATTTTTAAAGCTTTATTGTAATTACCCACCTTAAATTATAAAGGTATTTGTAATGTACAACTTAAATCACAAAATTATTCAGTTAATCTTTTAATTTGAGATTAATTTATTATGTCCATTCTACCTGTGGGGCCCAACAATTCGTGGACCAGGCCCATTTGCCCTTAGAGAGTCCGAGGGCCCAATCCGAGGAGAACTGTGGCCCAAGCTCCATGACGCAGAGTACAGACCAATTTTGGGAGGCAGCCGAGGACAGTCTAGTCCTCGGCAGGCCCATAATCCGCCCAGAATAAAGGGATAAATTCGTAAGGAAATCCAAAATACCTTGGGGCGATTACCCTAAATACCCTTCTGGATAAGGCCCAATGCCTGACAGAACCGTACTCTGCAGCTTTATCAAGTCATCCCCAACAATTCCGGGATTAGACTGATGGGACCAATGTCAGTATTTGTAAAGACTGACCCTACACGTGGACGAAGGACATCGAATGCACGCTAGTATAAAAGGAGAAGTAAGTGAATCCAGTGGGGGGAGAGAAAAAAAGAAAGACTTCATGAAGAAGATCGCCGGAACGATCCATGCACAGAACAGAGAAGGTCCTCCGTTGGACAGCCGGAAAGGATCACAAGGGTCCTCGGATCAAGTCCGAGGAGCCCATTCTCAGAAGTGGCAGCATGGCGGGGCTTTAAACGTTTAGGCCCAGTCCATTTTCCACAGGGATCTTTCTGAAATCCAGACCGGACCATCGCCCCGTGACCAAGCCCAAGCTTTTCAAGCCCACTCTCTACAAATCGTATTGTGAGGGATCTCTCCCGCGTGAACCCAAAAATGTCACTGGGCCGCGCAGGAATCGTGTCCTTACACTACCATTTAAATTAGAGAAATGTTACTTCCACAATACAAAAAATCTTAGTTGGCAGGTTGTTATAGGTTTTTAATTTGAATCAACTATTGGAATAACTTTATTGCCACTAGCAATAGCAAGTAACAACTCATTACATAGGATTTGTTGTGAAAGTGTTGTGAAAATATTATGGATATAGCATTTAAAAAAAAATTATTGTTTCAATATGCAAATGTTGACAACTTATTTGTGAAATAGGGTGTTTATTATTATTATTACTAGTCCCTAACCCGTGTGATGCATGAGATAGTTAAATAAATATTTAATTAATCAACCTCACATTAAAAGAAAAAGCTAGTTAAATAAATATTTAGTTAATCAACCTCACATTAAAAGAAAAAGCTAAAAGAATCAAGGAAAGGCTGATTTTCCCAACAAGAAAAAGCTAAAAAGGAAAGAAAAAAAAAAAAAAGACATTGAAAAAGAAAGAAAGAAAAAACTATTTTTTTTTTTATAGAAAATAATGTTGAAAACTAAAGCAACATTAAGATAATGAGAAATCTATTTGCAAAGGATTGCAACCTTTGTATGTTTACTTGGCTCAAGGTCAAAGTCTACATTCAATTTTGAAACAATGAAAACACACTTCATATTAATTGTAAATCAGTCTCACTACATAAATTCACTTTTCGCTCTAATGTATTTTGTAGATCAAATACTGTCAAAAGAATTCCAATAAACACTATTGCCACATTAAAAGAAAAAGCTAGTTAAATAAATATTTAGTTAATCAACCTCACATTAAAAGAAAAAGCTAAAAGAATCAAGGAAATGCTGATTTGCCCACCAAGAAAAAGTTAAAAAGGAAAGAAAAAAAAAAAAAGACATTGAAAAAGAAAGAAAGAAAAAACTTTTTTTTTTTTTTTTTTTATAAAAAATAATGTTGAAAACTAAAGCAACATTAAGATAATGGGAAATCTATTTGCAAAGGATTGCAACCTTTGTATGTTTACTTGGCTCAAGGTCAAAATCTACATTCAATTTTGAAACAATGAAAACACACTTCATATTAATTGTAAATTAGTCTCACGACATAAATTCACTTTTCGCTCTAGTGTATTTTGTAGATCAGATACTATCAAAAGAATTCCAATAAACACTATTGCCACATCTATATTTGTTGTAGGCATTTAATTTACATGGAAGCCAATAGCAAATGCAATAGCTATCACGGTTGCTCAATGCTATGACAATCTAGATCCAAACATTCTCCTTCTAGAATCTCATCTCTTTTCTTTAAACCTACACATCAAGCTTTGTGAACATGCATCCCCCTCATCTTCATGGAAGAACAAATGAAAATGACATCAATTACAGATCTGAAAATAACGTGTATACATATACCATATAAGAGGTTAATACTCACTGATAATTGTCCACAAAACCGCATAAATAAATAATTAAAAAAAAAAAACAACAAAAACAACAAAAAAAAAAAAAACAACAACAAAAAAAAAAAAAAAAAACAAAAACAAAAACAAAATACACTTTACAAATTAATGCCAAGTGCATGTTCTTCCCAAATGATCTCTTAGGCAACCCCTTTTATGTTGACCATAGACTAACCCAATTCAACAACAAAAAAATGATCAAATCAGAATCAAGCAGATCAGTAATTGAACAAAATTTACAAAACCCTAGTTAAATTTCTTGTCCATTGAAAATCCATACAGATTTTACTCAAATCAACAAATAGTTTTACAGATCTGAACACACACCAAAAAAAAAAAAAAAGTTGAAGTACTCAACATTGTTTTTGTTTAGAGAAAATATTGGAGGAGAAAAGAGAGAGATTGTGAGAGAAGAGAAAATCTAATCATTTTAATCGATTGCTAATTAATCGAATCGAACCCTAGGTTTGATAATGAAAAAAAAAAATCAACTTTATGCAATTTTGATAAAAAAATCTCAAAAAAAGAAAAGAAATAGAAGAAGAAGAAAAATAAAACGAAGCCTAATTTTTTGAAACAAGGTTCTAATTTAACCATCTGATGCAATTGTATATTTTTTAATGAAAAAAAGCAGAAACTGAATTCAAATCAATCAAAAATTTCAGAATTGATGTGAAATCATATAGATTACCTGAAAATACGCTGAAATCAGCGAAGAGAGAGCAAAGCAAGCTGAGATAAAGCTTTAAACTGAGTGAATGAGCGAATGGGGATGGCTTGTAAGGGAGAGGTTTGAGGAATAAAGAGAGAAAGGGTAAATGGAAGAACCCAAGACAAAGCGAAGAGAGAGCTCAGAGGTTAGCTGGTATGTATAGAAAATGAATGTGAAAATGGGTCATTTATTGTGTATTCATATTCAAAAAATGAAAACACAAAAATGAAAATGAAATTGAATACACCATTTTTTTAACCAAACAGCACCTTATTATTTGATCTTGCAAGTTGTTCCAGGATATTTTGTGTTAATTTGCACCTCAAGACTTGTTATACTCCTTTGTGGGTACATTTTAACCTGTTCAAAGTGGTTTTTATGTGTATTTAATCTTCGGATAAATTGGTCTTTGAAAAACTAACCTTGCATTGAATCAAGGTTTTGTGAGGCTTGAAGAGATCACCAATCCAAAGGTTTCATCATCTGTGCGAGGGTCTTCGGATCTAATTGAAGAACTAAAAAAACGTTAGTGATTTAGATAGATAAATAATTATTAATATTACTTAAAAGACAAGGCTAAAGCCAAAAAAATTATTAATATTTGTAGGAAAGAACTCATAAAAAAAAAGTTTTTCCTCATAAAGAATATAAGAATTTTTAATACTCTTTGAAGACAAATCTATAAAACTCAAAAGAATACTCTCTCTCTGTTTTTTGAATCCAAAAGAATGTTGTTTCTTAAAAAGTTCAAAACAAAGTTTAAATATTTTTTGAAGACAAAGCTAAAAGTCAAAAAGATCTATTAATAATCTTTGAAGTCTAGTATGTCTCGTTACGTTCCACCAAAAATATGGGGATTTTGCTGAAAAATGGAAGCTCTTCCTTTTCCCACTCACATGTGCAAACATTCTCCAAAGTCTATTCAAAGAGATTCACTCTTTTTCAACTCAAACAAACTTGTAGTCTTTTTTGAACTCAAAAGAGACTTATAGCCTTTTCCAAGTCAAATAGACTTAATAGTCTTCTACTCTTTTTCAAACCAAAGACCCATGGTCTGTTTCATTAAGGCCTATGGCCTCCTTTATAACTCAAACAGACTTATAGTCATTGGAACTTGGGTTGTTGCTCTCCCCCACTCCACCCTTTACCCAAAAAAGAAGTCCAAAAAACTGCTACCAAATTGGGGTCCCAATTTTAGTTCTATGTTAAATTTAAAGGTTTCTTTAAAAGAAACCACAATCTGGGTTGGGATTTTTAAAAATCCTAATCTTAGAAGACTCTTATTGCGGTTTAAATCATTGACGTTCTAGAATTGTGGAATTATGAGATTCAAGATCCTGATAAAAGATTTTAACAACCTTCGGACTCCGTTATAGAGACAAACAACTATGGTAGATTATTGTACCGTCACTTCATTGGTAATGTGTCCTCTGTTGTTGATGCTGTGAACAAATTCTATAAGTATATAATAAATTAAGCTATTGTTTAGAATTAGTATGAGGATTTGGCAACTATGAAATTGGAAGCAAGGCTTCATTGTTGTTAAATCTGTATGTTGTGTGAATTATATTTGAGCTGTACGGATAATTGTCTACTTTTGTAAACATGTAATGATGTGTACTCTTAAGTCAACTAATGATTTTTGCTAATTAATTGAATCGAACCCTAGGTTTGATAATGAAAAAAAAAAAAAAAAAAATCAACTTTATGCAATTTTGATCGAAAATCTCAAAAAATAAGAAATAAAAGAAGAAGAAGAAGAAAACGAACCCTAATTTTTTGAAACAAAGTTCTAATTCAACCATCTGATGCAATCTGCCTAGTTTTGATGGCTATCATCAGCGCTCAAAGGTGGAGATCAGTAATGCCTTCTTTCTATTTCGGACTTAACAGTGTGGGGATGGCTTCTTGGCGAGATTGATTTTCAGTGTTGGGTTTTGAGGAAAAATAGGGTAGAGAAATAGAGAAGAGAGAGGAATGGTAGGGGTCTGCGTTTTGGAGGAAGAAGAAGGCTGGTTCTGTATCTATCAAGTTTTGGAAAAGATTTTTTTTTGCGTTTTTTTTTTTTTTTTTTTTTTTTTTTTTTTATGGTTTCAGAAAAGTTTATTTATTTATTTTAAAAAATATTATATTGACGTGAAAAATTATAGGAGTTTCAGAGGTTTCAGTTATATATATATATATATATATATATAAATTATTAGATTCCTATTATTTAGGGAAGATAATTTCTTATTAAACATTTATTTGAACAATGGAGGATAGATTTTATAAAAGGAGAAGAAGAAGAAGCTAAAGTTAGGGATTGATTGCATAATTCTACAATGTAAGATATAAATTACAAATATCCCTATATATAGTTTGGATCTCGAAGTGGCTAATTATCATAAAGTGTTTTTTTTTAATCAAATTTAAAACTTTAGGGTTTTTACACAATTTACCCTTGAATTTTTATGTGAGTTGTCAATTAAGCTTTTGTATTTTCAAATTGAACAATTAACATATTGGATATATATTATGTTTATCTGTATATATTAAGAGGATTCAGAAAGTTAGTTATTGCTTCATTTACTGTAAAAAATACACCTAATTTAATTAATCTAAACCAATCAAAATGGGGTTAAAATAGTAAATTCACTCCTAAATAAATTCCTACCCACATTGAAACACTAATTCTACTTCTTTGTTGAAATACCTTCCCACCCGAAAAATACTCAATAGCTTAAAAAACTCTCCACGTGGGGCGTTTCTCTAACCGATGTGGGACTAAGGGTGTCAAGCCTCAAAGAGGTGAAAATCCCAAAGACCACACTCGGGGACGAGGACAAATCCTTGCGGGCTTGGCTCCCCAAAGAGGACAATGAGCCGAGTGTGCGGGGAAAAACCCCTCACATGTGTATGTTTGTAAAACATATATTATTCTAAGTAATAACCAAATATTAATAACCTCTTTTCAATTAAAAGACACCTTTTCTTAAAACAAAAAATTAAAAGACACCACCAGTATAGGGGTCAATACTTAACTTCAAACAATTTTAATGAGGTTGGGAAGACTTTAACCGAACCCATTATCAAGCTATAAAATCCAATCAAAAAACTTCGCATTTCTTTGGGCGAGCAATCTGCAATGTATAACGGAAATACTATAATGGACATTCCATAGTCCATACCCAACCCAACCCTACTAAAGACCTCCTTGTCAGAAAGATCCATGAACTCCTTAGCCGTTGATGCAATAATTGAGATCATAAAATAGGATATCAGGAAGGATACGGTGTTTATTTTATGGCACAATTTAGTTCATATTATTACCACAATATTAATGTATTTCTTGAGTAAGCCTATTCATCTTGGCCTCAACTTACATGATGACACGGGACAATACTCCTAAAGGTATAAAAAAAAAAACACAAAAAATATACATATATTAATAAATTTGCATTAAACAATTTTTCAATTTGAAATTAAAAGCATATATATACCATCCTTATAGGCTTTCACTACCAGCATATAAGGGGTAATAAAAAAAATTCCCCTTATATTCTGGTAATGAAAGTCAAAAGAACATGATATGCAATTTTCCATACAAAAGGATAATAAAGATTTTCCATCTATTTTCAAGAAGACAAAGCTAATTACTATTTGTCCAAACTTCGTTGTAAACATCCCGTCTCTTTAATTGTTTTCATATAAAATGACAATGTTGCAAAATTAGGCATTACATGAAGAAGGGGAAAACTGGTATTTACTCTCCTTAAACAAATTTTGTTGAAGACTTGCCTAGATACCGTTAGGTGTTTACTTTATCGAAATTAGTAATGAACGTGTGGATTTAAAAAAGGAATAACAATATCTAATTAAGAAAAAAAAAATCTATATCTCAGCTTGTTCTTCTTTTATAAAAATTAAGATAATAAATATAAATATCTATTTTTTATATAATGAATAATAAAGTATCAAAATTAAAAATAATAATAATTTAAGAATTGATATGTGTTAAGAGCTTTACCTCAAATTGCATGTAAAGGCTTTTTCTCCTTCGCAATGGAATAGAGTTCCCAAAACTAAAAGCCTCTCCAAAAGCCTTGAACTATCTTGAACTCATAATTCCAAACACAAAATTTTTGTTTGTCATTTAGATGAAAATAACATAATAATACTCATAAATCTTATGTAGTTATTATAAAATTATATTTTTTATATCATTAGATGAATAGCACATGGTAATCATCATACATGTTTCATGAGACACACAAATATTTATAAACATAAATGTATGTATATGTTTATGTTCCATGTGCATCACACGTAAAGTAAACCTCATAGTTTGGAACTTTTATTTTACAACAATATTTGTTATGATTTTAGTGTTGTCACTACAACAAAAGTGGGCTATGGTGATGAAACTTTAAGTCACAATATATCTTTATTTTGTCGCGAAAGACATATGGTGACGAATCCACATTCATTATCTAAGCCCCATCACTGAATGTCCTAGTGACGAAAATTTTTCATCACCCAAAAAAAAAAAATTATAGGTGACGGAATTTTTTTGTCACCTAATATTTTTATCACTAAACCTTATTTTTAGTGACGAAATAAATTCATTACGAATGATTTTTTATTTGTAATTTTTTCATTTGACTATATAAGGTGATGAAATATTTCGTCATTGATTGTATTTTTTTATTTCAATTTCAATAGATTCGAAGACGAAATATTTTGTCACCAAATGTTTTTTATTTTATTTTCTTTCAATTTCAATAGATTAGGTGACGAATTATTTCATCACCAATTTTTGCTTATTGTCAGATATTGCTGACGAACATCTTCATCATCAATTTTTATTTTATTTTATTAATGTTTTTTACATTTACTTACCATTACATTAACCTGTTCATTTCCAACCACATCCGTAAACAAATCATCCATTCATTTCCAACCACATGATAGAGAACCATTATACTATTATATCTATACATCCATACAATCTAAAAGGAAATAAAGAACCATTACACTATTAAAACCATTGAAGCAAGTTGTTTACAAAGTAATTACATCAATCTATTGATAAATAATGTCTTCGATCCATTACGAAAATGAAATTGAGTTCAAATAGCACCACAAAAAATGTCTTTTTGCCACCAATCTCATATCTGCACAAATATAAAGAAAAATACATCAATATTATATCTACTAGAAAAAGCAACTACTTGTATAACTAATCACAAGATTGCCCAAAGTTTAGCTAAATTTGATACATTGATATTACTAATATGGTTCCAGGTTAAAAAAAAAGAAAAAATTGATACAAGTACATCTTATGCCCTTTGATACTTAGATTATTAACATAACAAACCAAAAATGTCAAGATTACAACACGATAAACTTGAACATCATCACCACTTGATTATCATGGGCAAGGGAATGATCAAGATAGTGGAAATGGACTTCTATTTGCAATGCAAAGAGAATGCTTTACAGGGCAGCAAAGCTTATTAAAACATTGTTGGGAAGGTTCACTTTAATTCAAAATGACCTAAGAACCAATAATTATAGTAAGGAAAGAAAAAGGAGGAACTTTACTACAGGAAGAGTATTTTTGGTCCACTTAAGAACTACAATTTAACTTATAAAAATCTAAAAAATCTAATAACATGTAAGTGGAATTTTTTTTAAATTTTTTTTTTCTGTTTTTATAAATTTTATAAACAAGCAATTCTTCTATATCAATAGAGAAACCCAAATCACATAACAAAATGAAATAAGAACTAATTGCACTACACAAACAAGACCCAAACAACTTGAATCAAATAGAGATAGAGACACTTTTATGACCTTGTTGTAGCATTCACATTTATTCCCATTTTCCACTCCTGCAGAATCGAATTAAGTTTCTAAGGTAGGGACAAGTTACAAAATCCTTACAGAAAAAGAAAGAAATCCATAAAAGAAAAGACCCAATTACAATGCTCTTATCAAATAGAAAAAAAAAGAAAAAGAAAAAAAACTCCCTTGAGGTTTTGCAACAATTAACCGCACTCTTGCATTGAATTAGACACTAACCTCCTTTTACACTTAAAATCATTATACAATGATCACTCTCAAGGCAGTAACAAGCATTAGTGAACTACATTGATCACTCTAAAGGCGCTAACGTCCTCGAACGAACTAACAAAATATTTTTTTTGATACTTGTTAACTGATCTGATCACACTAAAGGCACTAACAAACTAGAGTAAATGCAACATATTCCATTTTAGGAAATTTATAAAAATATGAGTGATGCATCGGTGGGAGAGTGTAAGAGAGGGAGATATGAGTGTCTTTGTGTTTGTATGAAAAAGAAAGAAAAGAAAAGAGAAAGAGAGGGGAGTGATTGTGTGGCCGGCCAAGAGAGAGGGAGAGAGATATTTGTGATTGTGTGGTTGGGATCACGTGGGTCTAAAAATCTAACTCTCTCCTTTTTTTTTTTTTTTTTTTTTTTTTTTTTTTTTAATTTGAATGGGCTGGGGCGTTATTGTGGCTATATATCTCTCTTATTGCTTTAGGTGACGAAAATAGGTTTCGTCACTCATTGTGCTCCCAGTAGCAATTTATGGATTTCGTCACTAAATATGTTTATTTTAAATGTTTAGTGGCAACGAATTTTGTCTTTTGTGCTCAACATTTTAGATTGTCATTTTAATTTTTTGGGATTTATAGGTGATGAAAAATTATTTCGTTACCAATGATAATAAATTTTTTATATTGGGTGACAAAATTAGTTTTTCGTCACCTATTGTTAATATTTGGTTACGAATATTTTCGTCACAGTAGATTCCACTTTGCATGAGAAAATATTTTGTTACTGTAGACATTCACGCTTAAAAATTTCATTGGCACTAGTTTTTTCCATGACCTACAGTGACAACAAAAAGTTTCGTTACCAATTGTAATATTTTTAGTGATGAAAATATGATTTTGTTACCATTTTTATGTATTTTTTAATATTTGGTGACAATTTTTTTTTATTTCCTCACTGAATGTTACTATTTGGTGACAAAAATCATTTTCCTCACTAGATTTCGTCACCATAGGCCAAGTTTGTTGTAGTGAGTAAATGCTACAAGAAAGCTAGAGGTAATGGTGCCACCAAAGTATCTTGATTTCTCAATTTTGACATCTTTGTTTTGTTGGATGAATGCTTTGTGCTATAGAATGTTATTTTTGTATCACTTAATTTACTTTTTTTCCCCTAAAAGCCTTAGTGGAACTTAGAAAATTTTCTTTTGTTATTAAGTTGTTTGTATTTTGATGTTCCATGTTTCATAAAAATTTAAACAAGGTAGAACCATAAATAGTGTGCCTTTGTTTCATATTATAGATATTGATTTTCATTCATTTTTAACTAATTGTAGCATGGAAAATATTTAACAATCATATATATCTAGTGCATTACACGGGTTAGTGACTAATAGTATTAATGTTTTGCAAGCATGAATGGTTCATTTATTACAATAATCTTTCAATTAAAAGTTATAAGGTGGTGTACAATGACATAGAGTTACATTGTGTAACTAAAGCTTGACCCCTACTTTCTCAAAAAACAACTTGACCCCTAACTCTATACATATCACTTTATTGTATTAATTTGTTTAATACAAATAATTTTAGCATTTATTTGAAATATTGATCATGTAATGAAATTTTAAAAAATTATTTATTAATGAAATATTACGATTTAGAACTTGAGAATAAAGATATCTTAATAATTTCATAATTTTACCATATTTATATTTTGTGTTATTATTGCTCAATTAATTAAACTAATGAAAACCGATTTTTTTTTCTCGATTTGGTTCATAGTTTGATAGGTCAAATATCCAGTTACTACTTTTTGAATTTCTATTAAAATTGAGATTTTTTTAGCACAATCGAACCACATGAGTAGGGTCGTTTTGTCCTACTTTTTAAATCAATGGTTATTCTTCTTTAAAAAGAGAACATGACTCAACTTTAACCCACCTTAAAAGATATGCGAGTGCCACTTTTATTTGGCTCAAGGTTGGCCAACCAACTTGACAAAACTTATATTCTCATAGATAAATGATGGCACAAGCATAACGTGATTAGAGAAACAATATACTCTTCAAAAGCTTGAGTTTAAGGCAAAGTCTTAGAGTAAATGACCATGTTAGTTAATTAGGTTTTTATATTTTATTTTATGTTTTATTCGATTATTCCAATGTCAAGGATATTTTAGTAATTCTGTAATTATTGTTTACTAGTCGCTAACCCGTGCGATGCACGGGAAAGCTACCAATTTTTTCCAAATGATGTGACATTAGCTATTGGAATTCAGCATCTCGTAGCACATTCTTATTTTTCAATTTCATTTATTTCATGTCTTCTACTAAATATTCAATGCATTCATTATATTTAAAAAACGTTGAAGTAAAGTTGTATCCTCAAATAACTAAATATAAGAGTTCAATTCCTGTCTGTTTCAATTTAAAACCAAATTGTGCATAAAAGCAAAAAAATTTCCTTTGTTACAATACGTCTTTAGTACCAAAATCACAAATTCATTAAAACCAAATTGTGCATAGAAAATCTTAGAGATTGAAAGACAATTTTAAAGTGTTTTTTGTATCTTCTTCCTTTGTTGCTACATCAGAAATCATCAAATTTTGATTTTTTACTTTCCAAAAGACTTAACATCAAGTATGTCAAAGAATAAGCTTAACATCTGCTAGAATAGCTTAAAAAGAATAATTGCTGGAGTTTCACTACAGTTCTACTATAAAACAAAACAACAGCTACAACCCAAAATTTCTTCCTACATTTTACAATCAGAGACAGACCAAAACAAAAAAGACATGAACTTGTATAGAAGAGGTAGAAGGTTTGGAAAAAAAAAAAAATAGGGGACTAAGTGGAGACAAAGAAGGCTGACGTTTTAGGTGCCCAAATAATTATTTCATCAATCAAATGATTAAGCTAAGCTAAATTAGATGTGCTAAAAAACCTAGATAGCAAAATAAAGCAAAACTTGAAGGCAAAAACACTATTTTGGTCCCTACATTTTGAAGTCATAATCAATTTGGTCCCTACCTTTTTGTAGCAATCAATTTGGTCCTTGATATTTTCAACTTGCACTCAATTTGATCCCTACCGTTAGCTCACTAACGGAAAATGCATACGTGGTAAACGGTATGCATGGTTGGCATACTTAAAGCTTAGGTGGCAACTAAAATAATAATATAAAATGACACATTAGCATATAAGCAAAAATAATAATTTATCAATTTAAAGAAATTAAAAGAAAAAACATGAATTCAGATTTGTTGTTGAACATGAACCCAGAGCCCAGAAAAATTAAATCCACGAATCTCAGCTCTTCAATGCATGTTGGAAACAGAAGCCTAAAAAGAAGGCAAAGAGGAGTAGACGAAGATGAATCAAGGTGAAGGTTTGTGGGTTAATTTGGTCTGATAAAAAATTGCATGGAACTGCGACCTAAATGCTGGGTTCTTGAATTCATCATTCTGCACCACCAACCAGCCACATTTCATATAATTTCACCCCTTAAAAAAGAAAAACAAAAAAGCGCCCAGCACGTTACCATTAAAATTAAAAACATTGGGTTTATATTATCAAACACATGAACTAATGGATCTCAACCATCCAAACAACACAAACAAATATTCAAATTTTTTTATTGAATCAGAAAAACCTAATTAAAGAGAATAGGAAAAGAGATTATTCATAGATTAATTGAGAGATACCGAGATAGAATGCTCTGTATGGAGGCTGGGTCGGAGATTGACAACGTTGGCTCCCATGGTCGTGCCCTTGCAAGCTTTCTGCGAAATAGCTTGGATCTGTGTTTGAGAGAGTGAAGATGTTCTTCGTTTGGTGAGTAATGTCGAAAGGAGAGGTGCTAGATTTGGTTTTGTCGAAAGGAGATGTTCTGCCGTTCTACCCTTGCACTGTTGCTTTAGGTTTTGCCGTTCTATGTTTGGTTTCAGAATTATAACGGGAAGAGTATTTGGATTGAGAAAGGAGGGCATATATATATATATATATATATATATATATATAATTAAAAGAAATAAATCAGATTTAAAAATTTTTTAAAAAATGCTAACATGGAAAATTGAATCAGATTTAAAAATTAAAAAAAAATGCTGACGTGGAAAATTGTGGGAGCGGCAAAGGCTTCGGTTATATATATATATATATATATATATAGATGAGTCGCAATATGTGGTTTTCTTTTTATTAATAAGTATGTCTAAATTCATTTGTTTGGGGCTTTTTTGTGTGATATTTTGTTTCATTCAATTGGGATTATGTTTATTAATCAAAGCAAGAATTTTAGTTATATTAGGAGGAAAATATGATTAAAGGTCCATATAAATGTCTTATTGTACTCACATAAGAACGACTTTATCAATATAATATTATGTGTTTGAAGTATTGTGGCATGTTGACCTTATTGTCATTTTTTCTCAATTACACATTTTGTCTTTTTTCTTTTCTTTTTCTTTTGGTAATATTCATGAATGATGATGAAACTATTCACATGCATCATTCCTGTGTACTGTTCATGTGTATTGTTCACAAATGATAGAGAAATTTGATTTCCATTTTTTCTCAATCTCAAACCAGATCTTTTTGTTCCCTACATAATTTTTTTTTTTTTTTTTTAGGTTCTAAAATCATAGATCCACCAATCCTCTTTAGACCAATGCACATTAAAAAAAAATCTCCAATTAATTTTAGAAGTAAGTGAAATAAATTCGTAAGCCTTTAATATGTTTAATTAAAATTTTAAATGTATTTTATGAGCAAAGTATTTATTTTTCATTTTTTTCTGTATTCCATATTACTTGAAATTTTTTTCATAGGTTTTATAAAAAATCTAATCTCAATTATAATTCATTATTTTTATCACTACGAGATTTTAATACATATTGGGAACATAAACATACACATGTTCTTTCAAAAAAAAAAAAAAAAAAAAACATACACATGTTTATATGTGTGTATGTATGTGAAAACATATATACAGAAGAGCAAAATTTAAGTGCAGTATTTAGGTGTTATTTCTTAGGCTCACCTCTTAAAATTCAGCAATGTGGCTACTTAGCTAAAAATACACTTCATTTTCTTGAGAAAAAAAGTCACATGGCTGAATTTTAAGACGAGAACCTAATGGATGACACCTGAAGTATTGTATCTAAGTTTCATCCTATACAAAAACACAAACATCATTGTCCACAAACTTATGGATTTAAAGAGGAATAAAAAATATCTATAAAAAAATTCAATATCTCATATTTTTCTTGTTTTTGAATAGTAAGATATTAAATATAAATATCTATTTTTATATAATGGAAAAAAATAATAATAATAATATAAGAATGGACATGTGTTAAAAGTTCAATTTAAATTGCATGTATAACTAGCGTACAATTTATCATTCTGAGTGTGATTGTTGACCCATGTTGTCATGGATAGACCATAATCCCTTGTAGTTTCCTTTTACTTTTTATTGTAACAACTATGTATACTGGAAGGTTTGCATGTCAGCGTTCCATAAATCCTTAGATGAGTGAGTTTGGTTCTCTGAGAGCATGGTTTGCCTATCAAGTCTCACAAAGCCCCAAGTGTAGCTCATATATTGTCCAAGTTGTTGGGTCTTGCTAAATCTACCCAAATAAATAGCTCAACAACAGCGTCTCTCTCTCTCTCTCTCTCTCTATGACAGTGTGAGTGATCGGTTGGTGGAGAATGGAGGTGCAGCAAACAGAGAAAGAGGCGATAAGGGCGGCTTCAGAGGAGGTTTCTTGTGAATTCAAAACACTCATTAATCCTGACGATTTGGACTCCCTCAAGCAATTGCAGCACCTTATGGACATCTCTTTCTTTCTCTCTCTCTCTTGGTTAGACAATATGTTGTTTATGTGAAGTGCATTGATCAAAGTTGAATAAGATGGTGTAATAAATATAGGAAAGAATTGTAGGAAGAGATTTCTTTTGGTCACATCATAACTTGGTTATGATTCTGATCAACTCTGGAAAATTCTATTGGAAAGGGAGAAGAAAAGGGACAAATGCTAAAATTGGACTACTGTAGCAAGTGGACCGACTTTTTATTTTATTTTTTATTGCTACAGTAAATATTGTAGCAATTGGACTAACTTTTTATTTTATTTTTTATTATCTAAAATAGATCATGCACAAGATGGGTTTCGGCTAAATGGATTGAAATAATGATGAGATGTGTTTGTTTTGTTACATATTCTGTAAAGATTAATGGACAACCTTGAGGCCACATTGCTCCCACAAGGGTTTTGTAGCAAGGAGATCCCTTTTCTCCGTATTTGTTTTTGATTTATGCAGAGGGTTTATCTACACTGATTAGAGAATTGGTTGAACAAGGGGCACTTAAAGGAATTGCAGCTTGTGCTCAGGGACCTGCGATTTCTCACATATTCTTTGTTGATGATTGTCTCATTTTTTGTCGAGCAACAAAGGAGGATTGCTCTACATTACTTACCATCCTGGAGAAATATGAGACAGCTTCTGGCCAACAATTAAATCGTGAAAAAGCATCCCTTTACTTCGATCGGAACACTTCTTAGGTGATCCAAGACGATGTTAAGCACAAATTTGGGGCTAAGATTATCCAACAACATGAAAAGTACTTTGATCTCCCTTCTTTGGTGGGGAAAAATAAATGTAACACTTTTCACCAATTAATTGAGAGGCTGAATAAAAAATTATCTGGGTGGAAAGAAAAATTGATATCTACTACAGGGAAGGAGATCCTGATCAAGAAAATGGTACAGGTGGTTCCAACCTACACCATGAGTGCCTTTAAGCTTCCGAATGCATTATGTGATGAGATGACAAGCTTAGTATGCAAGTTTTGGTGGGGGCAAGCAAATGAGAAAAACAAAATGGCTTGGTTAAGTTGGGACAAGATGTGTAAGCCAAAGGAAGAAGGTGGTTTGGGTTTTCGTGATCTTAAAGCCTTTCAACCTCGCTCTCTTATCCAAACAAGGGTGGCGTCTACAGATAGGCATAACTTCATTGGCTCATAGGGTGTTTAGAGCTCGCTACTTCCCTAACAAGGACTTTCTATCGGCAGAGCTAGGGAATCGCCCATCATTTGCATGGTGAAGTATTTTGGTGGCACAATCAATTGTTCGAGACGGGTATAGCTGGTAGGTAGGTAAGAGCTTAAGCCTAGACATCTTGAAGGATAAGTGGTTTCCCCAACCATCCATGTTCCGACTCACTTCCAGACCAAATGAGGTACCATCTGATGCTAAATTTTCATTGTTGATTGACCCATATACTAAGGCTTGGAGAGTGGACATGATAAGACGATATTTCTCATCAGTTGATGCATCGGCTATTTTAAGCATCCCTTTAAGCTCTAGACTACCTGCGGACCGTCTGGTGTGGGTTTATAACCCCAGGTAAAAGTGCGTACAAAGTGGCTCTTACTACAACTCTTATTGGGGATTTTGGGGAAGCATCAAGCAACCATAATAACAAACTCTTTTGGAGAACAATCTGGAGGCTTAATGTTCCAAACAAAGTCAAGTCCTTTCTGTGGAGAGCAAGCAAGAATATATTATCGACAAAAGTCAATTTGTGTAGTAGAAAAGTCATTGATGATCTAATCTGCAAGCATGCAAGGAGGGAGCTGAAAGTAGTCGGCATATTTTCTGGGATTGTGTTAAGGCTCATGAGGTTTGGCAACTTACTAGTATTTCTTTTGTTGCACATGGTATGGTTTTTCCGAGTTTTGCTAATTTCCTATGGCACTTGAAGTTTGGCCTCTGCTTGGCCAATGAGTTGCTGGAACTAGTGGCTATGGTGGTGTGGAGTATGTGGTTTAGTCGAATGAGGCTAGGCAGGGTAAGGCAAGGCAACAAGCTTTAGCAATAGTGCAGAAAGCTAGGCTACTGCTAGAAGAATTTCACACAGCTCTCAAGATACCTCAATCCGAAACTGAGAATGAAGTCACTGGGTTCCACTTGAAGCACCCTGGTACAAGCTTAACGCTAATGGGGCTACTTTTGCTGACATACATGCTGTTGGTGTTGGAGTAGTGATCTGTGACAGTATTGGTAGGGTAGAGGCGGCCTTGAGCAAGAAGCTTCCAACCCTACTGGGTCCTCTAGAGATTGAAGCCAAGGCTTTAGAGGAGGGTGTTCCTTTTGCTTTGGATGACGGTATACATGAAGTTATTTTGGAATGTGATTTCAAGATTGTTTTAGAGGCCGTGAATGGTTCAAATGTCCCTCTAGTGTCAATCGGAAACATCATTGAAGGGATTCGTCTAAATTGAGGGAGTTTAGAAAGGTAAAAGTATCTCATGTTAAACGGCAAGGCAATCGCCCTACTCATCTCTTGGCTCAGCATGCTAAGGGAATTGATAATAATGTAGTTTAAATAGAGGAAAATCCTACTATGATTGAGTCAGCTTTGACTCAAGATATAATGTTTTTATCTTCTTCTTAATAAAATATAAGGATTTTCATTTAAAAAAAAAAAAAGCGAACAAACCCTAAGGGATTGAATCACAACTCGAAGGAGAGCTCAGCGATATCACTTAGGCCAAGAGGCTTAGTAATTAGCACTATGGGCGGCAATTTTGCCCCGTCCCTCCCTGCTTTACCCCGCATGGGTTTTTTTTGCTCCACAAAGGTGGTGGGGCGAGGATGGGGCGAGATTTTCGCACTGCACCACGGGGTAGGGTGGGGATAGGCTTAAACTTTTTAGATCCATCCTACCTCGCCCCATGTTGATAAATGTTATAATTGTAAATTTTTTATACTCTAAAACCCTACTATCTCTTTACCTCTATTTTGTTATTTGTTATATTATGAGATTTTTTATTTTTGTGGTGATATTGTCTTGTTAAACACTTGGATAATATTATTTAACTTTTACTAAAAATTAGTTTGATTTGATGGGATAAATTTAGTTGTAATTTTAAGTATATTTTTATTAATGAAATAGGTTTTATTAAAAAAAATTATAATATTGGTGGAGCAAGTTAACAAAAAGTAGGCCCACCTTGTCCCCCCTCATCCCGCGTTGATAAATGTTATAATTATAGATTTTTCATATCCTAAAACCTTACTATTTAAACAAACATATCAATATTAGTTTATTTTATTCTACCCAACATGGCTCTTTAATTTTATTTTGTTATTTGTTATACTATGAGATTTTTTATTTTTGTGGTGATATTGTCTTGTTAAACACTTAGATAATATTATTCAGCTTTTGCTAAAAATTAGTTTGATATGATGGGATAAATTTAGTTGTAATTTCAAGTATATTTTTATTAATGAAACATGGTTTTATTAAAAAAGAATTATAATAGTTGTAGGACAAATTAACAAAAAGTAGAGTTTTAAGGGGCGGGATGGGGCAAAATTTTTTTTGCATCATGCGAGGCTAGGAGGGAAAGGGTCAAGACAGAACCATACAGGGCAAGAGCGAAGACCCCATCTTTCGGCCCCGTCCCACCCCACCTCATTGCCATCCCTAAGTAGTATGGTAATTTCAACAATGATAAAGATATTGATATGTCAATGATTTGTCACAATGGTAAATGATATCATGATTTTGGAAGCAATGTAGTGTTTGTGGCAGCGATGGTGGAGGCGTGTTAGTGAGGGCATTGTGGTATGGTGGTAGAGGTGGCAATTGTGATGGTGATGGCTGCGGTGGGGCGATGACAATTGTGTGAAGAGTAATATTGATAGATTGTATGATGTTATAGTAATGTTGGAAGAATTTGTAGATGATATTTTTTTTTTCCTATAGAATTTGAGTTTGGGACTTAGGTGCTTGAAATTTACAAGATCGGAATTCCACTAAAATTTTGAATCAACTTTTTTTGTTACTGAGAAAAAAAAATCATCATTATAAAAATCTTACTCTAAAGTTTGATTGCACTTTAATAATCTACTTAGAATCTTAGATACGGCATATGCGTATTTACAAATGACGTGTAGCTTATTTAGCGAGTAACATATGAATGTGACCATTTACGAAACCACAAACTGATTCAGTTCTAAATAGAAGTTGAACACACACTCAAAAAAAAAAAAAAAAAAAAAATTTCAAACAGTTTAATTTTATAGCAAGTTTGTCTTGACTCTAGAGTAATACTAGATTCAATTTAGTTAAGATGCATGTGAAATTTTCAAATGAAAAATAAACATTGAAATTATGCATGTGAAAAAACTAGAAATTTAAAACTTCATTTTGGAGAACAAAAAGTAAACTAGGTTTTAAGATGATATACTTGGTCTCATTTTGAACCATTTATTAAAACAAAAACAATTAAAATAAGTTGTATTTTTTATTTATTTATTTATTTTTTTTGAGGAAGAGACACTGGCTTCATCAACTCCATCAATTTTCACTCCTATTGACTCCAGACTAGCAATGGATTTGTCTGCAGATTGCACCCTTACAGCACCTTCCTGAGGTTTTCTTCCACTTCCAAAGGTCCAATTTTGTCCCAACTTTCCACCACCTAAATCTAATCCTACAACATATACAAAAGCTAGCGTCAAGCTCCTTGGAACTCAAGCTCCCCTGCTTTGTGTATCCGATTTCCTGCAATTTATGCCTACTGATAAGGAAATTCTCGTAACTAACCAGTTCTTCATCTATATATATATATATATATATAAAACCGAAACTTTTGAAACTCCCACAATTTTTCACATCATCACTTTAATTTAAAAAACATTTAATTTTTAAAACTAAATAGTGGGAGTCCTAACAGGAGTCTCTTTTATATATATATATAAAAGAGACAAAATCTTTGAAAACCCTAAAACAATCTCCTATGTTCGTCTCCACTAAGAGAGAAAACCCTAAGTTTCAATTTCTTTGGTACGCTTGCTATTGCTTTTTCTCTTTTTTGTGAATTAGTTTTTTTTTGCTTTTGTTTTGTATGGAGTAGTACTTTACAATATATAGTATAACTACAAGTATTGTAGTAAGTTTGCTAACTTTTTGTGTAGTTCAAAAATGCTATATTCTATATTATTTTAGATTATATAACCTTAAGCTTTACCTTATGGAGACGTATGTACAAGTTTTCAATTCCTTTTGTGTGGATATTTTCTCACAGTTGTGGAGTAAGGTATATGCACTATATGTTATCTTATGTTTTCTCTTATGGTGTCATGCTTCTTTGTTTATTAATTAAAGATTATGTTAGAAGCCTATATTATTTTCACCTTCAAAGTGTTCGACAATGTTTGAACCAAATTTTTCATCAATTAGGAAGAATTGGATAAAAAAAACTTAGAAAAGCTTTCCATCCTTACTGAAATTGTCTCGCAATAATGACTTTTTTTTTTTTTTTTTTTTTAAATTTGTAGGTTCTGAATGTTTTGATTTTTAATTTTATTGTATTTTGAAAGTTTGACCATCTAAATTTTTGGGTTCAATTTTTTGCAATATTTGAAACAGTTTAGCAAATTTCAACTGTTATAACTATGGATTATTCTCTTGAAGGTAATCTATCTTTCTCTTATATTTCTCTATTTGGTAGTCATATATATTTTGTTTTGTTTCAATAATTTCTAGGCAGTGCCAGTAAATTTTCTGATTTTTTTTCCCCTTTCGAACGTTTTAACATTAGAATTTTTTAGTTTTTTTTTTTTTTAATATCTAAATTTGGCTTATTCATCAAATTGTAACTCAAAAAGATAGGAGCAATTCACGTAATAGTATAGTTTCAGAATCAATTTAAAATTTTATAAAATTATTTTAGTCTATTATAAATAGGTAAGTTCCCGTACGTTGCATGGATTTCCGACTAGTTTTCTATAAATAAGAAGCATAGAAAGCGAAATAAAACTTGTTAGGATAACAGTTTCATAACTAAAACAAACAAATACTGACAGCTTTGTCTGAGCTGAGTGAACAAGATACAATGATGCGCAGATCCTCATCATGTGCATCTATATCTTTAGAATGTTCCACATCCCTTTCAACTTGCACTTGTTTTCCTGGACGAGTAAGTGTTAATTCAATTGCCAAGCAACTGCACTGGAATAGGTCACAAGAACCGGAAAACATTATTTAATACACTTTAAGTAATGCCCATTTGCCCATGTCAAATATAGATGCAATGACTTAAATTAATGTGCAACGTAAGGCATAAGCTCACAGTTAATGATTTGAATTTCCGAAGCATACAGTGCCAGCTCTACATTGCAAGCAATTGATGCGGTTGTCTAAGACCCCATATGTAGCGAAAAGGCTCCAAATTTTAATTTACTTAAGCCCAAATATTAGCCAATAAATAAAATAGTTTTTTCTATCAAATGAAAAAAAAAAAGGGAGAGAAATGCTATATTCACAATATTTTTACAAAAAATCCTACATAGTAGATTGTTACAGGCTATTATTGATGATAAAGAAAATAATTTTAGTGGTGAGTACAAATTAAAACTAGTAACAACTTAACAACTAGGATTTGTTATGAAAAATATTGTGAATGTAGCACTTCTAAATAAGAAAAAAAAAAGTAATACACAAAAAAATTCACAATATTTTTCACAATAATTGAGTTCACAAACTTTAACTAGTTCTTACCTAAGTCCACTACTGACATTACTGTTTTACTTACCACTATCAATCTACCATATCAACAGGTTTGAAAAGTTTTGTCAATATTATGTATCTATACTCTATGGACTTTCTAAAAAAAAATTATATGTTATTCATGTTAATTAGTAATAATTTTCATCTAAAACAAAATAATAGGGTTTAAGTAATATTTAATTTTTTTAAGTCATATTTGAATATATAAAAGTCCTCAAGTTCAGTTTTTGCAGTCCCCAAATGGATCAAGCAGCCCCTAGAAGCGTGTAATAACATACTATGTTATTACCGTGGTTTTCAAAACCGGACTAAATCAGTCGGTTCAACTGAGAATCAAACACAAATTTGGCCTTATTTTTTTATTATATAATACAGAAAATTAAAGAAAAAGCAAGAAAAACTAGAAACTGCAGTAAGATGGTGAGAACTATGAATTGAGACCTTTAAACCAGTTCTCAATGGTTTCAATAAATTGAGTTCGTAGAACTGATCAGTCCGATCCAATTTTAAAACTATGAAATAAACAACAACCTTCCTCTTTTTGACAGCAAAGTTGGTGCTTCTCTCTCATTGAAGGCAATATGGTTGCTTTGTTATAGTATTTCTCTTCTCCATTTTGAAAAATATCATATACGTGCCAAGGGGTCAATTTCGTACAGAGGCAATTTCAGTTTAGCTTAGGAAACGAATTAGCGTCTTCCAATTACTGCTACTTTCGTTTTAAGGATTTAAAAGTGTTGGTTATTAGCTTGTCGAAGAGAAGCGATTGTGAAATCGTAACTTTGATGATTTTATCGGATGATTTCAAAGTGGTGTATAGGTGGTCGACTTTACCGATTCAAAGTGTCTATACACTGTTGCTGCTGTATATATTACAATCAATATGTATAGGACTGTTTAGTTGAGCAATATAAGTGGACAGATTGTTTAATCCTGTTAGTCATTGACATATATAATAATATATATTAAACTATCAGATTGGTTTTGATACATTGGCCTTTGATTTTGGGAGTGAATGGAGACGTGAAGTTATATTGTTCTGTGCTAGCCTCTTCTATGATATATAAAAAATCCTCCAAAATAGCAAGAGTAGCTAACAAATTATTATTTGAAAGTTTGCAACTTCTGCACTTAGTTGAGGGCCTGAGGCATAAAAAATTAAAATTTCAAGATGTTGAATACCTTGATAATGTTGAACTAAAAGTTTACTACAATCATCAAACCATTGATTTTCCCTGAATGAATATGGTTTCACAATGTTTTATTTTTAAAAGAGGATTTCACAGTGGTTTTTCTGGCTACCTGTTTCAAGCCTTCTACTCAAATTTTGAATGTGAATTGACAATGTATATGACCCAATTTATCATTATTTTTTGGGTCCAAATTAATATTTTGGTTGAGACTTTGTAAATTGTAAGCAATTCCTTTAATTCGTGGGGGCCAAAACTAATGTAATTGTCAACTCTCAAAAAGCCCAAAGTCAAGTTCATGTATTGCCCAAGTTGGGTCTTATTAAATCCACCCAAATAAATTGCCCAACAATAATCCAATATGAAAACCCATATAGATGGCCCAAAAAGTTTCATTTCATCCGTGTATCTTTTTGTGTGTTTGTGATCAGTTGTAGGTGGAGAATGGGGACACAAACATATACCTATGTTCTTTCGAAAATTCAACATGCACATATGTTTATATGTACATATGTGTAAATATATATATATATATATATATACCCACATATATATTTATAAAAGTATACCCAAACATTAAAATGAAAAGACAAAAAAGTATAGGTCAATACCTAACTACTGACAATTTTAACAAGGTCTAGAAAACTTTGATCGAGCTCCATCATTAAGTTGCTATACCTAACCAAAAACCTCACATTTCTATGGTTGAAAATTCTGCTTTGTATAACAGGGATACAAATAGTGGACATCCTCATACCCAGCCCAACTTTTTTTTTTTTTTTTTTTTTTTTTAAGAGAAACATACCTAGCCCAACTAAAGACCTCCCTGTCAGAAGATCCTGGACCCTTAGCTGTTAATGCAATAATTGAGCTCATAAAATAGAATTTGCATGATGACATTTGACAATACACTTATGAAAAAAAAAAAGATATACATATATTAATAAATTTGCACACTAAAAAAATTTTCAATTTGAAATTAAAAAAACATAAGTATACCATCCTTATCCAATAAATACCCCTCCTATGTTGGCAGTGAAAGTTAAAACAACTTCAGCTTCTTTTATTTTCAAAACAGCAATCCATATTTTCTATTTGTGACCTTCACTGTGTAACTGTCATTTAACAGATTATTTACGTTCTTAATTTCTCTATGTAGAATTGGCATATAAACATAAAGGAATAACTCCAAAGTGCAATATACATCACTCTATCATGGGCCTATAGAACGGTTTAACACAATTGAATTGATAACAACTCCTAAGGTTTCATTTAAAAAGGAATAGAGGAATGAAGAGTAGTAGTAGTACACACAATAAATGAATATCAGTATCCAAAAAGTATTCTTAATATAGGCATTTTCTCCTTCACAATAGAGTAGAGTTCCTAAAATTGAAGCACTCTCCAAAAATCTTGAATTATCTTAAACTCAATTCTAAATACAAAATTTTTGTTTGTCATTTAGATGAATATCACATAGTCATATCTAATTTAGTTATCATAGAAATATATATTTATATCATTGGGATGAATATTGTATGCTAATCATCACAAATGTTATTTACTTATAATAGAACTATATATTTAATGAGACATAGTAACATCCCAACCTAATTACATAATTAATTTTATGGGTTTATATACTTAGTATTATAAAGCTTTGATATTGTGATATTATAAAATATATATACTCTTTTAATGTTATGGAAAGAAATTTATAAAGATAAGGGTTTATATGTAAAGTTATATTGTTGTTTGGGCATTTCTAGAATATAGAACTATGGGAGGGTGAAAAGTATAAATGCTAAAAGTTGAAAAGGTGAGCAATAAACTTATCTTTCCCTTAGCATTACACGTGCCCCACCCCAAAATCCATTTCCCTTGACTTCTTTGCTGCACCAGAAACACTCTTTGTTCATCTTTCCTTGCTCCTTTCTTTTCTTCTTTCTTTGCTTTTGAAACGGCAACACCTTCCTACACGCCAACAGCCCTCCCTCTCTCACCGAAACCATATATCTCACTTTAAAGAAGAAATTAAAAGACTAGCCCTAAGGTTTCAGCTTTAAAATCTGTGGGTAAGTAAATAAAACCTCATATGATTTTGGGTATTTTGATGGTGTGATTGTTTTCTTTAATTTCCCTCTATGTTTTCTAATCTGATTATTAAAAGTTGAATTTGTGGTTTTGTGTTAGCTATTTGAAAGATTGAAGATATCATGGTCTTTTAGATGCCTATTCATGTAATCTAACATGTATAGTAGAGGTATAAAATACCCACATGAAGTGAAGGTCAATTGCTATTAGTTGATGATTTTGTAAGAAAACATGTTAAAGTTGTCACTGTGATAGATTTTGTGTTTACAACAAGAAAAATCTGGATTAAATCATATTCTGTGAATTGGGATGTTAGGAGTAGTTTTTATGAATTCTAAGACACGTATGGTTGTTATGGAAGTGGTCTCACAGCATTTGGATTAATATAAAAGTAATTGTTTAATTTCTAAGTTGTATGAAATTCTGTTAGGACAGATTTGAGTATGTTGTCTTGTATGATTTTTAATTAATCATGGTTTTATGCTTTGACTTTGAAATTGATATGGTATATACTAGACATCTAGGGGAGTGGTTCTGTAAAATTTCATGATGTTTGGATGGGTATGGACAGCCCATTTGTATTTTACAAATGAGGTATATGCTATTAAAATGAGCAGTGAACAACATATGATACACTTTACTTTGAGGATTTAATTCTAAAGTTAGGGTGAATGCTTTTAGTTATAAATTAGTATGCTCATCCTTTGGTATGTTTGGATCATAGATAAATTTTATGTCTTGGTTTCTCTATGATTTCGTACATAATGTGTTAGATGAATGTATCATGTGCATTGGGGAACCTTTGTGTGATGGGAATTAAGGTTTTTCTTGACTTTGAGAGTTAGATTGTGATTCATGTAGAAGTTTAAATATTAAGGAAGAGTTTGTCAGTAATAAATTTTGGTCTTTCATCTAGGTGACGAGAATGAGAACATGGACACTTGAACTCCTCTTATACCAATCTCTTGTGTTTTCTATTTTCAGGTAAGAGATATGTGACATGTGCATTTAATAAGTATAAAAATTGTTTAGAAAACTATTATGCATTAAAACTTTTTAATTAGAGATATTATATATAAACATGATTTAAGTAAAATATATGTTCGTGAGTTGTTTAATCTTATATATATATATATATATGATAATTTTAGCATATTGATGCTATTACTTATATTACGAACATAATATTTAAGAATGAAGTGGATATGCTACTGTTATGAAATATTTGTGTAAAAGTATAATTATCAGAAAAATATAGTTTCGGTTATTCCATTGTTATGATCTGAACTCAGCCAGTAGGGGTTATAATATTGGTATTTCCATGGAGATTTTGATTGGCCATTATAAATGGTGAGGACTCTGCTGTACCCGCCCTCGTTGAGAATGACCAACTTGTGGAGGATGCCAACCGACCTCCATGGTTGATGATATGATCACACCGAAAGGGGTGATACTATCTGATATGATCCTGAGATTTCCTAACATTGTGGGGAATACTGGATGTTTGGCACTATGTGCTGAAAGCCTCTCAAAGTTGTGACAAACTTACGACTAACATGTATTATAAATGAGCTATCAAGCTATTTGGAAATTATAAGAAAAGTATGATGATAAGAAAGATATGTTGAATGTGTTATAAGTCTGATAAGAAGTTTATGATAAAGTATTTTATAGTCTTTTTAAAGATAATGTTACTGAATTATGTTTATGTTCCTTATTATGTCCTTTTACTATTATATGAAAGGAAAATGAAGTATTTTCATCTAAAAGCTCATAAGTTATTTTAAGAACAATATGAATAATATGAATGCTATTTTATCAAAGCTGGTATATTCATAAAATATTTGATTTACATGCATTTTTATTAAAGACACATGGAGCTTAAAACCTTACTGGGCTTCACAACTCATCCTATTATATTTCAATGCACAGGTTTTTTCCTGGAAGTAGTGAGAGTATTAGAGGTGACAAGGATTCTGAGATTCTCATTTGTTAGAATGTATAATTTTTTGTTTTACACTGTCTTGCCTCTATTTTGTTCCAACGCTGCTTTCATTTTAGTACGTTCTTGAATGTCTTCTTCTACAGCTTCAGCAAGTATAACCAAATTCTTGTAGTCCTCAACTCGAGAAGTAGTCAAATGTTGTCTAATTTTGAAATTCAGCCCTTTGCGAAACTTCTTAACCCTTAAAGCTTCGGTAGAAACAAGGTGGGGAGCAAAACGAGATAACTCTGTAAACTTTGCTTCATATTAAGCAACCCTTATACTCCCTTAAACAAGTTCATCGAAATTTGTAGAACTTTCGCAAAGGGCTGAATTTCAAAATTAGACAACGTTTGACTACTTCTCAAGTTGAGAACTACAAGAATTTGGTTATACTTGCTAAAGCTGTAGAAGAAGACATTCAAGAACGTACTAAAATGAAAGCAGCATTGGAACAGCATAGAAGCAAGACAATGAAGTTTAACCAGCCCTGGAAAGGAAAATCCTCCCTTTAACTCCTCCAAGAAGAATGTTTTTCAGTACCTGCCAAAAGCTGGAGGAAAATGTTCACATTGTGGAAAGCCTCATTTCGGGGAATGCCTCGCTACCAACAGTACATGTTTTTGTTGTGGGAAACCTGGGCATTTTATTAAGGATTGTCCAAATAATTCTAACAAAGGGTAGGTTTGTAAATAAGAGTATTGCTAAATGTTTAGTTATGTAATATTTACACGAATACCTTAAGTTTCAACCAAGTGGTAATCTTGCAAAGTTCAAATGAAATGAAGTTTCAAGGTTTTCATCATTTTTGTATATTATGGCTTTTATGCAAGAAAATAAAAAGGAATACAAGAAACGATTCTTGTTAAGCACCTTCAGCTTAAGTTGGTTCGTGTTAATATTAAGGTAAACTTGATATTAACATGCCGGTCATGCTGTAAATTCTGAAGTACAGGTTTGGGTCATGACAGACACACTCTTATATACATATTTATAAATATAAATTTATGTGTATGTTTATGTTTTTCATGAGCATTGTATATAAAGTAAACTTCAAAAGTTGGAATTTTTATTTAAAATATATATATATATATATTTATATATATATTTGTTAGGATTTGAGTGTTGGATAACTTTTGTCGTAATCACATTGCAAGTTTTAATATAATTCATTCATTGTAAAAGATTGGTAAAAACTATCTTGAAATTGCTTGAAAAATGAAAAGCATTTTGGAGTATTTTGATTGAGCAAAAGTGAAGCTTGCTCAAGCGATAAAAAGCCTCACTCAAGAGAAAGAGAACCTCACTCATGCAAAACAAAAAACCAACCCAAGAATTTGTGTATCCCTCACTCTAGGCTCCTTTGAGTAAGGCTGCGTGGATCTATTTTCCAAATTGCTTTTAACTACGTTTTGCACCATTTTTTCTAAACCCTAATTGTGCCCCTATATAATGCTTTCTTTGCATGAATTTTCGATAGAGAAGCAGTTGTGACACCTTGAGCTATCGAGGAAAATTTGTTGCTTTTATCTATTGAGAAAAATTCCTAAACCTTAATGTTTTACCCACTTGCTTCTGATCCAATGAGGAATACTATTATCAAATCTTCAAGGAGGATCCTTGCAGTGCTATAGATTTTAGTTTTTACTGAAAATGAGTTCGTGGAAGAAGTTTGTTAAGTAAGATTCCGAAGATTCTAGGGCTACTGGGGTAGAAAGGTAAAAGGCAAGTCGTTTGTAGATTCTGCAATAGAGAATCTAGCAATACAAATGTTTTGAAGTAGATTGTTGTAACTATTTTTTTCACAATGAATTTTCTTTAGGACTGGGTTACTATAATTATTTTTCTATTGAAGTGGTTCTTTGTTTTTTACATTCTTACCTTTTTTTTTTTTTTTTTTTGTTAAAGAAAAAGTAATAAATCATCATTATAAAAATCTTAATCAAAAGTTTAATTGCACTTTAATAATCTGCTTAGAATCTTAGATTCAGCATATACGTATTTACAAATAGCGTGTAGCTTATTTGGCGAGTAATATATATATTCATGTGACATTTACAAAACCACAAACTGATTCAGTTCTAAATAGAAGTCGAACACACGCACACACACTCAAAAATAAATAAATAAATTAATAAACAGTTTAATTTTATATCAAGTTTGTCTAGATTCTAGAGTAATATCATATTCAGTTTTAGTTAAGATTCATATATGTGAAATTTGCAAATTAAAAATAAACATTGAAATTATGCATGTGAAAGAACTAAAAATTTGAAACTTGATTTTGGAGAGAACCAAAAGTAAACTAGTTTTTAAAGATATAAAACTAATTTTGAGCCATTTTATATAGTGTGCTTTTGTATTAGAACTTTTTTCCCTCTTTTTTGTGCGTGTGTGTTTGTTTCTAAAAAGAAAAAACAATTAAAATAAGTTGTATTTTCCTTTTTTGAGGAAGAGACACAGGCTTCGTCAACTCCATGTATTTTCACTCCTATTGACTCAAGTCTAGCAATGGATTTGTCTGCAGATTGCACCCTTACATTACCTTCCTGAGGTTTTCTTCCACTTCCAAAGGTCCAATTTTGTCCCAACTTTCCACCACCTAATCCAAAAACATATACAAAAGCATCAAGCTCCTTGGAACTCAAGCTCCCCTACTTTATGTATTCGATTTCCTGCAATTTATGCCTACTGATAAGGAAATTCTCATAACTAACCAGTTCTTCGTTTTCTATAAATAAAAAGCATAGAAAGCGCAATAAAACTTGTAAGGATAAGAGTTACTAAAACAAACAAATATTAACAGCTTTGTTTGAGCTGAGTGAACAAGATACAATGATGCATAGATCCTCATCATGTGCATCTATATCTTTAGAATGTCCCACATCCCTTTCAACTTGCACTTGTTTTCCTGGACGAGTAAGTGTTAATTCAATTGCCAAGCAACTGCACTGGAATAGGTCACAAGAACCGGAAAACATTATTTAGTATGCTTAATGCCCAATTGCCCATGACAAACATAGATGCAATGACTTAATTGTTGTATATATAGGTATATACATGAATAGGTTGCAATAATAATGATGTTTAAGTTTGGAGAATATTGTTTCATAAAGTTATTAAAGTGAAAATTCAAGTTTTGGAATTTTCTTAGTGAAAATTTGAAATTCAGCATTTTCGATCGGTTGAAACTTTGGCTTGATCAATCGAAATAGTAAGAAAATAATCATGGAGTTTTTGGATGGTTCCTTTCAGCAACTCCATTTTGCTGAAAGCATAACACCAATAGGAGGAAGGAAGATTGGACTGATACAACATGGACAAACCACTTTCAACTATGTGCTTATGCTTCCTTTTAGCAACTCCATTTTGCTGAGGAGTATAAGGACATGAAAGCTGATGGTGGATGCAATGATCTAAGCAAAAGGACTTAAAAGAATTATTAACATATTCACCCCCACCATTAGTCCTAAGTGTTTTGATTTTAACCCCAAATTGATTCTCCACAAGAGTTTTAAAGTGCAAGAAAACAGTAAACACCTCAGACTTTTGTTTAAGAAGAAATACCCAAGTAAATCTACTAAAGTCATCAACAAAAATGACATAGTATATATATCCAAGAACAGAAGGAACAGGAGCAGGGCCCCAAACATCACTGTGAACAAGTTGTAAAGGACAAGAACTAGACTTAACATGCTGTGGAAATGGAAGTTTGTGCATCTCAGCATTTATACAAGATTTACATTGAGAGCAAATGTCATTATGTACAGAAATTGCAACATTATTATTGAAAGAAGATAAGGCAGAATGAAGAAGCTTGGAGCAAGGGTGACCAAGTCTTTGATGCCATAGCATTGCCTCATTGGAAACAGGAGTGTGAACAGATGACTTGAAAGCAAGAGATGAAGTAAAAGCTAAATTAGTAGAGAGTTGTGGGGGGAATGGAATGGGATATACACCATCCTTACTTAGGCCTTGATAAAGAACCTTCCTCGTAGCCAAATCCACAATTAAGAACTGATTGGCATCAAAATAGCAAAAGGCATTGTTTTGTAAACAAAGTTTGTGAACAGATAAAAGATTGGAAGCCAAATTAGGAACCCTAAGAATATTGTCTAAATGAAAACAATGAGAAGGTATTTGAAGCTTACCATCACCAACATGAGTCATAGACAACTCTTGCCCATTTCCAACAGTAATAGTTTCATGACCATTGGTAGCTTGTGATTTCAAAGAAAGTTGAGAGAAATCAGGTGTAACATGGTCAGAACACCCTGTATCAGTAAGCTAGCTTGATGGATGTGTTGAAGCAGATAGGCAATAGATGCCATAGAACTAGCTGCCATAGAACTAGTTGCCATAGATGCTAACCTGGATGGAGTAGGTCTGCCTTGATAGGCAATGTGACCATTCTTGCCACAAATTTGACAAGTAGGTCTTGAAGATTGAGATGACCCTTAAGACTGGAAAGAAGGAAAACCAGAACGACTCTTGTGCTGAAAAGTAGGAAGTTGAAGAATACCCGTTGCACTTCCAGAGGACTGACCAGAGGATTGACCATTATTAAACCCAAAATTAGGACCAAAATTATTAAATTCTCTGCCATGACCCCTCTGATTTCCATTTCTACCTCTTCCTCTAGTGGTATTCTAATTAAAACCACTCTGGAGAAGCATAGCCATAGCTGCATCCCTAGTCTCAGACTTCTTCTTAATAGCTCTCTCTTCAGCATTCAACAATGTATTCAACTCCTCTATGGTAACTACATCGTTACGGGTCCTTATGGTAGAACAAAATGCACTATATTCATTTAGTAAAGCTTCTAAGACTAAATGTATAAGCTCTTCCTCATCAACAAACATAGCAACAGAACTCAATCTATCCCTAGCTTCTTTGATTCTTTGAAAGAAATTATCCATGCTTTTAGGACCTTTCTTAATGCTCAGTAATTCATTCCTCAAACTCAAAACATGAGAATGAGATACAGAAGCAAACCTCTTTTCAAGCACATTCCAGACTCCCTTCGCAGATCTCTGACCAACTGTGAGAGCTAGAACTGATGGTGATAGAGTAGAATCAATGAAGGTGAAAAGAGCTTGCTCTTTGCTTCTCCAATTGATATACTCTGGATTAGGTTCTCTAGTGAAATTTCCAGAACTATCCTTTAAGAAATGATCAGGAGCTACACATGAATCGTCAAGAAAACCAATCACGGCATAGGCCTCAAGAATCACAATGATCTGATGCTTCCAGACGATATAATTGGTGAAGTCAAGCTTCATAGTCATCATACTTGACATATTTGACAAGAGGAGCAACGATGGATCCACCAAAGAGCTTGTGGTAGTAGTAGTTGAAGAAGTTGTAGAAGAATTGGAGCTCGGAGTAGAAGCCATTAATGGTGGCTTTGATACCATGAAAATTAAAGCAATGCAAGATAGGAAATGAAGAAGAAAACAGAGAAAACTTAGAGAATAGAAACGATTTCAATGAAAATGGGAAATTCTGTTGTTGCTTCACTTGATCTGATACAATCCCCAAATATATATACCTTAACTTCCTCCGTATAATGTGGAATGGATTAACAAACTCTGATTCAATCATTCTAGATCACTAACACGTGTACAGACTCTATCCTTCTTAGCTAACTTATGTTACCTGCAGTTTTGCCTATTATAACTATACTATAGGTTGCTTACCAGCTGCTTTATCACCAGCTTCAGCAGCTCTGTCATCAGCATTACCATCTTGTGCCTGAACCTTTACCTTAGCTTGTACAAGTGCATTTACAAGTTTGAGGTTTGTGTGTTGCAACCTTAATCCGACTTGTGATGCTAAGGAAATTGTATGTGTGAAGCTATAGGCCATATGTGATGCCGAAGAAATTCTATAGTGATTCTAAAACAACCTAGGTTTGATACCTAGAAACCTATTTCTCACTCATCTCCCTAGCATCTTGTCTATTTAGTGTTGTTCCCTTCTTTTAGTGTAATATTTCCAAATCAATGATTACCTTTTTTTTATGCTAACACCAACAGAATCAAATTCTATAAGAACACATTATTGATATGGGCAGTCGTGTAGAAATATGGAAGAAAAACTATGAATACTATAATAGACTTAGAACACTGTAACGTTTCTCATATAACCAAAAGGCAAAAGTAAGTACTCTTTTTCTTTTGGTTGATAAGTTCAAAATTAACTACTCTTTGAGGCAAATTCACCATCTTTAACTACCTACACTAGGGGTTGTTTGTGGGTCGGTTGTTATGATGGTTTTGAGTGATGTTTTCCAATTGATCCGACCTTGTCAGTTTTCCGAAGTCACCAACTGAACTACAGTGCTGGAGGTCTACGGTGCATTGGTTTGTGAATTTCAGAGCAACCAAAGAGGCCAAGAAGACCAAGATTGGCAGAGATTAGCAAAGATCTAGAATGGGATGACAGATATTGATGGAGATGGAGATTTGCAATATGACAGTGACCTGCAATGTCTGGCGTCTGAGTGTGAGTGGTTACAATGAAGAGGGGCAAAAACTGTGCAGAAGCAGTAGAGAGAGAGAAAAAAAAAAAAAAAGAGGACATAGAGAGGAGAGAGTAGAGAAAATCGGTTTACATAGACAAAGGGAAGAAGAAGAAAAGAGGAGAATGGAGAAGACAAAGGGAGAAGGAAAAAAAAAGATGGAACGTCAAAGAAAAGGGAATTAATAAAAGGAAATTTACAGGATGAGCTAAGAACCTTAGTTTAGAAAATATTTTTAAATTTTTTTTATGAAAAACGAATAAAGCAATTGATTACTTTATTTTTTTTTTTTATAGCTTTTTATACTTCTTATAGTAGTAGTATTAAAAGTTTCCTGAAATGATCTATTAATAAATGCTCTAAAGCACCCGTTGAATGAATAGGAAAGAGAAGAATAAAGAATGAATAGGAAATTAGAATAGAAAATAATGGATCTGTAGTAGTGCTGGTAATTTGCTGCAGGAATTTTTGGCTGTACAGGAAAAGGTGTCGACCCTTCCCAGTCCTCCACCCGAGCAACGTTGGTGTCTTCCATTGACAGGTGTGTGCAAGGTGAACTTCGATGCTGCAGTTTTTCGGTCTTCCAACTCGATAGGTTTGGGGGTGGTTGTGCGCGATAGCAGTGGGGCTGTGATTGGAGCGCTATCTGTTCCTATCTCTCTTGGAAGTTCGGTGGCTGAGTTGGAGGCCTTAGCATGTCTGAGGGCAGTGCAATTTGCTTCAGAAATAGGCCTTACCCGAGTGGTGTTTGAAGGAGACTCTGCCGCTGTGATTACCGCTCTTAGTCAGGGTTTGGGCGAGTTGACCTGCTATGGGAACGTGCTGGATGATATTCGAGTTCTTGTTTCTACTTTTCAGTATTGCGATTTTAATTTAGTTAATCGTTTGTGTAATTTGGTTGTTGATGCTATAGCTAAGAAAGCTAATTCTGTTGTGGGCTTGCAGGTTTGGGTGGGTGACCTCCCTGCTGACGTTGCTTCTCTCTTGTTTCGTGATGTTCATTAACTTATTTTTTGAATAAATTTCCAGGCTTGTGGTCTAGTTTCTCAAAAAAAAAAAAAAAAAAAAAAAAGAAAATAATGAAGTGGTAGATGGACAGAGAAGAATAAAGAATGAATAGGAAATTAGAATAGAAAATAATGAAGTGATAGATGTGTGGCAGTTAGGGAGGCAAGAGATTAGGAGGCTTGAGCATTTGGGATGTAAAATAGAAGAATTTATTAGGTGTGAACATATTTGTAAGATTTTTCTTTTCATTCCCCTTAAAATATTTCCATGTATACTAATATAATTAGAAATTAAATTATAACTTGATTGGTTGGTTTGGTTTGGTTTTAAGTGTTATATTAGACCTTTACTTAATCGACATCATAGGTGCATTTTTTCCTGAATAAGCATGAAAATGAACCATGATAACTTAGGAAACAAGCTGAAATCAATCGATTTGCTCAGTTTGCTTGGTGTCTTGAACACCCATATCTACTGCATGTGTGCATTCATGGTTGAAATGGAATTGAATGGCTTTCAGGCACGCATGGAGTCAATAATCAAAAAACCAAATTCAATACCATGAAAACAATGTGTGGTTTTTTGATAATATAAGAGAACTTTAAGATTTCCAGTCATATATTCATTCTTCTCTAGGAAAGGACCTGTATTTGTTCAAAACATATGAAGATTTGTGTTTATTGGTATGAAACTATTTATATATATATATATATATATATATAAACCAAATTTGTATGGATGAAGATGTTATGAGTTCAGTTAGCATATTTTCTGTTGAATCATTGAGTCTTGTGCAGCCTTTTAATGTGCAATTCATTTCGAAATATTTTGTCAGAGTGAATCTCCAACTTTATCTTGCCCCAGCTTCACCATCTCTATTTTCTTTTATATGAATTATTTCCTACTGCCCGAATGTTTGAATTTTTCTATTGACTTGTAAATTTGATGTGTTTTGCAACTATACTATTGATTATGAAGCTCTATTTATGCCAAGTTTCTTATTCTTACATCATCCCAGATCTATTATTATCTTCATTCAAGTTGTTTACTTGAAAGTTTAGATTCATGGTTGTTGCCTCTTTGGCTATCCAGATTTTGGCGCCGTTTGGTGATTTAATTCTCTCTCTCTCTCTCTCGTTTATAGGAGCATGAAATCAAGGATTTTGGCTACCTATCCAGATGCAATGATTCAACAGGAGACTAGACCTTGAAATTCCTTAGTAGCATTAGTCAATCTGTTCCCCCAGCATGTATCATGTTACCTCTTGGGAAACGCAATGTAGGTGAAGAATCTCTCCCTCCCCCCCCCCCCCCCCCCCCCCCCCTCCTTTTTGGTTTATGAATACAATGTGATTTATTTTTCACTTAAATCTTTTAATTATATGCTGCTTAGAGCTAAACATTATTTCTGCACCAATGTGATCCATGGAAATAGTAAATGCATATAGAAATCCATATAAATTTAAATTGAAAGAGGGAAAAGGAAAGAGACATAAAAAGGAAAATCTTTTTGGAAGCTCACCATTTCATGGAGTTTGAGAGCTTGAGGAGGCATGAAGCTTAAAATTAGATCATTGAATGTTTATTGGGATTGCTTGATTATCTTTCAGTGAAAGTACTTTCTAAGATGAATGAATTTATAAAAGAAAGTTACTATCAGAGATGAATGAAATGAAAACCCAATCTATCCAACTCTATAATGAAGCTTTTTTTTTTTTTGGTGAAAGTTTTTGTTCTCATACTGTTTTGAAGCAAGATTCCATGGCATCTTTTCAATAGCTTAAAGTTCTTCTATTGTCTTGAATGCACACTGAAACTATTACTTTGATCAGTCCCCCTAAGATTCTTTTTGCTGGGCAAGGGCTGCAAGATCAATGTTTTTGGTTAGAACGATGTCCTCAGTTAAAATTTATGAAAATGTACATCCATGAACTATCATCAGGCAAAGGAAGGTAAATTAATTGACTAGGGGCTTGCTGAAAGGTAATTAATCCATTTTAGTTTGCAAATGGCTCAGGATTTTGTCCACAGAAACCTCGCTTCTCCGCACTGCATTCACTTGTGTGCTATGTATTCACATTTGCATGCCTAAGAAGAGTTTTCCCCCTATCATATGGTACTGAAGAACTTACCTTAAAGGTGACAGGCAATAGAACTCCTACTTTGTAGAAGGCACCGTTGAATAACGGTTTCTTGATGCGCCCATCTTAACAATCTCAAGCCCACCATTGTCTCTCAGAGTTTTCCCCCTATTTCTAGTTCCAATAACAATGTTATAGCCCACAAGGGCCATGACTAGTTATAAAATAAGGCTTCAAAGAAGCATCAAACAAGTTTTTAATAAGCCCTCCAATCATGTAGGCAAAATATGCACTTCTCTCCCACAAATTACATCAGGGCAATGATTTGCAAAGTCTAAATGTAACACTCCAATTTTTCAATCCCAGAAATTTAAACTACAAAATGAGGTCTCGTAATTGAATATAATCATTGAATAATCCAACAATTCTCCAAAATGACCAAAATCAGGTAGACGTTTTCCAAGATAGGGTGCACTCCCAAAATAATATTTGAATCTCAAAAATGTGTATATATATTAAAAAAAAAAAAAAAGTGTGCTTGAGAACTCAAATATAGTCTGCTTCAAGGAAAAAATTATCAGGGCTTAGCATTATCTTATGCCTATAAAACTACATAGTGTAAATAATCTGTAAAATATTGAAATAACAGAACCATTGGATGAGACATTGAAGAAAAGTCAAATAATTGAAGTATCCAACAGGCCCACCCCCACCAGTATTTAGTTCATAGAGAGTTCTGTATAATCTTTATAACTATATTGTATACGAAAAAAAACCTCTACTTTGTGTTTTTTGAGATAAGATAAGAGATAGAAAACCTCTACTTTGTTAGTTTGTCTATTTTTGTAAGGGAATCTTATCCGTGATCGCCGGGGCATGCAGCCACTCCTTTTAATTACTGCATCATTTCAAGCTCGTTGGTGGTATGAAAGGTATTTCAGAATGTATTTCAAAGTTAGTAAGGCCGTCCGGTAAGAGAAGGTCAGACGAAACAAACCTTCCATGCTGTCGATTTTCACTGGCTGAGATCAAGACAGCCACCAATAACTTCGATGATAATTTATTCATTGGTGAGTGGAATTATAGGAAAGTATACAAGGGGTTTATTGACGACCCTACAATAAGCGTTGCCATAAAGTGTGTGAATACCAAGACAATGCCGGGTTCGGACTGGTTAAGGAACGAGGTTCTGTTGCTTTGCCAGTTACACCACCCTAACCTCCTCCGTCTCATCGGATATTGTATCGAAGATAAACTCTAGGAGTTCCTTGTCTACGAATTCATGGTCAATGGAAACCTTGGAAACCACCTCTACGGCACTAACCACCATGAACCCCTCCCGTGGAAACAAAGACTTAAGATTTGCATTGGAGTGGCGCGTGGGCTGCACTACCTTCACACTGGGGTGAAGCATACTATCATCCACCTGGTGAATATAACTATCCCATTGATGATACATCTGTAATGATTCTCCAGATGACACTTCTTCGATGGAGATGGGGTGGAATAGCTTCAGAGGAGAGAGTTTTGCATCTACTGAAGAATTGTCCTTGGACACCGCCATGCCAAGCGGTCAAATATGATTAACCACAGACAATTCACAAGTATGTGTTTTTCAGTTTTTAGATTGGTTTTGTCCTTATATTACGTTTTATTACTGATGGAGTTTATGGTCTGTGTAATTGCTGAGAAATTGTGGCAAAAGAGACAACTATGAAGTGTTATTGGGATGGGGAATCCTGATGTTTAAATAGTTTGTTGCGATATTTTTTATTCCTATGCTATGTAATACTCCTTGTGCTGAGTCGTTCACTATGGAATTCATCACTAAGTTGATATTTATGATGTGCTGATGTGGTAAGTTTATATAATGTTGTCTAATCTTTCTCCTTTTCTCTTTCTCTGGAACACATACTATTCGTTTTTGTTTTTGTTTTTTTGACTTTTCTTTTTTTTTTGCTTGGAAAACTTTAATTTTTATTCAACTTGATTATTCAGAATTACATCCTGGGCGCACACGCACTCAATAAGGCTGGGAGTTTCCTCCAACCAAACAACTAATAATCCCGTCTTCTTAGCATATTGGGCCAAGATATGGTCTGGTTTGTTCCCCTTCCTTCTTACATGGGTTACATCAAAAAACCTATAGTTTTGGGCTTGAAACAGAATATTATCCGTTATTGTCTCCACCGAAGAGGCTGTAGCTGACACTCCTTTGAGGGCATTGAATAAGTTGAGAGAATCTGTCTCGAAGGTGACCTCTCTGAATCCCATTTCAAGCATCCATGCTACTGCTATTTCCATGGCTTTTGCTTCCACACCTAGAGCTGATAACGGGGCAGGGATTCTGTTGCTCATAGCAGCCATCACTTGTCCCCACTCATTACGAATTATTATTTTCTTGCAAATTATTATTCACTTGTCCCCACTCATTTCAATTCTTGCAGATTATTATTTTCTTTGGTCTCTCAATTCTTACAAACTCTGGTTTTTCTCCCCTTGGGTTTCTTAATTCCCCTCAAAGCATTTGAAGCAATGCTCATTCCGAACTTCTATTATCAAAACTAATCAAAAAAGGCTTGAACAATAGTACATTAGAATATTTAGTAGTCTTCCTAGATATTATAATTCTGAAATTCAACTCCCCTTCGACAACAGTATGTGCTAATGCTATTATTATCATTTTATTTTTATTTTTATTTTTTTGAATTGATCATTTTGGGGACTTTTGTTCGATCTTGCCAACTTGGGATAATTAATTAATTGTTCAATTGTATTGTGCTTTGTTTGTCTTGGGTGTAATTTTTGGGTGGATTCATGTTACAATACATTTTTTTTTCAATCCCATTTTGGAATATACATACCATATGTTTGACAAAATGTTTCACTCACTCTTGCATTAGTTTAAAGTTGACTTCATAGTGTGTTCCTCTTGGTTTTAGTCGCCTGGTCATCTCGTTTTTTCTCTTGTGCATTTAGGCTTACTAGGTGTTGAGGTTCAAAATTGCAATAAGGAATCAAGCCCTTAAAAGTGAGAGAGGCCTAGCCCATGAAGAAGAAAGGCTTGGCCCTCAAGAAAATAAAGAATGGAGGAGCCAGGCCCATGGAGAGAAAAGAATAAAGTATTGGGCCTTAGGAAGAAAAAAGAGGCACAAAGGGAAGCATGAGTCATGGGCTTAAGTAAGAGATGGTACCCAAGAAAGCCCAAAAGGGAGGCAGGTAAGAGCTGTGTCAGGTTGCATAGGATCCACTAGAGTCAGGGGGGGTCCTTGGGAAATGCTGGGAAAAACCAACTGGGATTTGGACAGCTTAGGGTGGCATGCCCATGGACACAAGAAACGAAGAAGGTCATGTCCCATCAACTGTCCACAATTCAGAAGAAAGCTTTGTGAACAGATGGTGGCTTTGAAGTAAGAACCTGATGAAGGAGCCTGGTACCTTGGGTAAAGCAAGAAAGTGGAACCAAGAAGGAAGGTGGTTGGGAGCCTTTCTGCCTTTCATCATCAGCAATGAGGAATCTGCCCATTTAAAGGAAAGAGACAAAGTGTGAAGCAGTCAGAGCTCTGAGATGTCTTTTTAAAGACCTCGGGAAAAGGATGAGAAGCCTTAACTTAGGAAGAGCATCTAGGATTACTCAAACAGGATCTCTCATAAGAAGAAGGTTAGCTGGGGACTTTTGGGCTACCAAACCTCAAAAGGGGAAACAGTGAGAGAAAGAGGGTTCAAACAACATGAACTATAGTGATAATCCTACTAATAATCCGTTATTGATTTCTTCCATTGGGTTTCTATTATTTGAGGAGGGATGATTAAGAATGATTTTGCAATTGTCCCAATCAATATTATTGGCTATGTAAAAACTAAAGCAAAAAATAAATAAATAAGATACGAAGATTCATTGAAATAAATACAACAAGCCAAAAAAAGGACATTCTATTTTAGAATTAGGCAAATCTAAATTTTCAACTCAAATCAATTGTCCACATAATACAATGGATATTTTGCTCACATAAATAAAATAAATAAGATACGAATGTTATTGAAATGGATACAATAAGTCAAAAGAGAACATTCCATATTAGAATTGCAAATGTAAATTTTCGAATCAATGGATATTATGCTCTCATAAGTTTTGTTTCAAGTTTACCAATAATGACTCATGTAATTCTCAATAGACTAATTGCTCATACAAATGCTTAACAACACAAAAATATTACTAAAGAGGGAGTTGACAACTTAAATTAAATGGAGCTCTAACATATTGAAGTTTTTTAGGTCTTCTTTATCTCTTATCAATTCAAACCTTAGAGCTCAGTATAACAAAATAGCCAAAGGATTCTAGAAAGAAACTTTAAAAAAAATAAATAAATAACAAACAAACAAACACTTTTAAAGTCCTTATGTCACAAAAATCTTGTAGTCAAGCATTTGACGGAGAAAATGGGCAAATACCCTTTTTTGGGAAATTAAACATTCGTTTGCCCTCTTTCTGAAACTAAATAGGGAATTGCCCCTCTTTTGTAACTCGATAATAGAGAAATCGAGTTTTAATGAATAACTCGATATTTGTATGATCGAGTTAGTCTGACCCTTCGAATTTTTCCCAATAAAAAAATGTTTGTGTAGACGTTCATAACTCGGGAAACTGGAAATCGAGTTTTTTTCAGCGGTTTGAATCAATAGGACCCTAACGTCTCACAACGCTATTCAGTCACTCGCTCTCCCTGTACACTCTCTTTCCCTCGCTCTCTGCCATCACTCTCTCTCCACACTCTGTCTCTCTCGCTCTGCGATCAGGCTTCCCCACTCTTCCTCGAGTCTCCATCAGTCGTCGTTGGTTCCCGCCACCGCTGATTACAGGTACGGTCCTCTCTCTCTGAAATATTTTCTGATGTTGGTTAATGTTAGGTTGCGTTTTGTGTGGGATTTTGATTATTTTGTTGAAACTTAAGAAAGTAGTAAATTTACTAATGAAGATGAGAATTTTGTTGTCTTTTATATGCTGCAATGATGATTTTCTCATTAATGAGTTTAAATGTGCTTGGGGTTTTGATGAGGGGTTTTGGCAAATTGAGTGGTGTTATAACTTATATTTTCATAAATAGTTAATTAATAATTATCCTAAGCTTTAAGAAGTGATTTAAATAGTTTTGAAATAAATTTTTTTATGGCAAGTTCTTATTTATTTAAGAAGTGATGTTGAAAATCTTGTGCTCAAAATATAATGTCTTACTGAATCTATGCTTTTATTTTATATTAATTGTGGTTTACTTGTTAGAAAATTGCTAACAATGTATTTGCTGCCATGTCAGATATGCAGCCACTAGATAGAGTGCGGTCTGGACCCGATGTGGATACCCAGTTGGCCCAGCAGCCGAATCATCGGTCAAGTCCGCTTTGGAGGTGCGCCGCTAACGAGGTACGTAGTAGTATTATTAATACATGTTTGTTTTATAATTACCTCGTGTTTAATCTCCTAACACAATACTCGTCCGTGTGCAGGAGGCGCCTGGCATGATAAAGGTTCGACGCCGTAAATGTGTATTGCCATAGGGTGGGCTAGATCCACGTATCATGCAACACATAGATGCAGCAGGGTTGACTGGTTTATTCAAGGTTCCTGATATGGAGGTCGACCACGCCTTGATCACGGCGTTGGTTGAGCGGTGGCGTCCGGAGACGCACACATTCCACTTACCCCATGGAGAAATGGGTATCACCTTGCAAGATATAGAGGTGATGTTGGGGCTTCCGGTGGATGGGTTGCCTGTCACTGGGAAGACAGACTACCAATGGAGTCAGCTGTGCGAACAGTTGTTGGGCCATAAACCTCCACCCCCGATACCAAACTCAAACAAGTCTACCCTTGCTGGGGCGAGGATAAGATACACCTGGCTTGATGCACAGTTTGCCGATTCCTTAGCTGCAGACGCTGCTGACGAAGTCGTGCAGCAACATGCCCGCTACCACCTACTTGTACGGATGGGGCCCCTCTTGTTCATGGACAGGTCTGCGGACCGGGTCTCACTGGTGCCTCTGCAGTTGCTCAACCCAGTCAGCAATGCGAGACGGTATAGCTGGGGTAGTGCAGCATTGGCCTGGCTGTATAGGCAACTTTGTGGTGCATCGAAGAAGGATGCGATGCAGATTGGAGGAGCACTCTTGTTGGTGCAGCTATGGGCCTATTCAAGGTTCCCACAATTATGCCCTGTTGTGAGGCCGCCTCTACCGCCAGTGCACTCAGGGCCCCTTTCCATTAGGTACATTCATTGAGTTCTCGTTATTTGTCTCTTTCATATAATTAAAAATATGCCAAACTAACAAACAAAAGAAACTTATCAATGCTTAGTATATGGATGTGAAATATAAAAGCAAAGTTTGTTAAATGTAAGGTTCAGTAATGAGCATTTGTACCCCATGTTTGGTAGGTGGAGCGAGCCAAAATGCACCGCAGAGCATGCCACACACGTCCTTGCTGCGTACCGGGCATCACTGGCTACACTACGGGCCGAGCAGGTATTCGGTTAATTTAGTTTGAATTCTTATGACCACGTTTCCCTCAATTCTTATGACTACGGGCCGAGTACGTTTCCCTCAAATGCACCGCACATGCTTTTATTTTCATTTCCCTCAATTTTTATTTTATTTTGAATTCTTGGATTGTTGTAGGAATGAGTTGATTTCATAATACCATCCCATCATTTTGTTTGATACTTGGATTTCCATCCCATCATTTAACTCAATTGGAATGTCCATCGTGAAGTACTTCACATTAGAACTTCCATTTGTAGCACCTGCATGAATACTTGCTCGTCCTTACATAAAGTAAAACAAAAGTAAAAAATTCTTGAATGTTAAATCAAAGGGTTTTTTCCAAATTGGGTTGGATTGAAGGGTTTTTTCCAATGCAACCCAACTCACATGACTCAGGTTAAGTTGGGTTAAATCAATGGGTTATATATAAATTTAGTCATATATATATAAAGTAGAATTTGGCTATATTCTTCATTATGTACGGAAACGTTTGTGATTTACACCGAAAAAAAAAAAAAAAAACACAGAATAAATTGTCCCTTTTCCAAGATGTTTGAAGCATGTGCAACATGCGCAAAAGATTGAGCATGAAGTCTTGGTTTAGTGCAAGACAGTGAGTTCAAACTTGTGTTGCAACCAAAAAACAAAAACTCCACCAATTGTTACAAATGTCATTAAGCTGATGCAATGAAGAGAAGACGCACATATTGGATTATGTAATTGGTTATAATTCAATGAGAAATGAATTTACCTAATAGTATACCAAAGATAATCAGATTTGTCTTTGGTTGTATTTGTGTGCTCAAGTAATTCATTTGATTTTAATGATGCATCTTCGAAACTGACGATGACATCTTTAAATTCTTTCCAGCTACTAACTGAATCAAAAGTTTGTGTTCATTTTCTGATTATGTCATTATACACCGTTTCAACCTATTTAACATGAGAAAATAGAACTTTTAGCCTGCTATGAAAATGAACTAAAAAATTTCAAAACAATATTTCTTAAGACTTTATATAAGGCGAATGATTGTAAACGCAGAAGATATCAATTAAATTCTAAACAACAAATTTCCTACTATAAACTTGACAAATATGGGTCTTTTCAGAACAAGGGAATCAAGGCATATTAGAATACAAATGATATTTTCAAAACGCATGGCCCCTGCGCAAGGATGACACGCATAAATCGAGAAATGGTCCAAATTTTTTTCTTTCCCTAATCCTTGCGTGAATTCTGCTTCACTGTCTTCTTCGTTGTTTTTGCACTTTCTGCTTCTTTACATGCGTTTTGGAGTCTTGCTCAACAGGTTAGCCCAGACTTGTGCTCATAATTCTTTTAGAGAGAGTTTGAATCTTTGATAGTTGTTATACTTCAATATTAAAGCTTTAAAATATAATTTTTTTTTAGAACTGTTGAAGCTTATTAATATTTCACACCTTCTGGATTCGCTATAGTTTTGGTGGTTGACTTAGATATTACCACAATTATATTCCAGATTTTCGTTGAATTACATTTGCTGAGTTAGAGCTTCTCTTCACTGTTGTAATATAGTTGGCTGTTAAATCTCATAAAATGATAAAATTCTTTAAATTTAGAACGTTGGGAAAGCTGCAAATGTTAAACTACGAAAATTTTATCTAATTATTGTGTAATCATGACATGAGAGCAAAAATATAACCCCAATTTGCATTTTTGGCCTAAGTACAGAAACAGAGGGAATGATGACATTATTGATCATTGGCCCGTAAAACACATGATCACTTCTCTGGCTTTCATTGAAATTTGAAATTAAGCAAACTAAAGGATGGAGTTACTCTGCCTTGAATGTCATAGAGTGACCATAGGCTAAGCCATTGCCATAGCTTGTCCTTGTCCAATGCTGGATGGTTGTCATTGCTTGGGTCCACACTGTGAAATTTCCAAAATACAAAGCCATTAGTGCCCCCCCACTAGGAACTCGAGAGTCCAGGGTATAGGTTAAACCCTTTGTGAGATTTGGGGTTGTTTAGGATGCCAGAGTGAGCACCCAAGATAGTCTCAATTGTTGCTTTGCCTTCAAAAACTTACTAATGTTTGGAGTTTATGCATTTCACTACCCCTGTGACAGAACATAGCAATATTTAGTATTAAGTGACCATCTAAGGTTAATATAAACTTTTATGTTATCTAAACATCCGTTTGGGATGTTCTAGTTGATGGTGTTTTCATAGGTAGTCAATGTCAATCTAAGCTCTTTACAATTCATTGGTGCCACTGGTGCTGCAGGTGGTTTTAGTGTGTGAGCTCCATTTGGGCATAGATATAAGTTTCATAGGTACGATCGAACTCTCTTGGCTAGAAGTTTCATATGTACAATTGCTTGTTCTTACTATCACGCTCTACTTTAGTCGGTTGTTTTTGCATATAGTCTCAATATATGCTACAAATTTGATTAAACAAATAAAATTTAAGCTTGTACGGTTTGTAATTAAGCTTGTACAGTTTGTAATTAATTAATAAAATGTTATGAGCTTAAAACCATAGTTATTGCTCTGCCTAATAAGTAGACAATTTAGTATTTCTTCTTCTAACATAGGGGTATCCAAGATTACAAACATTGTTATTGTGATGCAAAAAACATTGTTACATTGTAAGTTATAAATTACCTTTGCTGAATTGAAGGTTATATTTTTACAGTCTAGTAGAATACTGTTTGACTTCGATTTACGTATTCAAGTGGTATATTTTGAATATGCACAGCCTCGATTGTCTTCTTGGAAAACAATGGCCTAAGTTTAAAGAAACAAATAATTGTTAATCAGTGATATATGAGAAAACATAAAGACGCTTGACACATTACCTCTTGTTGTTGACCTAAATGAAAAGTTAGTTCGTGCTCCTTGCACCAAAGTTGGAGAGCACAATTTAATTGCAGCATGCAACTCCTGAAGTTGTCCCCACTTTAGCTGCCTTAATAGTCCTAAAATTATTAAAAGCTATGGATTATTAACGAGTACTTTATTCATATAATTTTAGAAGCGTGCAAAATATGCTACTCACCATATTCTTCAAGAGGAATGTAATTTTAGACATTGACATGATTAGTTTGAGATAACTAAAAGGCTTACGTAATTTCCAACACTAAAATTTATAAGAAATATATATTTACATAGAAATATAATAACAGTATTTGATGAGGATTATACCATGTAATAATTTACATAGCTTCCATTTCTTGCAATATAAAGTGCTACTTGAAATGCAATGTCTTCAGTAGACCTTATATATGTCTTCCCTCCATATTTTTTATAGCTTCAAGAGCAAATTTATGTTACTTTAGTGTTACATTTAATAGTCATTTTGAAACATTGTTAATGACTAATGCAATTAATGTAGCACAATATTTCTATTACGATAAAAAGATTTTGCGAAATCATCAACTTGGATTCATCTTATAGCCATAAGGATGCTCTAGTACCCTCCTCTAAGTTTGGTTCAGATTGAAAACCCTAGTATTTGATGGTGTCAGTTAGCTTTGAACCCTGTCCAGCATATGAACATGGGGCTGAAAATGGTGGACATGAACAACCTAGATCTTTTAATATTTTTTGCAGGTCAATTTTGTTGTTCTTTTACTTTCTGCCCAATAATCCCTGAAGATTTTGTGTACGACTAGAAGCAAGAAATTCCATGCTTTGCATATTACATATCACAAACATAATGTTAAATTAGTATGATGTCTCACTATCACAAACATAATCCACTTATGCAGATTGTATGGGAGCCGTACACGCATACGCTAGGCTCCCTACCTGCGTATTGCACTGCTGGGCAGCATATTTGGAGGGCCGAGGTGCCGTTGATATTCTTTTGGATAGTGGAGTGGCATCATCCTGAGCGAGTCCTCCGTCAGTTTGGGATGAAGCAACCAGTTCCAAGTGTCGTGGATACGTCGACTACCCTTCACAAGATATCCCTTCAGGGTAAATGGGAGAAGAACTGGGAGGTAGAACATGATCCCTTTATTCGGCAATGGGCCAACCGAGTGAATGTAGTTCGTGGGTCCGATCTCCTAGACGATGATGATACGTATCTCGTTGAGTACATGATGTGGTACAATCGCCACACAAGGCGGTACATAACACCAGAGTCTGCGTATTTGGAACTCATGGTGAGGCAACAATTCCTATTTTATGGATGAAACCATTGTTGGATTAAATATCCTCAGCAGCTTTATCATGTATGCAAAAGTCCACAATAATTATCGTTGTTACATCTCTATAAGTTTCTCTGTCATTTTGTTTTAAAGTCAAAAAATACTGCATGACATGTCATTATGTTTTAAAGTCAAAATACTGCATGATTTAAGTTGTTCATAACAAACTGAATTTGTCTTGATCCAATTTGTTTGCATGAGGAATGGTTAATGAGCAATGACTAATGATGACCACACCTTTGTTCATATAATTACATTCAACTTTTAAAAAGGGTGGGTTGGGTTGGGTTTTATTGTATTTTATTTTATTTTTTGTTTTTTTTTTTTGTTTTTGGTTGGCTTGTACTTTAAAATGGACGGTGCAACTCTGTGTAGTAGTGATAAATTCACATTTCATGATAGTTTAGATAGCCTTTCCTCCAGGACTGATTAATGTATTACATATTCCTTGATAGATATTACCTCTAGGATTGGGAAGTCCCTTACTAAACTGTTGGTAGAATGCAATTCCCAATAGCTTAAAGGTCATTTAAAATCTTGCAAGTATGCAGCAAGGAGATGTGCATTTATACTAGATTCAAGTATGATATATGTTCTAAGTTTTTGGTACATCCCTTAATTGAAACTTGAAGCTCGCGTTTGATATTTTCAATTCATTTGATTTGGGCATGTACGTTAGGAAATAATAACTTCAAAATATGTGTCCTGATTGCAATGTGATATTAATGGAGTTGTAAATCTGGTGAAGCCTAGATACAGAAGTGAAATTTTGATATTTTCACTTATGCTAAGATTGAACTTATGTACAACCAACTATACGTGTTTTTTAGAAGTATTATCTCAATGTTTAGATTGCATAGCGATAAACATAACAGGAAACTGAAAATTCCTGAGTGTTGGGTTGGAACTATAAATTTTTGCATGGGGGGGCCAACCCCTATTTTTATACACTGTCTTTTTAAAGATGCTTCATAATTATAAGTAATATAAGGATTTCATTAGCTATGTTTGCTACTTTTTCTTTTGATTTTGGAATAGATTTATCCAAGTTTTGCATCATACTTGCGTTCTTGCTTTTATGACGCCCTTGTTTTGTAGGTTCGGACGATGATTAGGTCTATACAGAGGTGCGATGAAGGTTCTAACATGCACACTAACCTTACATTTACACTAGAGCTTGTAGAGGAGCTAGGCCAACTTAAATTGGCGAATGCGCTTGCAGAAGCAGTTGACATTGATACACAGGCCCCAGTTCGTGGCGGGCAACGTGGTGGGTCTCGTGGGGGTGGACATCGTGGAGGTGGTCAAGCTGGTCGCAGTCGTACGACCGAGTCGGCTCCCATCTACGAGGAAGGGAATGAGTCGGGTGCAGAAGAGGCATGGCTTGGCACTGATTGGGTACTGTCTGATGACGACGACAGGACACCACGATGCACGCCTGGCGATGGTGCTGGGCCATCCCATAGCGTCGATCATCAGGGCACTGTTCCAGCCCACACTACATCCCATGGTGCTAGCACGGACTTTGAGGGCCCTCCTCGTATGTCGCCCCCAGTTTTCAGTGGATCTGCCCATGATGGTGGATGCATATTTGTCCCCACACCAGGCATGCCCACCCCACCTCTAGTGCATGTGGACCCTACCATGTCAGCTCCATCTCAAACCCCCCATGGAGAGGCTGTACAGATTGAGCAGATACCGGCTGAGGACATTGAGCCGGTGGAGGCTTTGCGGAGATCGCGATGCCCGCGTGCGCATGCTCCCGATTACAGGACCGGTGATGGTATGTACTTCGTCTACACTTCCCATCTTCTTGAGCTACTTGTACTGTGCATTTGATTGATTATGTTAATTTAATTATGCTGTTGTGTCTGATGAAACAGGTAAGATTAGACATGTCAGGGCATATGGGCGGAAATGAAAAGATCATTAAATGCCTTAGTGTATGCTTATACTTCCTGCCTATAGGTGACTGCATAGTTACGTTTCACTTTTCTTCTAAAGTAGTATTTTTTTTTTAGACCTAACTGCAATGGTGGACATGAAAAGGCCATTGAGCCGGATTGTCCTTATGTGCTTATTCTTCATGTGTATAGGTGACTGGAATAAGCATGCAAAATGTTCTACTAATTGGGGAGAATCTTGGTGGCTGTGCATCTATTTCTGGATCATTGCTTGGGGAGAATACTGGCTGTTAATGTGTTTGTTGTCAAGAAATTGATATTTTGGAGAAAACCCATAAGGCGTATTGTATTTATTGATGTATTAGGAAGTTTTTCTGCACTTGGAGTTTTGATTGCAATTTGACAAATGTCTGGATTGGTATTCATTTGAAGCCAAACTTTCTTGTGTTTTTGTATATTGTTAGCTACAGTAAAGTGGGTTGTAAGAGAGTAATTTGTTTTTTTATTATTTTTATTTTTGTGAGAAACAAATGTGTGGTATTGTTGATAAGCAAGAAGAAGTAATTTGATACTTTCTGTAAAAGAGTTTGACGACGAAGTTTATGCGGATCAATGGCAGAACCAACTCCTTTGTAGCAAATCATTTATCTGAGTCTCTACAATGCTTGGCTAGGTATGTGTCTCTCTCCTAATTTTTTGATTTGCCTTCCCTAAAATTCCTAGATTGGTACATCCTCCTTCCCATTTTCTTATTTTTAATCTCCTTTAAATCCCCTCCTCTCTAGAATGATTAGATCTGTGTACATTTGATTACAAGTTCGTTAGTAGGAACTTTGGAGAATAGAATTTATATTTTTTTTTTTCTGAGTTCTAGAGCAGCTCACAATATAAGTTACCTAAAGCTGAAAACGGCAAAAATCTTAGTTATGTGTGCATGTTTTGTTCCTTTCACTTCTTGGGGTTTGTAATTGTTATTTATCATTGTATATATTAGCTTTTCATTTTGGTAATAATTTGGGAACCCAATGAGAAACATTTAATTGATTATTGATTTTTTCATCAATTAGCCTTCTTATTTTATGATTTTCAGTATATCTATATATATATATATGTTGTGTGTGTCATTGGCCAATGAATCAAATCTTGTCCATCATTTGCTTTAATGAAATGATGGAGGCGTTCATTGCTTGAACTCAGAATGAAACAGCCTAATGATTATCTTGAGGGCATGGTATCCGTTAAAAAATTAAAAAGTAATTGAGTGTGTTTTCTATTCTGGTTGGAAAAGTAATAGGATTTAAAGCTGCTCACTCTTAGTGTTGTACGATGGTTACTCACACCATCAGAGCACACTCCTATAATTATTGCATTTGCACGGTAGGCTTGTTTTGTTGAATTTTGTTTGTAGTTTCGAGAGATACTTATATGATGATATGTGTTTGATTTTACATTTATGTAATTCAAGAAAGTGGTTTAGTTGGCCTCAAGATTGGTGGTTTGATTTGCACGGTGGAAAATCTGATATGCAAGGTTGAAAACAGAACCACCGTCAGGCATTCATTACCAATCTGACTGGTTTTGTATTTATCTTCACATGATTGAGAGTTGAGTTATTTGCTTCAAAGTTGGCTTTATAATATGTATATCGGTGTTAAATTGAGGTTACAATGACTTCTAGGTCAAATGGTATTTCTTGGTATTTTCGACGGAGACATTTAGGGTTCGAACCCCCCTTCCCCTGTAATAAATGTGTATTTAAAAAATTTGCATACTGTTTGAATGTTACTTTTATTGTTTGTGTATTGCCGTTTTTTGGGTTTGAATTATTATCTATGCTTACAAAGGTATATGCATTTTTCTCAATAATTTTCGGTTAATATCTAATGTCTCCTTCACTACAGCACATTAAGACGTTGGAGAAGTGGCCAATCTTCAGAATCCTGGGAGGCTCATAAGGCAGCAATCCAAGCACTCATAAAGCTGCCTTCAGGCGAGCTTGTTACAGGTATAATATGATTCAGTAGATGACTGTTCTGCTAGATATTGTTTTAGATTTTGTTGGTAGTTGGAACTGGTTACATCAGATTGGAATGCATAGATCCAACTATGTCTTTCACTATGAACTTATGGGGTTCATTTTTATGCTATCACGATTTTAGGTTCAAGTGATACAACTTTAAAACTTTGGAGGGGAAGCAAATGTACACATACTTTTGTTGGGCATACAGGTATTTTTTCCATTTATTTGCCTTCATTGTGCTTTATATATATATATATATATATATCCTTATCTGCAATGTGTTGAAATCATGTGGGAATGAAAATAATTGTAGATTTTGTAAACTAACGATGCTGTAAAATTTTCTTCTTACATGTTTGTTTGGTGATCATCAAACATATTTTCTTTGAGCTTCCTATAAGTTAGAAGTGGTAGAAGCATTTAATAAGACTTCTGATCTACATGGATTAATTGACCAAACTGTTGACATGGGTAATCCTCATATGTTTAGTGCTTTACATGGTTTGATTGCTAAAAAATTTAGACATGATGATCCCTCTTTGTCTCCTGTGGAGTATTTGGTGGGAAAGGAATGCCTGCACTTTTGACGGAAGTGAGATTGATTCTTGATTTGAAGTTGCTCTTCCGGACTTTATCTAAGCGGACTAATGCTTTGGCATTCATTACCAATCTGACTGGTTTTGTATTTATCTTCACATGATTGAGAGTTGTGTTATTTGCTTCAAACTTGGCTTTATAATATGGCTTTATATATCATTGATAAAACAGATCAAATATAGGCTGATACACTTGTTCTGAAGGGGATCAGTTGCACATTTGAGGAAGGGCACAAAATACGTATTGTTGGCAGAATTGGCAGTGGCAAGACCACTCTCATAGAGATGAACCTGTTTTGTCCAGTGGAGCTAGCTAGAGGGAAGATATAGTAATGTATCTATTGAAACCTGTAGTATTCCATGTAATGTTCACTTTTTACGTAACTTTGAAATTTTAAGTGTTCATTTTTTTTCTAATTCAGAATAATATTACAAGGTACATCATAATTTTAGGGTTTTATTTACTGTGTTTGGGATTCAAGAACCTTTATATAGCTGTGTTATTTGTTTTTTTAGTTGGTTGGTGTCAATTTTTATTCATGGTCATTTTGTTCTGGACTTTCTATATTGTGGCTATTAAAATTTTCAGAATTGACTTGAAGAATTTAGATAATTTTCTAATGTTGGACGATTTATTATGTATGAATAATTCCAATCCTATCTTTTTTAAACTTTGAATTTTCTTTGATTGGTATGGATTGCAGTGAATCCTCCAACGAGGAGGATTTCCAAATCGTTCATGTAGAGGTTATGCAATTCATTGTTGTTTTTGACGTCATGTACATTCGTTAATCGTGGCTCATTGTGTATAGGCTGATCTAGTATTTTGTAACTACACAATAATGGACTGTAGTGAATCAAATAGACGGGGTACGACCAAAGCTGACTGAATAGGATCAAATAGAGTAAATAGAATGTAGTACACCGATTTTCCTAGAAGCCACAGTGGACCGAATAAGACCAAAGTAGTCCAAAAACAAAAATAATAAGGTTATTTTTCCATATATACATATCTGCCAGTGAAACAATTGGAAAACGATGACACTTCTACTTAAAGCACACACGAAAGTAGTTACTTGCAAGTATACAAATCTTACTAAATACCACAACAAGAAGTCGTACTTTTGCATTCATGCATCCGTACGTTGTCTCGTGGGTGCATCAACTTCATCATCCCCCACAACATGAGCCACCACTTCATTCAACATGTTTGCACTCAACGTTGCGATCCTCCTTGCGTGGTCACGCTCCTCAATGGCAACTTCCAACTGATACCTTAACAAAGTGTTCCTAATGTCTCCACTGCCATAGTTGGTTCCTTCGCTTTGAGAAGTGCTAGGTGGAGTTGAGGTTGATATGTTTGGAGTTTCCCACGATGTAGACGCACCACCATGCACGCCCATACCATTACCATGCAAATACTCCATGTATGCAGCTTCGGCTTCCCTTCGATCTTTATATGATTTGTGATTGGCGTTTGGGAATTTATGAACTTGTCTACTCGCATCTAGCCAACTGTCGTATATGCCTGGAACACGACCGTTAAACACAACATAGGTTCGTCCCATCCTGCTCTACAAACACGCAATGGTGGGAATTCTTTGCACTAGAATGTGGTTGCACCTTCTAACGTGTGAAGTGCGCTTTTGTAGAGGAAATGGGGCTAAAACTCGATTCTATAGAAATCGAGTTATAGCATCTGCGCGGAGTTACATGTAACTCGACTTCTTATTAACCGAGTTTCTGAAATGCCGTCATTTCAATATGTCTTGTCAACAGTAACTCGATTTATGTGGTATCGAGTTTTATATAAAATCGATTTCCTTAATATCGAGTCATGTTGTCCCCCTCCCCACATTTCAGAATCCATGCACGTGTCTGGCTCTATCTGTGTTGAAAACCTTCACTGTCTGGTCTCTGAAAAAGAAAGCCTATGAGGTGAACAAAGTTTGCTAACTCTTCTGCCATTTTCCTTGTCATTATTGCATCCTCACCAGGCGTGCTGTTGCTGTGGTCCCCTTCTTCTTTGTTCTGGCACATCTTCCCTGACAGGTATATATTCACTTACATAACTACTTATAAATGGATTGACTTACATAACTACTTATAATTTGGATTGCTTTCTACAACTGTCTTATTCTGACATTATGTGTGTGTATATATATACATAAATGTATGTATGTATAGATATATGTATATATAGACAAACGTACTTACCCATATCATAAGATGTATATGTGGCATTCCCAAATATATGTATATATATACACAAATACACACACACACACACACACACACACACACACACACACACACAAATATATATATACATGTATGTATGTATGTATGTATATGCAAATATATGTAAATATAAACAAAGCTACCTACCCATATATGATCACATGTATATATATATATATATACACACACATGTATAGGTATGTTTACATATAATGTATGTGCTTAGGGCACCAATTTTTTGAAACATTTTGTTAGGAATTGCAAAAACTGTTAATGCATTGAAAATCCTGAAAAAAATTGTCCAAAAAACGATTAATTATTGTGTGCTCTTATGACATACATTATCAAAATCTTATATGTGTGTGTGTGTGTGTGTGATAGTGACATTGTATACATATTGTTCCTAAATATGTATAGATATAGTAATGCATATAATAATTATTTTTGAGAATTTTTTTGGGAAATATGTATATAATCATTCTAAATAAACATATATATAAACAAACATTGTACGGTGAATTCATATGATGACATATGCATTCATTCATACATATTAACAATGATGTTTAATGTATACTGAGGTTTAAATTGTATGGCTCTTTTAGTTCTGAAAGGCTTTACTGTGTGGGTTCTGAAAAAGAAAGCCTGCGAGGTGAACAAGTTTTGCTGACCATGTTTGCATTTTCCTACTCCATATTGCATCCTTACCAAGCGATATTACAAACACCCTGATTCTTTGTTGTGGCACGTCTCCCCTAAAAGGCCAATGTTTGTGTCCAAACGAATCAAGTGTGTACACCTATAATTAGGATAGCATCATAGTGCATCTGTAAAAGATTAATTACTGTTGCATTAACATAACCCCCTATCTTCTGCATGATAACCACAATTAATTGTCCTTATCCAGGTTTGGCATGGGTCGTCACTGCTTCTACGTTTACTATGATGGGGAACAGCATTTCCATGACTTACATAGGCTGTCCTATAAAGGTGAGTCAGTGAAGCAGAAGTTCATTGAGTTGAAATGGGGAACACACTTGAGAAAAATGCACCGGAAGATAATGGAAGCTCTACGGTTGGACAAGGAGTCACATAAGATATCCATTGTATACCGTGCCCCCCAGATACTTGTGAGTACTCAGGTTGTCTACAACTCAAATCCGTTGGGTTGCGATGCTGACGTGGACATGATGTGGGCAGTGATTAAGCGGACCCCCCAGTTCATAACGTCCGACTTGTATGTAACTGTTGAGGCTGTTGGGTTCCATGGTAGTGCAAGTTCACAGCATGCCAGTGGGGTGGAAAAGCCACACTCATTGTCAGTTGACGTGCATCCTCCCTTTGCCTATGCTACGCCTTTCCCCTACAATAATCAACCATGTAGTGCGGTTGATCATTTGGACAACACCGAAGTGGTGGGCGCCACCAATACATATGATGTGGGAGGGTCTACTCACACATATGAGCATGTCCAAGCTGATATGGACGGGGGAATTGATATTGATGCCAGCCGAGATGTGTATGAAGAGTTCATTGATACTGATGGACCAGTGGACGACGCGGAGGTCTTAGATGTACCACTAATCAAAAATAACGAGGAGGATTGCCTTACAACAGTTCCTATCCCAGAATGGTTCACATCAAACACATGGGACAATATTAATGACCCATCACCTGCATTGGGTACAATCATGCTTCGATGACACCACTAGGGGCTACTTGCAACCGCCCTTAACCCATCACCGGTATTGCCTCCGCCATTTAGTAAGCAATGTTAACACTAACTTCAATAGTGTGCCGTTGAAGAACTTGGTATGGAACGCAGCAACTGCGAATCAAGTTAGGAAGTTTGAGAACACCATGGATTGCATCAAGAATGTCAACCCGGCTGCGTACGATTATCTTAAGGAGGTAAATCAAGAAAAGTGGACACTTGTACATGACTATGGGCACCGATATGGGGCAATGACAACCAACCTGTCAGAGTGCTTCAATGGGGTACTTAAAGGCGCACGTAGCTTGCCCATAACTGCAATGGTGAAGTTTACATTTTACAAGGTTAACTCATACTTTGACGAACGTCGAAACAAAACCCTAGAGAAGTTGGAAGAGGGGCAAGTGTGGTGCAAATATGCCTATGACAAGTTCGAGGAAAATCAAGAGAAGGCGAAGCTCCATATTGTTAGAAGGATGAGTGCGCAACAACGGTTATATACAGTGGAGACATAGTCTTCACTGTTGAACACTGGTGGGGGAGATCACACCCATAGGGTTTCCCTCATAGACATGACATGCACGTGCGGCAAATGGGAAGCAAACAAGATCCCTTGTTCCCACTTGATAGCAGTTTGTGCCAAACACAACCATGATGCCACTGAGTATATGGATCATTTCTACTGCCTTGAAGAACGGTATCACAGCTATGAGCCTATATTCCAACCACTAAAAGATAGGTTAGAATGGCCAGAGCCAGCAAAAAGGAGAACCGTGATGCCAAACCAGCGGTTGATCCGTGAGAAAGGTCGGCCAAAGTCCACGAGAATCCGCAATGAGATGGATGACGAGGATAGGGAGTTGCCAACCTCATTGTGGATTGAGAATGGACCAAAGTTGAAGTGTGGGTTGTGTCGCCAAGAGGGTCATAACCGTCGTACATGTCCAACTCGAAATGTGGCTTCAACAAGCCATGGTGCTATGTAGCAGGTAACAATTACAAATCATAGTAACAAGGGGGTATCATAAATTATTCTTCTTTACATGTTTAGATATTACATTATATGAGTTATAATTAAGATGTGGGCAGTAATTTGTAGATCGGAACCATGATAGTAATACCATTGTATCAAATTTAGCTCCACTTTGGGCAATCTTGTGATTACTTCTTCAAGTAGTTGCAGTTAGTCTTAACTCCTACATATTACCATTCCAAGTCTTTTGTCCCAGTTTTGGTGTTCTTTCAATCTTATTGTTTGTGGTGTACATATTCTAGTATTCATGGGGTCTTTATTTCCCTAACTGTATATGTTTTGCAGCAGATTTGTAATTGTTGCCAAGGTGTAACTGTAGATGCTCCTCATTTAAGCAGGCAAGCCTGAATGCTCTTCTATATTTATCAATTCAATTTATTAATTACCATGGGTTGTATACTAATTTCTGTGTTGGCTACTCCTCAGAAAGGAGGCAACTTCTGAAGAGAACAAAAAGAAGGTCACTCAAATGCTATGACTCCATGTTTGCCTAAAACCATTGTTGGCGGATGCTATCCAAGTTTCAAGTTACAATTGTGAAGAATGTTTAAAATGCAGAAATTGAACTTTTTATTTTTGTACATCAACTGATTTAAATGCATAGAGGCTCTTTACTTACAAATAAGCTTGTATATATGGATGATTTTTTTATTCGCGTAATGCAAATGGGGGAATGTTACTGATGGATGTGGTTGGTCTGCATTTGTATGGATGACTTGTTGTTCACAGCATGGTTGTCAGCAGGTCCACTTTTACTATGAATAAGCACGCCAATACTGAATGGGTGTGAACAATGCAAGTCGCAAGCAAAATTCCAAGTAGAAAGGTTATACTAAATAAAACTCGATTTTCCAGTTAACGAGTTACGTTGCAGTCCATTTTCAATCACCTTCGACTGTATCCATTCTCAATTCTCAAGTATCTGGGTTACTCGATTTCTTTAGATCCGAGTTACGTTGAACATAACTCGATTTATAGGGTACCGAGTTACGTTGGAGAGCACTCTGCACAGTTAGATTCCTCTTGGACTGTATCTGGACCAGTCCAAATAGCTGGACTAGGTGTTTGAGCCCAGTCAACGTAACTCGATTTCATTATAACCGAGTTATGTTGAGAAGAACTCGCTATCTATAGCTTCGAGATACGTTGAAGACCATTGTGCACACTTAGATTCCTCTTGGACTGCCTCTGGACTAGTCCAAATATCTGGCCTGGGTCGGGAAGCCCAGTCAACGTAACTCGATTTAGTTATTACCGAGTTATGTTGAAAGGAACTCGATATCTGTAGCATCGAGATACGTTGAAGACCATTGTCTACACTTAGATTCCTCTTGGACTGCCTCTGGACCAGTCCAATTATCTGGGCTGGGTGGGGAAGCCCGGTCAACGTAACTCGATTTAGTCATTACCGAGTTATGTTGAGAAGAACTCGATATCTCTAGAATCGAGATACGTTGAAGACCATTTTCTACAGTTAGATTCCTCTTGGACTGCCTCTGGACCAGTCCAATTATCTGGGCTGGGTCAGGAAGCCCAGTCAACGTAACTCGATTTACGTATTACCGAGTTACGTTCAGAAGAACTCGATTTCTCTAGTTTCGAGATACGTTGAAGACATTGTCTACAGTTAGATTCCTCTTGGACTGCCTCCGAACCAGTCCAAATATCTTAACTTGATTTCTGTATAAGCGAGTTATTCGCATGTAACTCGATTTCTCTAGTATCGAGTAATTCTACTTTAACCTGATGTTCAGGATATCGAGTTACTTCCAAACCACCACACACAACATGGATTCCTCTGAGATACACTGCGCACAGCATGGACTCCTTTTAGTCCCAGTACACAGAACTCGATTTCATAATAATCGGGTTATGTGTATGACCAAGCCACTATTTAGTGCTTAAACGTACGAAGCAGCAACTGTTCAACTTCTCAGCGAAAGTTTGGAGAACCAGAACAATGGCTTCTCAATGGCAGAGAGACAACGACGATGGTCCTGCTGATCGGTCCCCATACTTTTTCAAGATTATTCTGCCGAATGTTGTTCAGGAAGGAAAGCTTGTAAGTATGCTCAAATTTATAAACTAGATTCCTCTGAAAATCATATGCTAATACACTTCGTACACTTCATCTTCTTTATTTGTGATTCTTGAAAAAATGTACATTTGTTACATGTAGTCAGAAAAACTTTCATTTTGCAATACGTAGGTTACACTTTAAGAAGAACATAGTCACATAACAGAGTACTTTTGCATCGAACACTTTTATATGAACAAAAAATGAAACAGGGATAAGCGCATGGTAGAGATTGAGGAAAAATAAATACAGAGCAAGAGCAGATGGCATTTTTTTGAAAATGTGATAGGGCTTATAGGGTCACCACAGATGTATAACTCAATTTAAACTGTGAAACTGTGTCCTGGGATCAAACTAGGATACAGAAATCGTTCACTCTTTTTATCATTTGTTTTTTAGAGTTCACAAACTTATGAAGTGGCTAAGTGGCAAAAATTTGTACGTCTAAATCCAAATCCTGCCCATAAACAAAAGTGGGTCATCTTCAATGTTTCCCCAACACCCCAAAACCAAATCACAGACACATTATCAAAATACAACATTTCCCCAAAATTTTTTACATTTCAACAACAACAGAGAAATGTAAAATGTTGACAGCTGTTGATGGTTATTTTGGTTATAAGATTAGGTTGTATAATTTGGTTTCAAAATTCATAAGATTTGTTACTGTCAAATATCGAGCCCTTAATATGACAGATTGAGGTTATAACTATTAAATATAACGTCAATGTTGCATGGGCTGTTATTTTATTTTGTTTGATTTTCTTTTCTTTTTTGTGTGGGGGTGGGGGGCTGTAACTAAGAAGTATTCTGCCATCATTCAAACTTTTATTTTCTAGCATTGTGTATAAGGATTGATTGCATGTGTTTATTTCCCTAGCCTGCATTTATGTTATGGAGATTCTTTTTACAAAGGATTCCAGATAAGTTCGCGCAGAAATTTGGAGTGGACCTGTCAGATATGGCCTTTCTCACTATTCCAAATGGTAGAAAATGGAAAGTCAAGTTGACACAACATGCTGGGGGGGTTTGGTTTCAAAATGGTTGGTCCAAATTTGCAAGCTCTCATGGTGTAGCCGTGGGGCACTTGCTGGTTTTCAAATATGAAGGAAATTCACAGTTTGATGTACTCATATTTGATGCCACTGCAACAGAAATAGACTATACTTTAGACGACGAACTCCAAGTTCATAGGATCGAAGATGATGAGAGTGATGACAGCTCTGTTGAAATCATCAAACACTTTTATAGGGGAGAGGGTTCAGGTTTGAATGTTACACTTTTGTAAGCAACTGGTTGATTTGTTTAGCATGTTTACTATTAATTTTATGTGCATGACTTCATATTTTCAACTTCTTTCAGGATCAGCCCATCCTAAGAAAGACGGTGGTGTAGCTAAAAATCTTGTTATAGCCAATGCTTTTAAATCAGAAAATCCCCTTTTCACTGTTATCATGCGTCCATCCTACGTTAATGGCAAGGATCGTGCGGTAAGCTTTTAGCTTCACTAAAATGGAATATTTTTGTAATTTAGAAATGCAACTCCCATTAACTATCATTTTTCATAGATCAATTAGAAAGATTGTCACACTAGATACTTGTGGTTGGACATTTTGTTGGTAATGATTTTTTGAAATTTGTGTTTTTAGGTGAAAAGATGTAGATCAATTAGATACTTGTTGCTGGAATATATTTGTTAAATATCTATTATTGTTCCTTGTACAGAGTTTACCCCAAGACATTATCAACTACTTACCGAGAGACGGGTTTACCAAGGACTACACCAAAGCAAGTATACTCCCTGTCAAGCTCCAGATTGTGGACCGATTATGGCCTGTGAAGCTATACATTTATGAACGAAGTGGGGGTTCATCATGTGTCGTATCAGCTGGTTGGTCTGCATTTGTGAGGGAAAATAGTTTGCAAGTAGGAGATGTTTGCGTATTTGAGCTGATTATGAGGGACGGTGTTGTGTTAAACGTCCACATTTTCAAGTGCCAAGACTAAGTGGTTAGGGTGGATGTCTAATTCAGAATAATATTATGTGATGTTTAGAGTGTGTTTACTTTGCAACTTTACTATTCATCCCTATTTTGTTCATCCCAGTTTGCAACTTTATTGATTGGGTACTTTTGTGATGTTTAGAGTTTCACTCTTGGAAAATTTTTAATTACTATGATGAACTTTCATATGTATTTTAAAATGAATGTGATGCTGTATTTTTTTCTGCGCTTTTGTTTGGATTTTGGCCTTTTTGCATGTCATTCAATTATATTACATTGAATGGCGACTCTTGGATTTTATTTTAGGGGGGTCAACATTGTTATTGCTATAGGATTTTGTTCTTTTCAGATGACATTGTTGTATGTTTTGTATATATTGTAACACTTTAATACAATAACACCAAATCTAAAATTTTTAGTCATTATTTTTGATGTTTGCAAATTTAGATGTTTAAAAAATAAGTGAGAAGTTAATCCATCAATTGTGTCAATCAATATAATGTGGCAAATTGAAAAGCTTGATAGCTAAATTTTCAAAATTTCACTTGGTAGTAATTTTTCAAATGTTATAGATGAAATTGGAACTTCTTGTAAACTGCAAGGACTAAAATAGGTACTGTTTTATTCAATGAACTTGATGAATCGTTGCTCAAAGAAAAATATCATTGTTTCCTGAAAAATCTTTGTATCTTACAAATGAATAACACAAAATACTGGTGAAATATGTACCAATACGCTATTTGCAACCAAATTTTCCACGGCTCCTTTGCCAGCTAAAAAACCACGACCAAGAGGACTATATGGAACTATTCCAATGCCAAGCTCCCTGCATGTACAAAAACATTAAAATTCGAGAGAGCATACTCATGCTTCTGGATAAGATAATTAAATTATATTGAAATCAAATCTACACAAAATGGATGATATTTTTTTTTTTGTTGCAGTAGTCCTTCAAAAGAACAGTAGTGTTGCAAACGCAAGGATGAATATAAGGGGAAAATAAAAAAGGAGAGAGATTTAGGATACACGGAAGCATTCAAGACACCAAAATTTATAGAAAAACATCATCTTTGAACTAAACAAACCTGCAAACAACATCTGTCAGACTCCTGCCATAACTGCTGCCATTAACTGCTTATGAAAGTGGGTCATCCACACGACAGAAATGCAAGTAATTCTATCATTGTCATAAGGAATCATGAGTCTGGATTATTTCTAAATCCATTTTCTCAAGAAATTTTCATGAAAAATAAATTTTCATGAAAACTGTGAAACTTACATTTTATTGAAAATCATACCACTAAAAAAAAAGTAAATAAAAAATATTAAATAAAAAGGCTCCGCATGATTTTTGGAACAACTTAGAAGACTACTTGTAGCAGTCCCAAAATGGCAGAATGATGACACTAGAATTTAGGGCAGCCCTACAAATTTCTTATTGAAGGCAGGTAATGCTTACATCACATCACAAAAATAATCATGAATGGCAATTCTTTATGTTAGCTTCAGCACAATACCTTCACCATATTGTACAAGGAAATTGAGGATCAGACACATGAATTGAGGTATCATAATTAACAAGCCCAGTCAACTTGTTATTGTCAATACCACACTAAATTAATGTTGAGAAATGATTACACCTAACAGGAAGATTAAGGGAGAAGAGGTCTATGGGTGAGACCAGTGAAAATAACTCAAGTTCTACAAAATTGAGTAACTCTGCAAATAACTCGCTTTATGATGTATCCATTTATATGCAAGCCATTAGACACAGAAATTGCATTCTTGAGATATTCTACTGCAAATAACTCGATTTTATCGGAGTCGGGTTTTGTGCGAGGTAGCCCTATACAGTTGGATTCCTCTTGGACTGCATCTAGACCAGTCCAAATATATGGGCTGGGTGGGTCCATGTGTACAACGTAACTCGATTTCCCAAATCTCGAGGAATTTGAATTCTTGTGATTGTCCACTGCACAGAACTCGATTCAAGTAGAATCGAGTATTGTGGCAAGCCTACCTTTAAACTTCGATTCGTCTTGGACTGCATCTGGACCAGTCCAAATATCTGGGGGCCCAGAAAAATAACTCGAGTTAGGTATAATCGAGTTATTTGAAATTAACTCGTTGTCGGTAACATCGAGTTATGAGAAAGCCGTTCCACCATTAACTGGATTCTTGTTATTTGTGCTACACATAACTCGATTTACGGACAGTCGGTTTATGTGCAAGCCCTTGTGCTGAAAATTTGATTGCATGTAACTCGAGTTCTTGAAAATCGAGTTATATGGACATTACAATCTATTACCCATTTTTATTAACTCTTCCCCAGTTCTGTAGAACTTGCAGCTGTCCGAAATTACATCTTCGATTGCTCTCGCTTCATCCGGCTAGAACCCACAATTTCCCGCGCAAATTCGACGAGGATTTTACATAGTAAGACTCTTTTAAAGGTTGCTGTCTTTGAAATTACACATTATTGGTGCATTATTCTCAAATTTTGCATTTTGATGCTTCACACTTCTATGTCTATGTCTATGAAGATTGTGATGAAATTGGGTGTTTGGCTAGTCAAATGCATTGTTGTTAGTAAGGTTGCCTATGTCATAGGTTGTCTTCCTTCCACAAAATGAACTTGCCAGTGGCTCCATATGTGTGTGGTATAGATATATGCTGGTTGTATGTCTGAACTGTACATTGTGCAATTTATTTTCTATTTTTTGTAGAAGCTGGTGAAACTTACTACATGTAGCTACGAATTTCGAAAATATGTCAGTTCCTAAATCCACTTGTATGTTTCCTATATAATAAGACTTCTGTTATATACTCTAGGTCTCTTACTTCAAATTATTGACTCGGACCAAAATGCATTACAATTATTGCACCAACTAAACAACCCGTGAATAAGAATATTGTTTTTTCATTGTGTTGTTGTAAACTGCTCTATACAGTATATTGTGTGCATGATTTTCTACACATGGTATCTGGTTACTCTCTGCTTCAAACTTCATTTTGGTTCTGTTTTTGTGTGAGCTGATCGTGTTTGCACTACTGACCATCGATTAGTTATGGGTCCGAAGAGGACTAAGGGGGGAAAATGCAAAGCTGCATCCGAACCTGAAGTGGTGTTTGATCAATTAAGGTTCCTCACGCCAGAAAATGAGCAAACCTTTGAAACCTTGATTAAGCGTAGGCATATTTGGGGAGAAAGGCAAATCAATTTACAGGAACTGCATCCTTTTGTTCGTGAGAATCTACAGTCTAGGCATTGGCTGTCCCTATGTACAAACATACAACCCCCTCCAATTGACTTGATTAGAGAATTCTATTCGAATCTATCGGTGCATGAGGATCTTGGTGGTCACAAGGTGGCATCGTCCATACGTGGTGTACCGTTTACAATAACTAGGGAGCACGTATCTAAAGCCCTTGATGTACCTATAATTTGTACACCTACTTATCCAAACTCTATGTCTCCTCGTATTAATGATGTTATGGATGTTCTTTGTGGACAATCACACAATCGGGATTCTGGCCGAAGTATTAGCTCAAGTGAGTTGACTGAGCTTAATTATATCTTTTTTAGGATAGCTTGTCACAACATTTTCCCTATCTCTCATATCCATACAATTCCTGTAGACAGGTGTATCTTGCTTTACGCCCTCGTCACCAATAGTTCCATTTGTTTTCCTTCCCTTTTCATCGAAACCATTGTCAAGGTGCGTAGGAGCAAGTATAAGAGGCATGCTTTGTTTTTCCCAGTTCTCATCCATATGGTCCTCAAATATTTAGGATTAAAGAACTTTCCTTCCCACGAGTTGGTTCACATCCAAGCCCCTATAGGAGCCAAATTTCTGAAACAGCGAACTGCCCTAAAGAAGGTTGTCGACCTCAGTGTTGGTCCATCCAACAGACCACAAGTACGGTCTACTACTGGAGATGTTCAAGATGAGGACATGCATGGGGATCCCACATCTGTTGTTGCCGAGGATGGTGATGATGAGATAGATGTTGACACTGTTGATGCAGCGCATACATGCCCTCTTCCTCCCTCTCTTCATGCTATGATGGATACCATTATGACGACTCAGGCAGCCCATGGTCAGCTTCTACATGGTCTTCTTGCCGAGGTTGGAGCTATGCGAGCGGACTTAGCTCACTATAGACGTCCTGTTCCACCTTCTACACCATCTGACTCTTGATGATTCTCATTGGGTATTGTACCTAAGGGGGGGACGATTTTCAGTTCGTGGTTGCTATAACATATTTGGAGAATTGTATGACAGTTCTATATTTTGTTATTTTAGTGGCAATTTGAAGAACATAGTATCCGTTGAAAGTAATTTGATATATTAATATGATGGTTAGTTTCATGCCCATCGTTACTATCATTAGTATTATTGAAATGGATGTAATGGTCTAAGAATTTTTTATGTTATTATGTGATTCTATATAATATCAAGTAGATCCAAGTCTGTGTGTAAATAACATTTATTTCATAATTCTGTACGACGCTCACGTGTTTTTAGATTATAGTAATTATTAATACAAATGGAAGGTTTGTGAAAGCACAATTCGTTTACAGGTTTTGATATTAACGATGAACCACCTAGGAGATTTTCCTTGGAACAATGGCTGAAGCTATATCTTGACTTCAGGCAACTATTTTTATTGGAGGTTTTGCTGAGCTTACATGTATTTTCCACTAATTGGGTATTTTTGTCGATCTTAAATCAGCAATTATATTATTCTGAATTTGATCCTCGCCTGGACTATTCCTCATGCATCATATTTTCATTACAAAATTTATTGATGAAACCTTGCAGTGTAGACTCGTCGAAAAAGATAAAAGCGACACTTGGCATGACCTCATTCACTCTAGCATTAGGTCTAACGGATTTTTTTTAATCAAATATGAAGAATCCAAACAGGGGAAGCCCCTTACATAATATATTGGATAACAGTGAGCTGAAGATAATAAACATCGTGAAGTTTAAGTATGTTGTGAAGGACCAAACACGATTAAACAGATATAACAGTGAGCTCGAGCCACTAACATCAAAGTTCTGAGAGTAAAGTGGTGCTTTCAACCTGTAAATGTGTATGGGACGTGATTGTTTGAGAGCTCAATTTCAGTGTTCAAGATGGTTTTACCATGTGCAATCTCTTCTAACCAACAGTCACGGATTATGAGAAGAGTGTTTTGACTATCATACTTGAAAATGACCAACGATAATGAATACCCTGATGTTTAATGTTTTTACGAATGACCAAACACAATTAAACAGATATAACAGTGACCTCAAGCCACTAACATCAAAGTTCTAAGAGCAAAGTGGTTCTTTCAACCTATAAATTATTATGGCACGCGTTTGTTTGAGAGCTTAGTTTCAGGGTTGAACATGGTTTTATCTATGTGCAATCTCTTCTAACCAACAGTCACGAATTATGGGAAGAGCGTTTTGACTAGCATCCTTGAAAATGACCAACGATAATAAACACCCTGATGTTTAAGATTTTGTAAAGGACCAAGCACAATTAAACAGATATAACCAGGAGCTCAAGCCACCACCAACATCTAAGGTATAACAGATGTGGTATTCAGTCCAAATTGGGCCTCGCTTCAAACCAACAAGTCTTTGACCACGATGTTTGATCGAATAGTCGAGTAAGTAGGTATTCCCTCAAATGCAGTCTCACATTAATTGGCTACGATTACAAGAGAAATTTCAGTGTTTCAGCCTGTGGCGTTACGTAATTTGTAAGAGTGATGGTTCTGAGACCAAAGTGATGCTTTTAACCTATAAATGTTTAATGACCAAAGATAATGAACACCGTCATATTTACACACCATGATGTTTACAGACATTCAAAATGACCAAATCACAGAAAACACTGTGATCTTCATAATTTATTTTGTGAAAGACCAAACATAATTAATAAATTAATATTGCGAACTTGCTGGTGAAAGACAAAACACAATTAATATAGCGAAGTTTGAAGGTGACCAAGTTCCAACTCTAAACACACGTCACCAGCCTGCTTTTGTAGCACCAACTGTAGTCATATCAAACTCCTTCAATCGCAGCACATGCGCCAACAGACGCTGCTGCTTAGTCAAGTCATGTTCGGTGCTCTACACGATGTGGATACCCAGGTCGACACTGTTTCACACCCACACTCACGTGAATACAGAATTGTGAAATTGGATGCACAGATGTCTCATTTACATCTACTGTTGCAACTACTGCCCACCTTTGATGTGACATTAGGAACATTTAAAATCCTGTTCATATAGCGTTTTTCCTGAAGGGTTTGACATGACAGACCCTAATAAGTGAAATTGTAATGCCTGGACCGTGAAATGAGGTTATAAATGCACCAGTGATATAATGTTAACTTTCTACCCCACTAACTTCGTAGATTGATTAAGCTATGAGTCGCAATGCCTCAACATCAAATCGTACAATGCGAAACAAGTTTGGACCTACTTCAACAAATGCATCATCACAAGTTCCAACAGATCAACAACTACATGCATACACAGAACACTATGGAGGAAAATGGGTTGGAAAGAAGAGAGATTTCGTTAATATGCCAATATACACGTATGAGAGTCTTGGAAGCGTCGGACACATCATGGTCGGCAAACCTACAAAACTAAGTACAGATACCACCGTAATAGAGTTCACTATAGCAGAACCACCATGGTCAACCCTATACGAGAAGAGGTGTGAGTTAGAGGTGTATTGTCGATGGCACGGGTTACGAGTTCCTAAGGCATGCTCTGTCAAGTTATCTAGAGATGAACCTGCCAACATACTTGCTCGTCTTGAACAAGAGAATAATCAAATGCAAAGGCGACTAGACCGTTTTCACGCAATCCAAAAAGCTAGGAAGCATCTAAAGGGGAAGGCGCAAGAGTGAGCCATGAAGTCTATTAATGAAATTACTGCGTTAGATGATGAAACAGATATTTCAGACTTCTCAGATTCAAGCAATGATGATTTCCAAAAATTTCTACCTACGAACATTAGACATTGTTGTTAATGTCTACACATTATGTGCAATACATGATATTATTGTTAATGTGTGACAAATGATGATTATGTATGTTCAACTTTTGCAACTCTAAAGATTAACTGTTTATTATTTTTGGCTAAGTTTATGTGAAATCACTTTCTCATTTTTTTCATATGTGTTCTTTGTTGCTACATTCAAGTAATGTGGGTCATGGACGAACAATGTCCTTTGCTTTGTAATGTAGGGAAACCTTAGGAAGTGAAATGCCTCCAAATTATATTTATTGCACATTACTTGTAGGAAAATTTAATAGATTCAATACATACAGACTGATCCAAACCACATAGACTAACCGCGCATATGATTCAATAATACGAATAATTCTTTTATATGAGTTGTTTGAGTCACGATATAATATGCACGTATCTGTGTATCTTAGTTGTAATAGTGTCCTACTTTATATAGATACATTACATAAAGACTCGTCCAAACCAGACTAACCACTCACTCACTGAAAATCCATATGGCTCACCCAACACACTCTCACAACGATATTTGGTTTGCTTAAAAATAGGGTAAAGGCCTAAAAGCCTGATCAGCCTTTCAAATGTTTCATTCAAGTCCCTAATATTGCAATTATGATGATCGGAAGCCATTGATGTAAAACTTGGAAGCATAGTTTTCTTCATGTAATTTTACATTGATGTTGAGAAAATGTAACTACATTTTCTACCTGCAAAGACTCCCTGAAAAGTTTGTAGGGAAACAGGGGGATAAAACTCTTTACTGTTGCTACACTCACTGCTCGTAATACTAGCATTTGGCAAGTGAGGTTGGAAAAGGCTAACACAGCTCGGCATTGTTCGGCGAAGTCATGTTCGCAGTTCTGCATGTGCTGCTCAACAACTCGACACTATTGAACCCTGTCCAGTCATATCATCCATGCTCACGTGAATAAACAGATATGCAACATTTTGCAATGCACTATTTTCAAGGATGCAGAGGACCCTTCAAAAGTGTAAGCAAATTTTTGGGGGTAAGCTGTCCATCATTGCTACACTTGATTGATGTAGTTCTGCATGTGATACTCAACATCTCGAAACTATTGAACCCTGACCACACGTACCCATCCCCACTCACGTGAATACACATATGTGCAACCCTTTGCAATGCACCGTTTTCGAAGAGGCAGAGCATCCCTGAATTGGCTATGCATCAATTTTGGGTGTGAGCTGTCCACCATTGGTACACAGATGTTGTTCGTAGTGCTACATGTGCTGCTTAACAGCTTCGCACTGTTCAACCCTGTCCAGTCAATACACAGATATGCCTTCTTTTGCAATGCACCGTTTTCAAGGATGCAGAGCATGGCTGAAAAGTTTATGATACATTGAACACAGCTCAGTACTGTCTCAACAAGTCATGTCAGATGAAGCACAGGAATTCTGAATAGTTTTGAACAAGACATACCAAACTGGTCAGAGAAAAGTCTTAAAACCACATCCATCAGAAATAAACCATAGTAGTGATCAAAGTCCCTAATTAAATATAAGCATAAACATCACTAGTTTAAATTTTAAACAGGTTATCCTTGTCCAAACTCTGATGGTCAACCAAGTGAAATATTGAGACACTAATCACAACAGGAGTCCTTTCGATCACCTCATTGGCAGTGACATCTCCTTTTTTCTAAATTATTGTCTTTCAAAAATGCAACCCAGCCTTCCCCGAATCTCATTGCTTAATATGTTTTGATGGAGGGTAATAGCACAAGACATTGATGTGTGACAAATTGCTTCCCAATAATATACTTGCTTCCCATATATGTTTCCAAGCCATATTTAAGAGAACATCATAATCACATTATGTATAAAGGCTCACCATATTATGTGGCCACGAGATACCCATGAAAGAAGGATTTTTAGGCTTCAATTTTTTGGCTGCTTGGATTGCTCTCTCTCTCTTCCTCTGGACATAATCGGTAATTTTTTAAGAACAAACTTTTCTCTGACTTCATGTTTTATGGGTTTGTACATTAAGGAAGAAATGTTTGTATCATCTTCATCTAAGTTTTTGATATTTTTACCTGATGATCTTCCAATTTACAATTCTTCCTACGTGGATATTGAATCTCAATGGCAGTCTTATCAAATATAACAATATGGAAGCTTGAATTTCCTTCATATCTGAAGACTAAAAAATAACCATAACAGATAGAATGGTATTCAGCGAAATCCTGCCAACCATTACAAAACCTAATGTTGTTATCAGCTTTCTTCAATCACACTTGCCAAATTCCACCATAGGGAGCAATGACTGTAGCTACGGTGGATAGCTCAGTATTGTTGAACCCTGACCAGAAGTACCCATCCACACTCACGTCAATACACATAGCAGCGCAGAAAATTTTGTGCATCAATTTCGGGTGTTATTGGTCCTATTGCTACATTGATGTTCGTAGTGCTGCTCAATAGCTTTGCACTGTTGAACCCTATCCAGTCATATCACCTACACGCACGTCAATACACAGCTATGCATCCTTTTGCAATGCAGCATTTTTAAAGGATGTACCTATAGCATCCCTGAGAAGTTTATGATACATTTAACACAGCTCAACATTGTCTCGTCAAATCATGTCAGATGAAGCACATCAATGTTGAATAGTCTTCACGTGAATAAATACGCAACCTCTTTTGCAGTACACATCACCAGCCTGCTACTGTAGCACAAGCTATAGCCATATGAAACAGCTACCTCAACGAATCACATGCACCAACAGACGCCACTGAACAATATACTGTCAACTCATATCATCTTTATTCACGTGAATACTTATAGTCACATCCACCTGAATACTTGCCCTTGCAAAACCCCTATATAAAGTCCCATTTACATCTACCCTTGCAAAACATCTACACATACCGAAGTCCCATTTACATACATCTACCCTTGCAAAACTTCTACACATACCGATCTAAAGTCACATTTTCCAATGTCAATGCGTAATTGGATGCTACCTCGTTTTCCAAATAACTATAGAACGCAAAGAGATTCTGACGAGAGGGAATACTATGCCGGATTGCAACAGGAGTGGGACTTTCGCGTGAACGAGTCCAACGCTCTGCACAATGATCTCCTGCAAATCGGAGCGCCTCTTGTCGAGCGTAGCTCGCTCACACTGCCACGACAAAACATGCACCAATATGAGCGTGCAGTGACGAAAATAAAAAAAGAGAACAATCTTATGATACTTCGTAGGTCCAGGTATCATATGCTACAATTGGCGGAGGAGCAAGCCGTTGCAACAAACAGGCAACTCACTCCGGCAGAACGTAACAATGTCCTCAACTACGAGGACTACCTATCAGAATGAATGCCACTGTGGTGTGTGTGTGTGTGTGTGTGTGTGTTATGTCTATGGTTAAGTTAATAATGTTAGTGTAAGTTATTTTATGTTTTCTGTGTTATGTCGTACGTGCTTATTGAAAAACATCATGTGTGAGAATATTTGACTTTTATGACTTATGTGAGAATAATCTACATTACGAATAATTGCATGCTTCTCATAATCAATAATAAGGTTTACATAGTACAAATGCAACCATACATATAACACATAGTTAAGCAAAATAGTTCTCCAACAAAATCTAATTACACCACGACACGACACGATTACTCTTCATCTGACATCTCCACGTCTGACTGATAAATGGGATCAACAAGAAGTGATTGCATGAACTGTGCATGCTCGTACCACCCTTCCTGCACTGACTCTCGAATCTCGACTTGGGTCCGATATCGATTAAGACGTATCTTCATTCGATTATTTTCTTCTCTTATGCGGTTCAATGCTTTACGAAGTTCGTCGATGCTGTCTCTGGGCATTTGTGATGCGAGTCGCCGAGGCACTGGCAACTTAAAACCAACCAACTCATCATAAAACATTTGTTGTTCACGAAATAACCAAGCCCACTCCTGTCTCATGGTATTGTGAACGTAAGCACTATTTCGCAAATTCGGATTGATTGGATAGCTGAACTCATCTTCCAATACCCAACAACGACCCATAGCAGTGAACACATCATGAGGCCTATAGAGTTGTGGGTTGCCAGAACCAGACATTGACACTGAATACAATAACACCAAATGATCAAGTTAACAGTGTGTATCAACTGTTGCTAAATAATGTAATCCTGCATAGAATGGTACACAGCAAAGACATTCATAAAAGTGTGTACTATTGCATGCTAAAAATGAAATACTAACACTAACACCAACATTTGACCATAAACAATAGACATTGTTGGTAATGTCTACACATTGTCTTCAACACTAAATGTTGTTGTAAATGTCTGACCAATGATGATTATGTGCAATACAAAATGTTGCTATAGTAAAGAAATTATTTCATTCTCTTCTCACCAACGTTTACTACAACAAATAACCAAAATCACACCAATGTACTTACTTCACATTCATTCAACCTAAAAAATCAAAATTTAGTACAATATCAAATGAAAATAACATTGCCCTAAAATTGTGATGTGAATTTTTTACCTGAGGTGATACAAATTTCAATTGAGTTTGAAGAAAGCCGCTGTTGATCCGTGGAGGAGTTCCAACTCAGTTCAGCAGAAAGCGTCCTCAGTTCAGCAGAGAGCAAGGCACACTGAGTGGGAGAAGGTGTGCAGAAATTATAAGAGAATAACTCGACTTTACGGATATCAAGTATACTTTATAACTCGATATTACAGGAATCGAGTTACATTGAAACACTCCACCTGACACAAAGACAGTACGAAATCAGGGTTTATAACAGTATAACTAACTCGATTTTTAAATAATCGAGTTATGTAGAGATTCAAAAAAAAAAAATGCCAGCAGTGCGGGAAAAACCTGTATATAACTCGATCATAGGAGTATCGAGTATTTCATATAACTCGATTTTAGCATTATCGAGTTACAAAAGAGGGGCATTTCCCTATTTAGTTTCAGAATGAGGGCACAAAGATGTTTAATTTCTGAAAAAAGGGCATTTGCCCATTTTGGCCAGCATTTGACAAACATCTTGCAGGCAATTTTTAAGAGGTAAAATTAAAGGCCAATGCTAAGAAAAAATATTTGACCGTAGTCTGGCATTCATGTTTAGAGACTCCATTCTGAAAACTCTCAAGGAATGTATAGAGACAGCATAAGACTGAAATATAGAAAAGAATTAAGAGCTGTGGAATTGAATGTTGTTTTGAAGGAAATTGAGTGGGTACCTCTTGCGATCATCTTCATCACCATCGTCTAAGCCATTCTAAATCTATAGCCTATATTTTTCTCATAATAGATTAGTTTAGCATCCAGAGAATCATTTTTGGGGAAACATGTTTAATCAGCGACACAACAAATATATCCTTTTGTAATACCCACTACTGCCAATCATATATCTCACTCGTTTTCATAAACATTCTTACAAATATATTGAATGCATAATGGAAATCAATCCCTAACAAAGTTTAAATCTTTTTGCCACGTAATTGATATATATGACTTGAAACGGTCAACATATATTAAACAAAAATAAATAGGATGGATATCATCAAAGATATAAACATTGCTAATCTTGATGAACCAATATCTTTTGCATTGGTCCAAGAACAAACGCATTAGTTTCAATAATTGTTCCAGAGTGAATGATGTAAAAAATTAAAGGGTGAGAACGTACTGAAAAATTAAAAATTGAAAATAAAGGTATTGGAATTCAAAGGGCACGACTTTTACACTTAAAGTAAGTGTTCCAAAGTCTGAAATGTGGCTTTAAAGTGAGGAAACAACAAAGGCAGATCACCTAGCACAAAAAAAAAAAAAAAAGACAGTTTGTCAATTTCACTCTTTTACTCTTGCTAAGAGCCTTTGCACTTAACTTAAACAACTCAAAATCAGAACCAAATATAGCAAACCATTAATTAAATTTAATATAAAAATTCAATTGTCACAAATCAAACATCATAAGCTATTTGATTGTTTTAACAATAATTGAAACCACAACTTAAAATTTTGTATAATTTGGATCTAATCAAAAGAAGAAGAGGCAGGGCCTTAGCAGACAAACCTTTTGGATTCGATTTCATGGAGAAGTTGGTCATGGTTTTTGTCTCACGAATGATCCTGCACACAATGGATTGAGATCTCTACAAAGGTTTTAGAGTTAGAGAGAGAGGTAGCTATCTTCTCCACCTAGTTCTGCCAATGGACGTGTATCTCATGTGCCCCTCTAAATAATTTCATGGTTTATCTTTCTCTCGTTTCTAACGCCTGGTCCTTCGGTTTTAGCGTGTAGTAAATGTTTGTGATTCAAAATTAAGAAAAATTTTAGGACTAATGGTGCAAAATCATAGCTCAATTTTGCCTAGTCCCTTCAATTTTAGCGTGTAATGAGTATCTATGCATCAAAATTAAGATAACTTTTAGGACAAAATACACAAAATTAGAGTTCAATTAGAATCTAATTGGATATTTTTTTGAGCTTTACCTCTATATATATATATATATATATATATATATATATATAGCATGTAATCCATGCAAACACATAGATGCATTTAAAATTAAATACAATTTTTATTATAAAAATATAAATAATTAGTCAAATTATTAAAAAAAGAAGAAGCATATAACATATGCATTAATGCATACGTATAGATACATTTAAAATTAAACACAATTTTTATCATGAAAATATAAATAATTAGTCAAATTATTTTTTTTAAAGTAAATGTAATTAGTCACATATTAAAATTCTTACATAAATTTAATACTACTTATTATCATTTTTTTTCCTAATTTTTAATAGGATAAAACAGTAGTGATTTTTGTTGTATGATGATTTTTATTGAGTATATGTGATATATATATATATATATATATATATATATTTAGTTCATTAATATTAGATTCTTAGTATTTTGCACTCATTAACTCACTTGACACAAATATTAAAAACCTTATGGACACATAGCACAAACTTAAGTGGGTAATTTTGGTGTGATCCCCATATAAATTTAGACACATGACGTAAAATTGGATTCTAATTGAACTTTTTCTAAACTTTGCCTATTAATACACACACACACGTGTAGCTCTGTGTATATACATGGAAATAATTAAAAATATTATAATTATACAGTTCAAATTATACATTTTTCTTATAGAAGAGATTCAAATTATACATGGTATTAGCTTATACTTTTTTAAAATCATACATTTTTATATGTAATTGTTTCTCATTATATGTGTGTGTGTGAGAGATTTAGAATTTAATTGGTTTTAAACTCTTTGATTTTTGCACCCCATAATTCACTTGTCACAAAAATATAAAACTTAAATGGACACGTGACGAAAAATTGGGCTCCAATTAGAATCCAATTTAAAATTTAATTGGATTTGGACTCTTCGATTTTTACATTCAATAATTCACTTGACAAAAAATAAAAAATTATATAAGACACATTGTACAAAATTGAAAATCCAATTAAAACCTAGTTATATTTTCTCTCAACTTTGGCTATTAATAGTATGTATATATATATATATATATATATATATATATATATATATATTTATAGTCAAATAGGTTACTACTAAAATGTCTCTCTGTCGCTTAGAAGATTAGGGATTTTTTTCCCTCCTCTTCAGACAGTAGAAGTTTCTGTCCCTTCTGCGAAGGAGATTTGTTTCTTTCATCTTGTTTGTTTGTTCTGGGTTTGTTGTTCTTCTCGAGCATCCAAGGGTGTATCTCGGGACTAGTGGGTATTCTATTTGGTGGGTCTTTGGGAAACACCTTTCTTTCCTTTCTTTCCTTCACAACTCTGTTCTCATTTCTTTAATCAGTCTTCTTCTCTATCTGCTCTCTCCATGGAAGATTTATCTAGAGATTGGAGCAAGTTTTCGCTCTCAGAGAGGGAAAATACAGACTTTGCTCTTCCACGAACCCAGAAGGCCAGAACGTTCGTTGTTGCAGCAAAGTTTCTTACTTCTCGATTCCTAGTTTTGGAGGCGGTGGTACGCACCTTCAAGCAGATATGGAGGTCGCAAAATGGCTTCAAGATTCGCCACATTGGCAATCATATAGTTCTATTTGTCTTCGATAATATCCAAGATGTGGAAAGGATCCTTCAAAATCAGCCTTGGACTTTTGACAAACACCTTGTGGTCCTGAAACGATATGAGGAAGGCTCACAGGTAAAAGATCTGGTCTTTGATAAAGCTTGGTTCTGGGTCCAGGTACATGATATTCCTCTCAGCTTCATGTCGAAAAAGGTGGCAGAGAGTCTTTGTGACATTGTTGGGGAGGTCCGTAGGTCCCCTGAATCCACTGAGGATGATGGTGGGAACTTCTTTCGGGTTAGAGTGAATATTGACATCTCTCTTCCTCTGTGTAGGGGGAGGGTAATTACTCTAGAAAATGGTGAAAAAGCTTGGGTTCGTTTTCAGTACGAGAGGCTTCCAAACTTTTGCTACTGGTGTGGTCGCCTAGACCACGGTGACAAACAATGCAATTTGTGGATTCGAAGTAAGGGGTCTCTGTCAACTGATAAACAACAATTTGGTGTGTTTCTAAAAGCTGCTCCTTACCAGAGAGGAAGTAAGAACGTTTTTTATGTGCCGGGATGGTTTGAAAAAGAGACCACAGGAGAGGAAAAAGGGGAAGCAGTGGTTCCAGGTCCAGTGGAGGACGAATTAGGAGGTAAAGTCATAAATTCCAATTCTTTTTTAAATTCAGAGTCTACCACTATCTTAGGGAATGATGAGAGCTTAAGGGAAGTGAGTGTTGGGGAAGTCTTATCTCCAGTTCAACCCCCCTCAAAATTATCGAAATTGATTCCTATTGAATCTTCTTTCCTGTCAAAACTGTCTGAAATTGATGAGGATATTAGAAAATTTGATTCGGAGACTAGTGGGAAGGGGGGTACTCCCTTATCTGAGGCAATTCTCCCTACTGACTATAATTGTCCCAAAAGCCTTAAGGAAGCCCAAAATTCGGATTTTCCTTCTGAACATGATATGATAATGAATAAGGAGAATCTTGTCCCCCAGGTTTTATGTGATATCACTAATACCAAATCTTCCCCTGCACCTATCCAGGGGAAATGGACACGGCTTATGAGGTCAGTAGGTACTAACTCTTCTCAGCCTGAGGAGGTGCTTATCTGTGGAATTGGGAAGCGAAACCAGGATGATAGTAGAATTCTCTCGGAGTTACCAGGCAAGAGGCGTCAGGTTTCCAAGGGAGATGTTTCTCAGGCAAAGATATTGGCGGAAGCTGGTCACCAGCTTCGCCAGATGCAATGAATCTCCTAGTTTGGAACTGTCGTGGGCTTGGGAACCTGCGTACAGAGAAAGAGCTTGTAAGTATCTTACGGGCAAAAGATCCCTCTGTCGTGTTTATAGCCGAGACATGGGCAGATGAAGCAAGGCTAGATCGTACACTTAGTAATATTAATTTTGATCAGAAGTGGGTCGTACCAAGAACTACTAGAGGGGGTGGTTTGGTTCTGTTTTGGAAAAATTCTGTGAACTTGACTGTAGTAGGTTCCCACAAGTATTACATTGATGCTATTATAAATAAAAATGGTAATGATGAGTGGAGGTTCACAGGCTTTTATGGTGAACCAGATTCCTCGAGAAGGAATGAAGCTTGGGCAAAGCTTAGAAGTCTGAACAGTAGTCAAAATATTCCTTGGTTGTGTGCTGGCGACTACAACGAAATAATCAGACAAGAAGAAAAGGTTGGTGGAGCTTTAAGAAGCTTCCATCAGATGCAACGTTTCAGAGACGTGATTGATGAGTGTGGCCTTATGGATATGGGTTTTGTAGGTCCATCGTACACGTGGAGTAAACATTTTGATTCTGGCCAGTCTATTTGGGAGCGATTAGACCGGGGTTTGGCTACGAACAGTTGGTTTTTATTATTCCCAGGTACAAAAATTCACCACCTTCATTGTTACTCTTCGGATCATTTACCCTTATTTATTAACCTATCTGGTTTGGAGCTCCCTGTAAAAAGGAAAGTTTTTCGATTCGAAGAAATGTGGCTGTCAGATGAGAGATGTGGGGAAACTGTTGAAGCTGCCTGGACAAGTACTGAAGGTTCGGATCCTAGTAGTGCAATTCTAAAGAAGGTAGCTAAGTGTGAACAGGACTTAACTTGGTGGAATAGTAATTGCTTTGGAAATGTTAGAAGGACTTTGGTAGACAAGAATAAATTGCTGGCTGCTGCAGAATTGGAAGCGATGAGAACTGGAAACAATTCTACTGTTCGCCTATTAAAAGCCGAGGTTAATGTATTGATCGATAGAGAATCTAGATTGTGGAGCCAAAGATCTAGAGTTTTGTGGTTGAGTAAAGGAGATAGCAATACAAAATTTTTCCACAGTAAAGCCACCAAGAGATTTCGAAAAAATTCAATCTTAGGCATTCGAGATCCATCTGGGAGGTGGCTGAACCAGGCAGAGGATATTGGCCAGGCCTTTATTAACTATTACACCGATCTCTTCTCTTCCTCAAATTTGACTAGCCAAGGTGGGACTCTAGAAAAAATTCCCACGGGAGTAACAGAAGATATGAATGCTGATCTGGGGGGAATCTTTCATGAGTGGGAAATCTTGGATGCTATTAAACAAATGGCGCCATTAAAAGCCCCTGGCCCAGACGGAATGCCTCCGTTGTTCTACCAACACTTTTGGCCTATGGTGGACAAGGACGTGACTCGCTCAGTGCTCATGTGGTTGAACTCAGGTATCTTACCATCCCCTATTAACCATACTTTCATTACTCTTATTCCTAAGGTTGATAGTCCTGAATTGGTAACTGAATTTCGCCCCATAAGTTTGTGCAATGTTTTGTACAAAATTTTTTCAAAAGTCTTAGCAAATAGATTGAAAAAATTTCTGCCCAACCTTATTACTGAGCACCAGTCAGCATTTGCTAAGAATCGGCTTATTACAGACAACATCCTAGTTGCCTTTGAAACATTACATTGCATGAAAAATCAAAACTCTGGTAAACTAGGCTGTATGGCCCTCAAGTTAGACATGAGTAAGGCCTACGACAGGGTTGAGTGGACTTACTTGGAAAATCTTATGATGAAAATGGGGTTCTGTGCAAAATGGATTTCTCTCATTATGGCTTGTGTGAGTTCTGTTACTTACTCATTATTGATTAATGGAGAACCTAAAGGTCTTATTACTCCGTCTAGAGGGATTAGGCAAGGAGACCCCCTTTCCCCCTTTCTTTTTCTCCTATGTACGGAAGGATTGCACGGTTTGATTGAAGATGCAGCTAGAGTGGGAGACCTTAGGGGCTTCTCTCTTTGCAAAAGAGGTCCTAAACTAACACATCTGTTTTTTGCAGATGATAGTTTGTTATTCTGTAGAGCCAACTTGGTTGAATGTAGCAATATTCTAAAGCTCCTTGGGGTGTATGAGCAATCATCAGGCCAGAAGATCAATAAGGAAAAAACAGCACTTTTCTTTAGTAAATCCACCCCACAAGCAACTAAAGACTCTATCAAAAGACTTTTAGGTGTTCAAGAGATCATGTTCTATGAGAAATACCTTGGGCTTCCTTCTTTGGTTGGAAGAGGTAAGAAGGCTAGTTTCAATTACATTAAGGAGCGAGTGTGGAGAAAGTTACAAGGGTGGGAAGGAAAGTTATTGTCTCAAGCCGGGCGGGAAGTTCTAATCAAGGCCGTAATCCAAGCCATTCCGTCCTATGCTATGGGGTGTTTCAAGCTCCCTTTGGGCCTTTGTCATGAGATTGAAGCTATGGTCAAGAAGTTTTGGTGGGGTCAAAGAGGAGATAGAAGGAAAATCCATTGGTTGCGATGGGATGATCTTACCAAATCAAAGCTGGTTGGTGGATTGGGTTTTAGAGATCTAATTCACTTTAATGATGCTCTTTTGGCGAAGCAAGCGTGGAGACTGATGAACAATAGGGAATCACTTTTCTATAAGGTCTTTAAGGCTAAATTCTTTCCCCATTGCTCCATTCTTGATGCTCAAGAGTCACCTTCGGGTTCCTATGCTTGGAAAAGCATTCTTAGAGGTAGGGATATCATCCTAGAAGGAGCGTGTTGGAGGGTTGGTAATGGCAGATCTATAAAGATTTGGCAGCACCACTGGCTGCCAATAAAACATCCAACTAGAATTTCCTCCCCAGTTCTGGAGTCTATGGAGGAAGCTACTGTGGACTGCCTGATTAATGCAGAAACTAGAAGCTGGAATGATGAGATGATTGACGGTATTTTTATTCCACAGGAGGCGGAGCTTATTAAAAAGATCCCCCTATCCCGGTTTGAAGCGAATGACTCTATTTTCTGGCCTTTGTCTCCAAATGGACAGTACTCATGCAAGCTGGGGTATCGATTTCTGAAAGATGAGATGGAGTTCAGCCGGCTTGAAGAACCTCCAGATTATGAGAAAGGCTTGTGGAAGGCAATCTGGTCTCTTGAGTCCCCAAACAAGGTAAAACATTTGATTTGGAGAGCTTGCAAAAATTCTCTCCCAACCAAAGGGAATTTAGTACGTCGGCACATCATTACTGACCAATCATGTGATAGATGTTCAGGGGGATGTGAAGATATTCTACATGCAGTATGGAGTTGTACAAAACTTGATGTGGTTTGGGGAGCAATGGACCTGTGGAGGTTTCGGGCTCAGTCTACCTTTCAAAACTTTGGTGAGTTAATGGCTTGGGTTATTAAAAATGATAAATCTCCTGAGCTATTTGCTATGTTTGTTTGGTCCATTTGGACACAACGGAACCAACTAAGGACCCAGCAACCTTGTTGTTCCACGTCCCATTTGGCTCAATCTGCCAATGATAGGTTCCTTGAGTTCAAGGCAGTCCAACCAACAACTCTTCCTAGTCAGAGACAACAGCAAGTTACTTGGTCTCCCCCTGCACCTAATGCCTTCAAGATTAACTATGATGGAGCAATCTTTGCCGATACTAACAGATCAGGTATTGGTGTAGTTATTCGTAATGGTGACGGTCTTGTGATTGCTTCGTTGGTGCAACCGCTGAACCAAGCTTTCAAAGCAGTGGAGATTGAAGCGCTGGCTGCATCTCGTGCTCTTGAGTTGGCTGCTGACATTGGCCTTGACAATGTAATCTTGGAAGGGGATTCTAAAGTGGTGACACAAGCACTGGAAACAGAGGATGTGGGCTGGGCTGCTTATGGCTTGCTGATTAGAGATGCTTGTACCTTAGCTAGGAATTTTTCAGAAGTGTCTTACTCTCATACAAAGAGAGAGGGCAACAAAGTTGCGCACGGTTTGGCTAAGTTAGCTGCAAATTTAGCAGATTGTGTAATTTGGATGGAAGAAGTTCCACCATCTATTTCTTTTTTTGTACAGGCTGATTTGGCCCCCCCTTTCCAGTGAAATTTGAAGTCTTCTTTCTCAAAAAAAAAAAAAAAAAAAGATTTGTGTGCTTAAGTGTCAAAAAGCCCAAATTCTAGCTCCTTAGATTTTCCAAGTTATTGGGTCTTGTTAAATCCACCAAATAAATAGCCCAATAATATGAAGACCCTTATTGATAGCCCAATGTTTCATTTCATCATTAGCGTCTCTCTCTCTCTCTCTCTCTCTGATCATCGGTAGGTGGAGAAATGGAGATGGAGCAAACGGAGAAAGAGGCGATAAGAGCGGCTTCAGCTGAGGTTTCTCGTGAATTCAAAACCCTTATCAATGCTGACGATTTGGACTCCCTCAAGCAATCTCAGCACCTTATGTACATTCCTCTCTCTCTCTCTCTCTCTCTCTCGGTTAGACAATATGTTGTTTTTCTATTACAATAAAAACATAGACTTTGTCCCAATTCATTAATGTTTAAGTTAACAAAACCTTGTATACTATTATTAATCTTTTTGAATATTTTCAATTTTTGTTAATGGTTCTCTCCAATTCATGTTGTACACATTCCTGGATTTGAACTTGTTCTAATTTAATGTTTGCTTATTTTATTATTGGTTAAATTGCAAATGAAATCAAGGACTCACCCACCAGGAAGTTTCACTTGTGCCAGAGCTGATTGGCTATTACAATTGTTTTTTTCTTCTTTTACTAGTGGTAAAATGGGCAGTGCATGGGTCAAAGTTGAATAAGATGGTGTGTATAAATATAGGAAAGGACTGTAGGATGAGAATATATTCTGTTTGTTTATATCACAATTTTGTTATGATTGTGATCAAGTCTAGCAAATTCTGTTAGAAACTTAAGAGAGGAATTACTCAAATGAGAGATGAAAAATTCCAAATTTTACAAAGTGCCCATAATCCCATGATAAAACTAAAATGGTATTACTTGAGTGAGTGATGAGTATTAATTTAAAAGGTTTGTATAAAATCTGGAGGAAAAATTGCTTCTGGGAAAGAGTTATATATTTACTTGGATGAACAGACACTTAATCCTCTAGAAAATAGAGGAAGAAATGTGGGAAACTTGATGATTTAGCCATGTTTCTATAGCCTAACATCCGAACCATCTGTAGATTGTCAGCTAGGCACATACTGGAACTTGAGGCATGGTCTAAGTATGATGTGACACAGAATGAGAAAACTGAAGTCCAAGATAGACTTCAAAGTAGTTTTTTTTTTTTTTTTTGATGATATGTGTGAAAAATGGATGAGGGTTGCTTAGTTAAGGTAAGGGCATGTTGGCACGTAGTTGGGATTTAGGCTTAGTTGAGATGAGTATCAGAGTATGAGGCATGACAGAGGCTATGGTAAAATAATAGATTCGTACTGTGTTTATATGTTGTTGAAATGAGTTGAAACCAATGATGAACCTAAATGGCCAAATATTAAGTTAATAATAAAAGTGTTGGTTTGTGATGAACTAATGAAGCTATTAGTTTTAGCAATTAATTTTGACCATAATTTGATCCTTCAAATTATACTTTCAGTATCCTATCTTGAAGATTTTCTCTTTGAGAGGGGCATTCATTTATATGCTTCTTGTGTACTTAGGTTGTACCCCTTAGGTGCCCTTCAATATTACTTCTACTTTATGTGTATACATAAATCCCCACATTGAGTGTGGTTAACCTAAAAGATGAAAATAGATCATATTGAAAATACATTTGGAACAATATTTAGTGAAAAGGGAAATATCTTCAAACCTCCTCCCCCCTCCCCCTTTTTTCTTTTGTGGAAAAGAGATAAGTGAGAGCAAGATCAGAAATATGGCTGCAGGAACTTCCTTTTGCTGAGCAGTCCTACTTGCATATTTGTATTTTCAGGAATCTTAGATGAATTTAAACCTGCAACCTGAAGATCAGTTAATGGGGTCGTTTTGTTGAAATTTCCTAGCTGGTTTTTTTTTGGTTGTTGTTGTTGTTGTAGATAAGTAAAGAAAAATGAAAAAGGTTTTCTGTGGCATGCTTCTAGACTTAAGCATATTCTCTCTTTGTTTTCTTGGCTGGGAATTTTTTGGGGGATGGGGGGAGTTGATTGGTGGTTGCTTACCATGTGGTAACCTCTTTCTCTTTCTATTACAGATTAGGAAGATTACAGGATAGCAATGCAGTACTGGCACATTTTAATGAATATTCAGAGCACTGCTTTTCAGAGGTTTCTGGAGACTTCTCTAGGAATACACGTCTTTTGAGGTCTATGAAGTCAGATCTTGATTACATATTTCAGAAACTAAGGTATAATTAGAACTTATTTTTTGTTCCATGCTGATTGTTTCAACTGAGTACAAGGAATTAATTGTTAGCTATATTTATTCGTTCCTTATTTGATTGGTCTCACATTTAGAGCTTTACTACTAGTAACTTCATTTCAGAATCAATAGAGTTGTTGTGTTTTTGTACATAGATTTTTTTTTTTTTTTATGAATTCTTTAGACTTCTTTCTTTCATTTGTACATGAATATGCCTTTTTGCAAAAACAATTATACTTACCTAATACCTATAAAAAAAAAAGTTTGATGTAATTACAATGTCCCCCTAAATTACAAAACTAATCAACATCCTCCCTAAACTATCGTTAATAACCACTTTGCCTCATGTCCATTTGATTACTGTTAAAATTTAAGTTGAATCCTTACAGAACCCCAAGCTAATCCTTGTACATCTAATTGTAAATTTTCCAAACCATGTCTGTGTGTGCATCTGCACATACTTTAGAACAAAAGTCTAAGATTTCTTTTGTATATCTATTATTAATTAAGCAAGAACCTGGTCAGCTTTCAATCACCAATTTTTTTATAAAAAATTCTGAAAATATCCTTATTCTTTAATGTTATGTAATGCAATCAATTATTTTTTTAGTGTCATACAAAAATATTCTAGATATAAATGACATATGACATATAAGGACATTGTCACTTTAGCCACTCTTACCTGTTTACCCACCCCCACTTTCCTACTTCTTTCCCTCCCTCATCTTCATGTTCTTGCTCTTTTGTCTCCCTAAATTAGGCAGTGAGAAGTTGGTTTCATTTTAATTTAGTTTTGTATAATTTAAAGTGTCAAGGGTATTTAGTTAATTTTCTGATTTCTGTATGGTTGGAGTTTTGGTCAACTGGGTCTTATTTCAGGTTTTATTATGTTATTGGGTTTTTATAGGGTTTTAATAGTCATTTAGTTTGGGTTGACGAGGCAAAGCCTAATAAGTCCTATTAGGTTTAAGCATTATATGCCTATATATACGGATGTAATGGTTTCACTTAAGTTGTTTTGAAAAGTTTCAGAAGCAAAGCTTAGTTTGAGGTTTGTGTGTTGCAACCTTAATCCGACTTGTGACGCTGAAGAAATTATATGTGTGATGCTTTAGGCCATATGTGATGCCGAAGAATTTTTACAGTGATTCTGATGCACTTTAGGTGTGATACCTAGAAACCTATTTCTCGCTCATCTCCCTAGCATCTTGTCTGTTTAGTGTTGTTCCCTTCTTTTAGCATAATATTTCCAAGTCAACGATTACCTTTTTTATGCTCAAAGCAACAGAATCAAATTCTATAAGAACACATTATTGATATGGGCAGTAATGTGTAGAAATATGGAAGAAAAACTAAGAATACTATAATAGACTTAGAATACTGTAACGTTTCTCATATAACCGAAAGGCAAAGTAACTGCTCTTTTTTTTTTTTATAAGTTCAAAATTAACTACTCTTTGAGGCAAATTCATCATCTTTAACTATCTACACTAGGGGTGTTCTGGGTCAGTTGTTATGATGGTTTTGAGTGATATTTTCCAACTGATCCGACCTCGCCAGTTTTTCAAAGTCACCAACTGAACTACAGTGCTGGAGGTTTACTAAATAAGCTGTACCAAGCTCAAGTTCCATTGGTGCAGTGCATTGGTTTGTGAATTTCAGAGCAACCAAAGATGCTAAGAAGACCAAGATCGGCAGAGATTGGCAAAGATCTAGAATGGGATGGCAGATATTGATGGAGATGGAGATTTGCAATAGGTCAGTGATCTGCAATGTCTGGTGTCTGAGTGTGAGTGGTTACAAAGAATAGGGGCAAAAATGGTGTGGAAGTATTAGAGAAAAAAAAGTGGACGTAGAGAGGAGAGAGTAGAGAAAATCGGTTTACAAAGACAAAGGGAAGAAGAAGAAAAGAGGAAAATGGAGAAGACAAGGGAGAAGAAAAAAAAGATGAATGTCAAAGAAAAGTGAATTAATAAAATGATAATTTAGTGGATGCCCTAAGGCCATTAGTTTAGGAAATATTTTTAGAAACTTTTTATGGAAAAGAAAAAAGCAACTGACTTTTATGATAGCTATTTTTATTTCCTATAAAACTGGTATTAAAAGTTTCTTAAGTGGTCCATTAATAAACGTCTAAGGCACCCGTTAACAGTACCCTTAATAAAAATAGAGAACAAAAAGTAAAGAGAAGAATAAAGAATGAATAGGAAACTAGAACAGAAAATAATGAAATGATAGATGTGTGGCATTCTGGGAGACTAGAGATTAGGAGGCTTGAGTGTTTGGGATGTAAAAATAGAAGAATTTATTTGGTGTGAACATATTTGTAAGATTTTTTTTATCCCCCTTAAAATATTTCCATGCATACTAATATGATTAGAAATTAAATTATAATTTGATTGGTTGGTTTGGTTTTAAGTGCTGTGTTAGACTTCTACTGAATTGATATAATAGGTGCTTTTTTTTCCTGAATAAGCATCAAAGTGAACCATGATAACTGAGGAAACAGACTGAAATCAATTGGTTTGCTCAGTTTGCTTGGTGTCTTGAACACCCATATCTACTGCATCTGTGCATTCATGCTTGAAATTGGAATTGAATGGCTTTCAGGCACACATGGAGTCAATAATCAAAAAACCAAATTCAATACCATGAAAACAAGGTGTGGCTTTTTGATAATTTAAGAGAACTTTAAGATTTCCAGTCATATATTCATTCTTCTCTTGGAAAGACCTGTATTTGTTAAAAACCTATGAATATTTGTGTGTATTGGTATGAAACTATTTTTAAATTTCAGATGGCAGGTTGCAATTTTTTATTGGGGATATAAATTTTTTTATCTAAATTTGTGTGGTTGAAGATGTTATGAAGTTGAATCATTAAGTCTTGTGCAGCCTTTTATGGCGCACTTCATTTCAAAATATTTTGTCATTGTGAATCTCCAACTTTATCTTGCTGCTGCCTTCACCTTCTCTATTTTCTTTTATATGAATTATTTCCTACTGCCCGAATGTCTGAATTTTTCTATTGACTTGTAAAGTTGATGTGTTTTGCAACTATACTGTTGATTATGAAGCTCTATGTATGCCGAGTTTCTTATTCTTACATCATCCCAGATCTATTTTATTATCTTGATTCAAGTTGTTTACTTGAAAGTTTAAATTTTTGGTTGTTGTCTCTTGGCTATCTAGATTTTGGTGCCATTTGGTGATTTAATTCTCTCTCTCTCTCATTTACAGGAGCATGAAATCAAGGATTTTGGCTACCTATCCGGATGCATTTCCAGATGATTCAACAGGAGAAGTAGTTGACAGGAGACCGGACCTTGAAATTCCTCAGTAACATTAGTCAGTCTGTTCCCAAATTGCAGCATGTGTCTTGGTACCAATGTAGGTGAAGAATCCCCCCCCCCCCCCCCCCCTTTTTCTTCCTCCTTTCTGGTTTGTGAATACAATGTGATTTATTTTTTACTCAAGTCTTTTAATTATATGCTGCTTAGAACTAAACATTATTTCTGCACCAGTGTGTTCCATGGAAATAGTAAATGCATATAGGAGTCCATAGAGCATAGATTAAAAATGAAAGATGGAAAAGGAAGAGACATAAAAAGGAAAAGCTTGTAGCCAATGCTTCTTGAACATTTCTCTTTCTAATTAAGTGATTCAAGCTCACCATTTAATGGAGTTTGAGAGCTTGATGAGGAATGAATCTTAAAATCAGATCATTGAATGATTATTGGGATTGCTTGATTATCTTTCGGTGGAAGTACTTTCTAAGATGAACGAACATATAAAAGAAAGTAACTATCAGAGATGAATGAAATGAAAACCCAATCTGCCCAAGTCTATAATGAAGCTTTTGTTTTTTGGTGAAATCTTTTGTTCTCATATTGTTTTTAAGCAAGATTCCATGGCATCGTTTCTATAGCTTAAAGTTCTTCAATTGTCTTGAATGCTCACTGAAACTATTACTTTGATCAGTCCCCCTAGGATTCTTTTTGCTGGGCAAGGTCTGCAAGATCAATGTTTTCGGTTAGAGCAATGTCCTCCATCAAAAGTTATGAAAATTTACATCCATGAACTATCATCAGGCAAAGGAAGGTAAATAAATTGATTAGAGGCTTGCCGAATGGTAATTAATCCATTTTAGTTTGCAAATGGCTCAGGATTTTGTTCACAGAAACCTAGCTTTTCCGCACTGCTTTCACTTGTGTGGTACCAAAGAACTTACCTTGAAGGTGACTGGCAATAGTACTCATACTTTGTAGAAGGCACCATTGAATAACGGTTTCTTGATGCTCCCATCTTAACAATCTTAAGCCCACCATTTTCTCAGAGTTTCAGTTATTTTGTCACAAAGAGCAAATGCATTACTTGTCCAAAGAGTTCAAGTTCTCATGACTCATCAATATTGATGTCAGAGATGGGAATCCCAGTTTCATCTTTGTAATTTATCGCATCTATGTTCTCCCTAATGCATTTGTAGTGCAGCTTCATTGCAAGCTGCAAGATCAGCCCCAAAAAGCACGAGTTTCCTTGGCTTATCTTCAGGGAGCTTCAACCTATAAACTTTGGAAAACGTGTACCTCTAAAGCTGCTCAAAGATATTCTAAATAGTGTGTATACCGGTATATATTTTTTTTGCAACAGGGTATACCGGTATACGCTATTATCTCAATTTGTAGCTCCAATAACAATATTATATAGCCCACACGGGCCGAGACTAGTTAAAAAAATAAAGTTTCAAAGAAGCATCAAGCAAGTTCTTAATAGGCCCTCCAATCATGTAGGCAAAATATGCACTTGTCTATCGTAAATTGACATCAGGGCAATGATTTGCAAAGCTTAAAAGTAATACTCTTAACTCTTTAATCCCAAAATTTTAAAATGTAGAATGTGGTCTCCTAATTGAATATATTTAGTCATTGAGTCAATCACTCAACAATCCAACAATCTCCAAAATGACCGAAATCATCTAGACCTCTTTCCAAGACAGAGCACACTCCCAAAATAATATTTGAATATCAATAATGTTAAAAAAAAAAAAAAATGTACTTGAAAACTCGATAATGGGAAAAATGATCAGGCTAAGAGCATCTCCAATAGACTCTTTAAACCCATTTTTGGAGAGCAAACCTACAACAAATCAGCTCCAACAACATCTTCAAAATTCAAATTTTTGCAAATTTTTTTAGAGTTGTTACAGTAGCTCTCTTAACCAAGCAAGCACTATAGCAACTCCAAATTATTTTTTTCTTTTAAAATAATCCACACCTGAATAAATCAGAATAAAAAATTTAACATATTTTATTAAAATTTCAGCCTTTTCTCAACGGCTACAAATGACAACAAAACATAAAAAAAAAAAAAATCAATTACAAAACAAAGTCTTTCTCATAAAACTAATGAAATTAATTAAGAAAAAAAAAAACACAGATTTGACCCATTACGGCTGCATGTTGTCGACGGTGAGGATGAGGATAGCGGTGATGGAGGCAGAGTAGGCGACGGAGGACGAAGACACTCTCTCTCTCTCTCTCTCTCTGGAGCATTTTCTTCTCTGGGCTCTCTTTCCCTCTCCGTCTGATCTTGAGAAGAAGAATGGTTTGTGAACAAAAATAAAAGAGATATATTATGTTCACAACATCTTTACAACAAAATAAAATGTGTGGCCTTTATTGTTTTGTTTTTTTTTTTTTTTAAATTTATATATATATATATATATATGGAAGAAATGTAAGGGTGTGCACTGTGCCTTTAAATGATAAATTTGTCTTTTATTAAAACTTAATGACAAGAATAAGAATAATAATTCCTTAAATTAAGATTAAATTGTGTCTTTTATTAAAAAAAATGAAAAGAGATAATGATAAATGAATGAATATTAATAATTAAACAATAAAAACTGATGATCTTTTAGGGATAAATTAATGAATAAACTCATTCCTAAAATATACATAAATTTGTTAAATTTTAAATTACCTAAAATTTTAAAGGATTTGCACAAGAGTAACATAGATTTTATAAAGACTAACAAATAAATATGCATGAAAATTAAAATTAGACCGCTAACAATATAGATTGTTGGAAATTTTAAAAATTACACTTCAAAAAATTATGGCTATTTGAAATTTGGAAAGAACAAAGAATGATTAAAGAAAAAATAAAGAATGAATAAAGAAATAATATTTAAATAGAATAGAAAAATGATAAAGCATTAGTTAAAAAGTGCATTTGAAAAAAATAAGTATATAAAAGGTGAAGATAACTATTTACTCTGCCTTATAAAAATATTAAAAAATGCTAGGGAGAATGCTTTAACATTATCTTAGGCCTCTAAAACAATATAGTATAAATAATCTGAAAAAAATATTGAAATATATCAATTATTCAGCTCATTGAGACAAAAAGGAGACTCACCATACTTAGGTGTTTATACAGCTACCTCGATCTGCTCGAAAATGTTAACCAATCTTTTTCAGTTCTTCCATGCCGTCGATTTTCACTGGCTGAGATGAAGACAGCTACCAATAACTTCGATGATAATTTAGTAATTGGTGAGGGTCGTTATGGGAAAGTATACCAGGGGTTTATTGACGACCGTTCCATAAGCGTTGCAATAAAGGGTGTGAATATCATCAATTCATGGCGGAGATTTCACGAGTTAAGGACCGAGGTGCTGGTGCTTTGCCAGCTACGCCACCCTAACCTTGTCCGTCTCATCGGATATTGTTTCGAAGATGAACAAGAGGGGTTCCTTGTCTACGAGTTCATGGTCAATGGAATTATGGAAACCTCGCGAGACACCTCTATGCCACTAACCCCGATCACGATCCGGTCCCGTGGAAACGAAGACTACAGATTTGCGTTGATGTGGCACGTGGGCTGCACTGCCTTCAAACTGGGCTGAAGCATACAATCATCCACCGTGATGTGAAGCCGACCAATATTCTGTTGAACGAGAAATGGGAGGCCAAGTTGTCAGATTTCGGGTTGTCCAAGATGGGTCCCCCGAGTTTGTCAAAGGCTTTAACTAGGATCGAAACTAATAGAATTGTGGGTACTTACGGTTACATGGCTCCTGAGTATGCCGTGAATGGGGTGCTGACTGATAAATCCGACGTCTACTCTTTTGGTGTGGTACTGCTGCAACTACTCAGTGGAAGGAAACCATCTGAACTGGTAGAACAGATGAATCTGGTTAGTTGGGCCCGAAAATGTAAACAAGAAGGGACCATCAATGAGATAATTGATCCGTATCTGATGGGGAAGATAGCTCCAGTGTGTTTTATGGTATACGTTGACATTGCCACTTCTTGAGTGCGAAATCAAGCCGAACGTCGACCCAGCATGGGTGAAGTGCAGGTACGCCTTGAACATGCACTGGAGCTACAAGATAGCGCAGATTCTGCTACTGGTGACTGTAACTATTGTTTTGATGAATATACCTGTAATGCTTCTTCGGGAGACGCTTCTCCAATTGATACGTGGTGGAAAACAGCTTCAGGGAGCAACACATCTGCTGAAGAATTGTCCTTGGATACCGCAATGGCAAATGGTCAAATATGATTAACCACAAACAATTCACAGGTATGTGTTTTTTCAGTTTTTGGATTGGTTTTGTCTTTATATTGTCTTTTATTACTGATGGAGTTTATGGTCTGTGTAATTGCTGAGAAAATGTGGCAAAAGAGACACAAACTTTTCCTTTACCTAAAGTTATTGGGATGGGGAATCCTGATGTTTAAATAGTTTATTGCGATATTTTTATTCCTATGCTATGTAATACTCCTTGTACTGAGTCGTTCACTATGGAATTCATCACTAAGTTGATATTTATGATGTTCTGATGTGGTAAGTTTATATAATGTTGTCTAGTCTTGCAAATTATTATTTTCTTTGGTCTCTCAATTCTTACAAAGCATTTAAAGCAATGCTCATTTTGAACTTTTATTATGAAAACTCATCAAAAAAGGCTTGGACAATAGTACATTAGAATATTTAGTAGTCTTCCTAGATATTCTAATTCTGCAATTCAACTTCCCTTCGACAACATTATGTGCTAATGCTATTTTTTCTATTTAAAAAAAAAAAAATGATCATTTTGGGGACTTTTCTTCAATCTTGGCAACTTGGGATAATTAATCAATTGTTCGATTGTAATGTGCTTAGTTTGTCTTGGGTGTAATTTTTGGGTGGATTCATGTTACGATACATTTTTTTCAATCCCATTTTGGAATTTACACACCATATGTTTGACAAAATGTTTCACTCACTCTTGCATTAGTTTAAAGTTGACTTCATGGTTTGTTCCTCTTGGTTTTAGTTGCCTGGTCATCTCATTTTTTCTCTTTTGCATTTAGGCTTACTAGGCCATCAACATCTTTGTCAATTTAGTACATGCTCTTGCATTAGGTTAAGTCAATTTCATGGTTTGTGCCTCTTGGTTTTAGCTGTCATTGGTCATCTCATTTTTTCTCATGTGCATTTAGGCTTGCTAGGCCATCAACGTCATTGATAATATACTAGTACAATAGAACTTTCCACCATCAAAGCCCACTTTACAACATTAGAGTATTTAGTAATCTTACTAGATAGAAGTGTTTATGAATTAAGTCTTTTGTATTAATATATGTCTCTAAGTAATCAGTTACAACTTTAAATTTTCAATGGTTGAGATAATCTAGTGATTTAGTCACTAGAAGATAGCATGTTTTATAACTTATTTGTGGTAAAACGATGATGCTGCAAATTTTTATATGATTCTTTGTTTGGCCACATGAGGAAAGAAACATTTAAGCTAAGCCAATTTTGAAGACTTGACCACCAGCTTGGGTTTCTTCATGAGCTACCAAGAGATCAAAGATTGCTCTTAAAAGTAAAAAGTAACCCAAAAAAAAAAAAAAAAATCTGAATTACCATAGCACAACTCACTAATCTGGTGACTAAATCTCCAACTACAATTCTCTAATTGTATCATACTTGAAATACACATGCTCAACCCAAAAGCTAGTTTGTCCTAATTTATAGTTTTATTGGTTTAGTTTGCTTTTATGACATACAATTAATATTTTTATTTAGCTTTGTGACCACTTTTTGTTGTTGGAAATCTTGGTCCAAACCTTACTAAGTTATCTTAATACCAATTGAATTTTAGCCTAATTATATCTATAAGTGGGGAATAATATGTTTGATCTTCTTTAAGGTGCATAAAACAACTATAGAAGGTAAGCATTCTCCTGCATATATACTAACATAACTTGGTGTGTTTTTGCACAATGACTGTAAAATAAGATAGAATTTTTTTTTCTATTATTTGACTTGCGTGAAAAATCATTAATGTTTCTTGTAAGAAGAGTTTGCATGCCTAAGAAGAGTTTTCCCCCTATCGTGGTAACGAAGAACTTACCTTGAAGGTGACAGGAGATAGAACTCCTACTTTTTAGAAGGCATTGTTGAATAACGTTTTCTTGATGCTCCAATCTTAACAATCTTAAGCCCACCGTTGTCTCTCAGAGTTTCAGTTATTTTGTCACAAAGAGCAGATGCATTACTTGTCCCACTCCCAAGAGCAGCATTCAAATTCTCACGACTTACCCATATTGATGTTAGATATGGGAATCCAAGTTTCATCTTTATAATTTATCACATCTATCTTCTCCTCAATGCATTTGTAGTGTAGCTTCATTTGAAGTTGCAATATCAACCCCAAAAAGCACGAGTTTTTTGGCTTCATCTTCAGGCCCTCAGGGAGCTTCATACTATAAACCTCCAATCATGTAGACAAAATATGCACTTCTCTCCCGTAATGTGACATTAGAGTAATGATTTGCAAAGCCTAAATGTAACACTCCAATTTTTTAATCCCAGAAATTTAAATTGCAAAATGGGCCAATTACCACGGTTGGCAAAAGTGTTTTGCAATCTGTCACTATTTACGAAATATTTAGCAATTTACAATTGTTTTGTAACTCGAGTTCATGAAACTTGATTTTTACATATAACTCGAGTTCCAAAAAATCGAGTTTCTTAAAAATGTGCCACAGTGGCACCCGCTGATCTGACATTTTTTTAATTGAAAAATTCACATGGAAATCAAGTTTATGAAACTTGTGCTCTTTATTTAAAAATAAGGTTTCATCACCAATCAAACCAGTTTGAACAAGTAGTCATAATCATCTTCATGTTTGTACACAACCAAAGGTTTAGCCTTTTCAAACTGTACTTTTTGAAAAAGTTGCAGTTTTAAAAAGTGCAGTATCAAATTGGGCTTTTTAAAAAGCAAAGTGTTTGGTAAATACTATTAAAAAGTGTTTTTTGAAAAAACTATGTGTTTGGCTAACACTTATAAAAGTGGTCGTTTGAGTTATTAATTACCAAAAATGACAAGATATACACACACACACACACACACACTAGTCTTATCACATGCGCATCGCGTGTGCAATAAGGCTTATTTTTTATTTTATTTTTTTTATAGTGTCATAATTTTTCATTCAGGTTTACATGTTTTCTCATTAATATTACGTATTTAGAATTACTAATACAATTAGAAATGTCATGAGGCTAGCTTCAAGAAATGAACAAATATTACATATTTATTTTGTAACAAAAAAAAGTGTTTTTATTTATATATATATATATATATATATATATAATTTTATTTTGAGAATTTAATTTATAAGTGGATAAAGCAATTTGAAAATCAACGGGAGAGTGGCCCTATTTTTTAGCTAATGTTTTAGTGAGAGTTAGAGTTGTATTTTTACCGGATTGTCCTTTAGTTTTGTCTCTACTTAAACATAAGGGTGTAGGGGCATTTTTAAACCAAAAAAAAAAAAATGAGGATCCCAAACAGGGAAAACCTCTTAAATAGTAGTATAGATAAAGAGAATTCTTTTTTTTTATTACCTCTCTTAATGCAAGTTATAGACACAACATTTTCACAAAAAATTCTATATGACAAGTTGTTAATGATAGGAAAATAATAATAATAATGTCACTAGTAAGTCTAGATGAGAACCAATAACAACTTATTATGTAAACTTTATTATGAAATTGTTCTAAAAATATTCTATCAATAGCACTATTTTTTTTTTCTAAAGAAAAATAGTACAAATTAAAAAAAGTATAAAATGTCACAATATTTTTAAAATACTCTTTGTTTTTAGTTGTAGTCAATCCTAGTCTAATATTTTATTAATTTATTAAATTTTATTTTGACATATGAAGGATTTAATACCTCATCTATTGTGAAAATTTGTTGTGTTATAACACAATTGTAATTTTTATTTAATAAATTTCCTTACATGATGTACACATATCCCACTCAAACTACCTTTATTTTTCTTTTCCTTCACTGTTTTCTCATCCACCTATTTCTTCCCCATTCCCATCAAATTTCTTTTCTTTTCCTCCACTCACCATCTTATCTCTTCTTCTGTTATTCTTCTCTGCCCAAAAGACAATTCTTCATCACCCAAAACAAGAAGAAAGAAAATATATTATACACAAAAAAAAGTGAGAGAAGAAGAAGCTCGCAATAGAAGAAGAAGAAGCTCATAGCAGTAATGGGTTTATGGGTTTACGTTGGAATTGAAAATCGCACATTTGATTTAGAATTTTGTAGTCTATTTGGTTGGTTAGAAGTTGGAGGAAAGGAAAAGAAAAAAGAACCACTACTACCTGCACGGTGCGATTTTTCTTTTGGGCTTCTTGCAATTGACAAGGAGGGAGCATAGAGTGTAGAGAAATTCTTCTCCTACATGACGGTATTTTTTATTTTATTTTATTTTTTTTAATAGAGATCTTGGTAAAATTGAGATTTCAAAATTAAAATAAGGGGAAGTTTAGGGATAATGCTGAAAATGACCAATGGTGACATGATGTCTATATTTGCGTTTTCAGCATCGCAGCTCCAAGGTCCAATATGAAAACGTGATAGTCCTTCGAAAAAACCACTTTTTGATAACGTGCGATGGCAATAATTTATCAAACATGCATTTTGGATTTTGGACTTGGAAACGTGTGTTTTGGGCTCTAAAAGTGTAACCAAATGCACACGTATCAATCTTCACTTTCTTAGTTAACTAGAAGACCCACTAGCTACTTTTCTTGGGTTGTGTTTTTTTAGTGTATTTTCTTGTCCTAGTGCTCAGACTAGTAGGTTTAGCCTATAGTAGCCCTAGGACCCCCTTATATGTACATTACTTTATTCTTTAATAAAATTGATAAAACACGAACGTGCCTCGTTAATATGTTCCTCGTTAGTCTTGATCGACAAACTAGACTTCCTGTCAAGAAGAAAGAAAGTGACGATGAAAGACATCGGGATGGGGCAGTCAAGGACCCTCTGATAGTTGAATGAGTAAATTTCTCTTAGGAAATCTCTAACGTATAATGTAGCTTAGTGTATATGAAATTATCTTTTACTTGCTCTTTATGGCTTTATATAGCCATTTGATGAGTTATTGCAAAGTTTGTTGATCTCCCCTTGGCATTGTGCCTGAGCTGGGTGATTAATAGTTGAGCGGCTCATAAAGATGTTTGTACCGGACATGAAGCGGCTCATGAAAGCATTTGTTATTAACTTTGTAATTGTTTCCTGCATCTGGCTTGAATGAGAGAGTTATGTCTGACTTGAATGCACTTACGGTCGTCCATGTAATGGACAAATATTTGTACGCTACTTGTCAAAAATGATTCTACCTTTTTCAGTCAACAAAAGAGAGAGAGAGAGAGAGAGAGAGAGAGAGAGAGAGAGAGAGAGAGAGAGAGAGAGAGAGAGAGAGAGAGAGAGAGAGAGGAAAGAGTTTTTGTTTGTTATAGAACTATGGAATTGGAAGTTTTGGGAGAGAGGGAGTAATGCTATGAAGGAAGGGATACGTAAGTGAAAGCTGAGAAAGACGAGTGTGGGACAGTGGGACATGTTGAAGTGAAAGAAGATAGTGTGTGGGACACACTGAAGTGAAAGAAGAGAGCTTGTGGACCTCAATTTTATGGTAATCGAGTTTATAAAACTTGAGTAACACATTACTACTCAAGCTTATTGAACTCAAGTTCCACGTGGCTTTTTTAAATAAAAAAAAGTCTAGCTCATTGGGTCCCATGGTCGCTATTTTTAATGGAACTCAAGTTCTTGGAACTTAAGTTACACGGAAAACTCGAGTTTGAAGAATTGAATTTCAAAATAGTGGTATATCCTTAAATATTTTCAAAACTGTGGTAAATCGCAAAATATTTCGGCCAAAAGTGTTATTTGGCCATTTTGGCCCTACAAAATAAGGTCTCCTAATTGAATATATTTAGTCATTGAGTTAATCATTCAATAGTCCAGTAATCTCCCAAATCATCTAGACCTTTTTTTGAAAACAGAGTACACTCCCAAAATAATATTTGAATCTTAATAATGTATATTAAAAAAAAAAAAAAAAGTGTGCTTGAAAACTCAATTATAGTTTACTTAAAGGCAAAAATGATCAAGGCTTAGCATTATCTTATGCCTATAAAACTATATAGTTGTAGGGGGTGAACTCTAACTTGACCTGAGCACTAAAACTCAAAAGGTAAATTTGAGGAACTAGCCCAGCCCAAGGTATGAATAAAGATAAAATGACCCTCTAGTGAATAGGAACCAGCCAAGCTTACAGCTGTGGAAGTCTGGGATAACAATCTTCCCCAGAACCATAATTGAGATAACCCCTTTAACCTGCCTTCCCAAGGTCACTAAGGTACCTCGGATAGCAACTTCCACCCTTATGTAGGACTACCCATCTTCTACATTTTTCTTGAGGGACATGATGAAGAAGATGTAGATCCCAATGAAATAGTCACCTCTGCATTAATGAGATCCCCTACCTAATGTTAACTACATTAAATACTGAATGACTGGTCTGAACAGTGAAAACACCTCCAAAAGTCTTTCTTCATGATCATGATATGGCAAGATAGAGGGCTGAGCCTAATGGGATAAGTATTCCCTAAAATCTAGCTGGGAGCTAGACAGCTGAAAGAGGAGGGGAAAATGTATATAAAAGGAGGAGAAGGGCAATAGGAAAAAGGGTTCAAAAAAATAGAGAGACAAAGTCTAGGCAAGAACAAGAGAGAGAGTTTTTCTCATGTATCTTTATATTTGAATCCTTCATATGTACCCTGAGACTATTGTTCCTTCATATATGAAAGCTTGATTATGTTTATTTCTATTTTTTAATATACTGTCTAATCTTTTTATTATGGATCTTTTCCTCATCTTTTAGAAATTAGTTGTGTAGAACAATAATGTATGTCATTGTTTAGTCTTTTGAGTGTTTTGACTCCCACAATAGTAAAACTATACGTTATTGACCAGCGGATGAGATATTGAAGAAAAGTTAAGTAATTGAAGTATCCAACAGCCCCACCCAGTCGTATTTAGTCCATTGAGTGTTCTCTATAATCTATTTCAATTTATCTAATTTTGAGAGGGGACTTTTCCGTCATCGCCGGGGTTAGGGGCCACTCCTTACTGCATCATTTCAAGCTGGTTGGTATGAAAGGCATTTCAGAGTGTATATCAAAGTTATTAAGGACGTTCGGGAAGAGAAGGTCAGACAAAACAAACCAATCTTATTCAGCTCTTCCATGCCGTCGATTTTCAGTGACTGAGATCAAGACAGCTACCAATAACTTCGATGATAATTTATTCATTGGTTGCTGTGGTGACTGGAAAGTATACAACGGGTTTATTGATGACCCTGTCAGAAGCGTTGCAATAAGTCGTGTGAATATCAAGTCAATGCAGGGATTTCACGAGTTTAGGACCGAGGTGCTGGTGCTTTGCCAGGTACGCCACCCTAACCTCGTCTCTTTCATCGGATATTGTCTAGCTAAACGATATGGGTTCCTTGTCTACGAGTTCATGGTCAATTCAAACCTCGCGAGACACCTCAATGGCACTAACCCCGATCCTAATCCCAATCCGATCTCGTGGAAACGGAGACTACAGATTTGCGTAGGAGTGGCGCGTGGGCTGCACTACCTTCACACTGGGCTGAAGCATACTGTCGTCCACAGTGGCGTTGACCCGATCAATATTCTGTTGGACGCGAAATGGGAGGCGAAGTTGTCAAATTTGGGGTTGTCCAAGATGGGTCCCTTGAGTTTGTCAAAGGCTTTGATTAGGATCGAAACTGATAGAGTTGTGGGTACTTACGGTTACATGGATCAAGAGTATGTCATGTTCGGGAAGCTGAACGATAAATCCGACGTCTACTCTTTTGGTGTGGTACTGCTGCAACTACTCAGTGGAATAACACCAAGTCCATTTGCAGTACCGATGGATTTGGTTGGGTTAGCCCGAAAAGGCAAACGAGAAGGGACCATCTATAAGATAATTGATCCGTATCTTATGGGAAAGATAGCTCCAGAGTGTTTTATGGTATATGTTGACATTGCCACTTCTTGTGTGCGAAATCGAGGCGAACGTCGACCCACCATGGGTGAAGTGCAGGTACGCCTTGAACGTGCACTGGAGCTACAAGAGAGCGCAGATGCTGCTACTGGTGACTGTAACTATTGTATTGATGAATATACCTGTAATGATTCTTCCGGAGATGCTTCTCCAATTGATATGGTGTAGGAATTAGCTTCAGAGAGCACCACATCTGCTGAAGAGTTGTCCTTGGACACCGCTATGCCAAACGGTCAAATATCATTAACCACAATCAATTCACAAGTATTCGAAGCAGTGGCAACTTGGGATAGTTAATCAATTGGTCAATTGTAATTTACTTAGTTTGTCTTGGGTGTAATTTTTTGGCGGATTCATATTACGATACATCTTTTCAATCCCATTTTGGAATAGACACACCATATATTTGACAAAATGTTTCACTAACTCTAGCATTAGTTTAAAGTGGATTTCATGGTTTGTGCTTCTTGGTTTTAGTTGCCTGGTCATCTCATATTTCTCATGTGCATTTAGGCTTACTAGGCCATCAACATCTTTGGCAATTTAGTACATTAGAACTTTCCATAATCAAAACCCAATTTACGACATTGGAATATTTAGTAGTCTTCCTAGATAGAAATGTTTTATGAATTAAGACTTTTGTATTAATATGTGTCTATAACTTATCAATTTCAACTTTAATTTTCAATGGTTGAGATAATCTAGATAGCTTTTATCAAAAGAAAAGAAGAAGAAGCAATAATCTAGATAGCATGTTTAAAACGTTATTTGTGGTAATGCTGATGCAGATTTTTGTTTGATTCCTTGTTTTGAAATTTGAGGGGAGAAACACTTAAGTTAAAGGAAAATTAAACGGGAGCCTTAAGCGCATTGGTTTAAGAAATATTTTTAGAAACTTTTTATGAAAAAAAAAGAAAAAAGAAGCAACTGAATTTTATGATAGCTTTTTATATTTCCTATAAAAGTAGTATTAAAAGTTTCTTGAAGTGGTCCATTAATAAATTCCCTAAGACACCCGTTAACGGGACCTTTAATAAAAATAGAGAACAAAAAGGAAAGAGAAGAATGAAGAATGAATAGGAAACTAGAACAGAAAATAATGAAATGATAGATGTGTGACAGTCACGGAGGCAAATCAATTGGTTTGCTCAGTTTGCTTGGTGTCTTGAACACCGGTATCTACTGCATGTGTGCATTCATGCTTGAAATTAAAATTGAATGGCTTTTAGGCACACTTGGAGTCAATAATCAAAAACCAAATTCAATACCATGAAAACAAGGTGTGGCTTTTTGATAATTTAAGAGAACTTTAAGATTTCCACTCATATATCCATTCTTCTTTTGGAAAGGACCTGTATTTGTTCAAAACCTATAAAGATTTGTGTGTGTTGGTATGAAACTATTTTTATATTTCAGGTGTCAGGTTGCAAGTTTTTATTGGGCATATAAATTTTTATTTTTTTATTTTTATTGATAAGCTAGGCATAGAGCCATAGAATTTTTTTTTAATCCAAATTGTTTGGATGAAGATGCTATGAGTTCAGTTAGCATATTTTCTGTTGAATCATTAAGTCTTGTCTTTTATGCTGCACTTCATTTCAAAATATTTTGTCAGAGTGAATCTCCAACTTTATCTTGCCCCTGCCTTCACCTTCTCAAATTTCTTTTATATGAATTATTTCCTACTGCCCGAATGTCTGAATTTTTCTATTGACTTGTAGTAAGTTTATGTGTTTCGCAACTATGTTGTTGATTATGAAGCTCTACGTATGCCGAGTTTCTTATTCTTACATCATCCCAGATCTATTTTATTATCTTGGTTCAAGTTGTTTACTTAAAAGTTTAAATTCATGGTTGTCTCTTGGCTATCAAGATTTTGGTTCTGTTTTGTGATTTAATTCTCTCTGTGTCTCATTAACAGGAGCGTGAAATCAAGGATTTTGGCTACCTATCCGGATGCATTTACAGATGATTCAAAAGGAGCAGTAGTTGATAGGAGATCAGACCTTGAAATTCCTCAGTAACATTAGTCAGTCTGTTCCCAAGTTGCAGCATGTATCATGTTACCACTTGGGAAACGAAATGTAGATGAAGAATCTCCCCCCCACCCCCCACCCCCTCCTTTTTGGTTTATGAATACAATGTGATTTATTTTTTACTTAAGTCTTTTAATTATATGCTGCTTAGAACTAAACATTATTTCTGCACCAGTGAGATCCTTGGAAATAGTAAATGCATAGGGGGGGGGGGGGGGGGTTAATAACTTTTGTTCTCATATTGTTTTGAAGCAACATTCGATGGCATCTTTTCTATAGCTTAAAGTTCTTCAATTGTCTTCCATGCACGCTACTTTGATCAGCCCCCCTAAGATTTTGGCAAGGGTTGCAACTTGCAAGATCAATGTTTTTTTTATTAGGGTGATATCCTCAGTCAAAAGTTATGAAATAATGAAAATCTACATCCATGAACTATCATCAGACAAAGGAAGTTAAATTAATTGATCAGGGGCTTGGTGAATGGTAATTAATCCATTTTAGCTGGAAAATGGCTCAGGATTGTGTCCATAGAATCCGTTTGGTTGGAGATTTGGAATATTGTTGATAAAAATGATGTGAAAATTATAGTTTAAAAAATATTGTGAAACACGAGCTTACAGTATCCGTAAGACAAAAATTGTGTTTGGTGCTATTTTTTAAATAACATATTTCAGTACATGAAAAATCATAAATCATAATTGTGTATTGGGTATATTGGGTATGTGTGCGTTTTATTTTTAAAATGCTCCCAAGCCGATAAAGTTTAAATTTTTTTATTTGAGGAGAGAGAAATTCGTGTATTATTACCGTTGCACAGCTCATTTTCTCTTTCCTTTGTCTCTAGTTATTTTCTCCCCTGATCCTTCTCTTTCCTTTGTCTTCGTGTAAAACCAAACCCACGCCTGGGCAGTCTCACTCCGTGGATCTCATCTCCATCAAAGTATTCCAAGACCCAGCAAGTCGCCTGCTACCCAGAAAAAACATTCCAGCTTGAACTCCAAAAATCCACGGATCTACTGCAAATCCAGGTTTGAATAAATCTTTAAAATTGGTGTTAATGGGTTTTTGTCCCCATTTTGTTCTTTTCCTTCTGCACATAATGTTTAATTGAAAAATACTTCCAGTTACTGAGATGGGTTTTGTGAATTGTGTGAAGGTTTCTTTAAATTTGAAAAATGCAAACACACCGACAAACCCCTAAAATGAGCAACATGGTTGGATTTAGATATATTTGTGTGATTGTGTGGATAATCCAAAGCTTCATGTTCTTCCTTTGGGAGAAAAGACTGATACCCAGTGGAAATTGAAATGGAAAGGGTTTTGGGATGCTGTTGGTATAATTTCATCATCTATTTTAATTTTCTGACTTGTACATGTCAGTCAGATTTTAATTGTTGTCATGTGAGAAACCTTTCATCTAATCTGCTCATGGATACCTTTTGACTTTAGCCTTTCAATTCTTTCGTTTTACATTTTCTGCCTCATCTGCACATCTTTGGCTTATTCTAACTTCTGTTTTTTCATCAATTCTTACCATATTTTTAGTCTGCATGACATTGGTCACCTACTCTTTTTAGTTTATAGTCTTGTTAAGTTGACTTGTGAGGAAGGAAAAGAAGAAATAAGGTGGTTTTCTGAAGGTTTTGCATATGCTTCAGTTGACATGCTGAATCGAGAGAGAGAGAGAGAGAGAGAACAAAATAACGTGTAATGTTCCACCCCTATTCGGCACTTGAGAGTTAATTTAGGATTTTTAATGTTAACTTTCTAGTTATTTTCTAAAATTCTAGTTCTGGAAAAAGAACCATAATGTTTTTTTTTTTTTTTTTTTTTTTTTTTTTTGGGAATAAGTAAAGGGAAATATGATGCTCATGGCATCCTGCTGCCGCACAATTTACTAAAGTTGCAGTGTCCTTGATGTGGTCTGTAATTGCGCCACTAAATTAATGTAATAGGCAGTTTTGGATAGTTTGAAAAAGAAATGCAGAGATGGCTTTTGTTTTGTGTTGATGGCTGTGACCTTCTTTATAAAAGCTTAAGTCAGAGTTTTGCTCTCTTTCTTTAAATGATATTTTACTTTCTATATCTTTGCGATAAATACATTCCCATTTCTCTATGATTATTCCATTCTATTTTCTTATAAACTCCCAAGAGAAAAAATATTTTGAAAAAATGAGTTGTCAATGATGCATTAGGAGAGAGTGAGTTAGAGGTTTTTTTTTTTTTTTTTTTTTTTGGGGGGGGGGGGGGGTGTTGAGGAGCTAACCGCCCCTGAATACTGGGATACCAATATATGCTGTTAGCTCAATTTGTAGCTCCAATAACAATATTGTAGCCCACAAGGATCGAGACTAGTTAAAAAAAAATAATAATAATAAGGCTTCAAAGAAGCATAAACAAGTTCTTAATAAGCCCTCCTATTATGTAGGCAAAATATGCACTTCTCTCCCCTAGTTTGACACCAGGGAAATGATTTGCAAAGCCTAAATGTAACACTCGAATTTTTTGTTCTCATAAATTTAAATTGTTGAATAAGGTCTCCTAATTGAATAGATTTAGTCATTGAGTCAATCACTCATTAATCCAGCCATTTCCAAAATGGCCAAAATCATATAGACCTTTTTCCTAGACAGACTACACTCCCAAAATAATATTTGAATCTCAATAATGGTTTTTTTTTTTTTTTTAAGTGTATTTGAAAACTCAATTATAGTTTACTTCTAGGAAAAAATGATCAGGGCTTAGCATTATCTTAGACCTATAAAACTATATAGTTTAAACGATTTGAAAAATATTGAAATATCAGATAATGGGTTACACAACGCAATATATTAGGGGTGTCAAATAGGTGGGCATTATTAGGTTGGGTGGGTTTGGGGTGGACATTATTGGGTTGGGTATATAAAACTCATTTACACATTAAAATCCATTTAACTAATTGCTTCTAACCTAAATCCAACCCAATCCAATTATTATGGATAAACCCCAATTCACCCAATTACCCAATTATCAAAATTATCAACATGCCATTAAAGTGAAAATGACCATTTTGAAGCTTTGAAGCTGGAGGATCTGGTGGCGTTGATACTTCACACGGACTGTCAAATTTCCTCTCTCTTTTCTCAACAGCCAACAAAGATTATGCTAATTAATGAGCGCAATTAAATCAAAGACTGAACAATTTGTATTACTCGGCTACTGCTCAACTTCCTTTTGATCTATTCGTTGCATCGATTACAAGATACTCAAGTCATTTACATATCGGTAATTTGAACTTAATTTCAATTTTATTTTTGAGGAAACGCACAAAGAAATGAAAACTAGAAAATTTTAAATCAATTTTCTTCTCTCTTTTTCTTAGTAGCCAAACAAAAAATATGCTACTTAATGAGCACAATGAAATCAAAGACTGAACAACTTGTATTACTTGGCTATTGCTTGATCTACTATTGCTCTGTTCGTTTTACCAATTCCAAAGAGGCTCAAATCATTTACACACCGTTAATTGAAGTTAATTTCAGTTTAATTTCTAAGGAAATGCACAAAATAACTAATTGTAGTAACCAACAGCCCACCCACTCGTATTTAGTTCATTGAGAGTTGAGAACGAGAGTTCTCCATATAGTTCTTTGTTCATGGTATAGTGGTATACAACAGTAGCTGCCTACCAACCCTTATCTGCTCACCCCAAAAAAAAAAAAAAAAAAAAAAATCCCCTTACTGCATCATTTCAAGAGCTGGTTGGTATGAAAGGCATTTCAGAGTGTATATCAAAGTTATTAATAAGGAAGTCCGGGAAGAGAAGGTTAAACCAATCTCATTTAGTTTTTCCATGCCGTCGATTTTCACGCGCTGAGATCAACAGAGCTACCAATAACTTCGACGATAATTTATTCATTGGTGGGTCGAATTTATTCATCGGTGGGTCGACTTGGGGGAAAGTATACAAGGGGTTTATTGATGACCCTAAAAATACAATAAGCGTTGCAATAAAGCGTGTGGATATCAAGTCAATGCAGGAATTTGACGAGTTAGTAAGGACCGAGGTGCTGGTGCTTTGCCAGCTACGCCACCCTAACATTGTCCGTCTCATCGGATATTGTTTCGAAGACGAACGAGACTGGTTCCTTGTGTACGAGTTCATGGTCAATGGAAACCTCGCGAGACACCTCTATGCCACAAACCCCGACCCGGTCCCGTGGAAACGAAGACTACAGATTTGCGTTGGAGTGGCGCGTGGGCTGCACTGCCTTCACACTGGGCTGAAGCATACTATCATCCACGGTGACGTGAAGCCGAGCAATATTCTGTTGAACGAGAAATGGGAGGCCAAGTTGTCAGATTTCGGGTTATCCAAGATGGGTCCCCCGAGTTTGTCAAAGGCTTTAATTAGGATCGAAACTTATAGAATTGTGGGTACTTACGGTTACATGGCTCCTGAGTATGCCATGAATATGGAGCTGACTGATAAATCCGACGTCTACTCTTTTGGTGTGCTACTGCTGGAACTCTTCTGTGGAAGGGAACCAATTGCAGGGGAAGAACCGATGGATCTGGTTAGGTGGGCCCGAAAATGCAAACGAGAAAGGAACATCAATGAGATAATTGATCCATATCTGATGGGGAAGATAACTCCAGAGTGTTTTATGGTATACGTTGACATTGCTACTTCTTGTGTGCGAAATCGACCCGAACGTCGACCCACCATGGGTGAAGTGCAGGTATGCCTTGAACATGCACTGGAGCTACAAGAGAGCGCAGATGATGCTGCTACTGCTACTGGTGACTGTAACTATTGTGTCGATGAAGATACCTGTAATGCTTCTTCGGGAGACGCTTCTCCAATTGATACGGTGTGGGAAACAGCTTCAGAGAGCACCACATCTGCTGAAGAGTTGTCCTTGGAAACTGCCATGCCAAACGGTCAGATATGACTAACCACAAACAATTCACAAGTATGAGTTTTTCAGTTTTTGGATTGGTTTTGTCTTTATATTGCCTTTTATTACTGATGGAGTTTATGGTCTTTGTATTTGCTGAGAAAATGTGGGAAAAGAGACACAAACTTTTCCCTTACCTAAAGTTATTGGGATGGGGAATCCTGATGTTTTTAAATACTCCTACGCTATGTAATACTCCTTGTACTGAGTCGTTCACTATGGAATTCATCACTAAGTTGATATTTTATGATGTGCTGATGTGGTAAGTTTATATAATATTGTCTAAACTTTCTCCTTTTCTCTTTCTGTGGAACACACAGAATTTTTTTTTTTTTTTTTTTTTTTTACTTTTCAATTATTTTCTTTGGTATCTCAATTCTTACAAACTCAGTTTTTTCTCCCCCTTTGGTTTCTCAATTCCCCTCAAAGCATTCGAAGCAATGCTCATTTCAAACATTCAAAAAAGGCTTGGACAATAGTACATTAGAATATTTAGTAGTAGACTTCCTAGAGTATTCTAAATCTACAATTCAACTCCCCTTCGACAATAGTACGTGCTAATGCTATTTTTTCTATTTTTAAAATTAAAAAAAAAAAAAAAATCATTTAGGGGACTTTACTTCAATCTTGCCAACTTGGGATAATTAATCAATTGTTCAATTGTAATGTGCTTAGTTTGTTAGGATGTAATTTTTTGGTAGATTCATGTTATAATACATTTATTTCAATCCCATTTTGGAATATACGCCTCCATATGTTTGACAAAATGTTTCACTCACTCTTACATTAGTTTAAAGTTGACTTCATGGTTTGTTCCTCTAGGTTTCACTCATTTTTTTCTCTTGTGCATAGGCTTGGCCATCAACATCTTTGTCAATTTAGTACGTACTCTTGCATTAGGTTAAGTCAATTTCATGGTTTGTGACTCTTGGTTTTAGTTGTCATTGGTCATCTCATTTTTTCTCATGTGCATTTAGGCTTGCTAGGCCATCAGTTACAACTTTAAATTTTCAATGGTTGAGATAATCTAGTGATTTAGTCACTAGAAGATAGCATGTTTTATAACTTATTTGTGGTAAAACGATGATGCTGCAAATTTTTATTTGATTCTTTGTTTGGCCAGTACTTGAGGAAAGAAACATTTAAGCTAAGCCAATTTTGAAGACTTGAACACCAGCTTGGTGTTATTCATGAGCTAATAAGACCAAGAGATCAAATTGATAATGTGATTGCTCTTAAAAGTAAAAAGCAAGAAAAAAAAATTTGAATTACCATAGCACAACTCACTAATCTGGTGACTAAATCACCAACTACAATTCTCTAATTGTATCATACTTGAAGTACAAATGCTCAACCCAAAAGCTAGTTTGTCCTAATTTATGGTATTATTGGTTTAGTTTTTTTTATTTTATTTTTTTTAATGACATACAATTAATATTTTTATTTAGCTTTGTGACCATTTTTTGTTGTTGGAAATCTTGGTCCAAACCTTACTAAGGGTCCGTTTAGATACAACTTATTTTTGCAGAAACTGAAAACTGAAAACACTATAACAAAATAATTTTTAAATGTGTGAATAATATCGTGAGACCTATTTTTAATATTTTTAAATACATGAACAATGCCGCTACAGTGTGTGAACAGTGCTGCTACAATACGTGAACAGTGATAATTGTCTCTTACACAGTAAATCCATGTGACTTTACTATTTATGCGCTGAAAAAAAAAAAAAAAAAAAAAGGAAATGTGAAATAGAAAACGTAGACGCATAATAATCTCTATCCAAACCGGCACTAAGTTATCTTAATACCATTTAAGTTTGTTGAATTGAATTTTAACCTAATTGTATCTATAAGTGGGGAATAATATGTTTAATCTTCTTTAAGGTGCTTAAAACAACTATAGAAGGTGAGCATTCTCCTGCATATATACTAACATAACTTGGTGTGGTTTTGTACAATGACTGTAAAATAAGATAGATTTTTTTTTTTTTTCCTATTATTTGACTTGCATGAAAAATCATTAATATTTCTTGTAAGAAGAGTTTTCCCCTTATCATGGTACCGAAGAACTTACCTTGAAGGTGACAGGCCATAGAACTCCTATTCTTTAGAAGGTACTGTTGAATAATGTTTTCTTGATGCTCCCATCTTAACAATCTTAAGCCCACCATTGTCTCTCAGAGTTTCAGTTATTTTGTCACGAAAAGCAGATGCATTACCTGTCCCACTCCAAGAGCAGCATTCAAGTTCTCACGACTTACCCATATTGATGTCAGATATGGGAATCCCAGTTTCATCTTTATAATTTATCATATCTATCTTCTCCTCAATGCATTTGTAGTGCAGCTTCATTGGAAGTTGCAATATCAGCCCCAAAAAGCACGAGTTTTCTTGGCTCATCTTCAGGGAGCTTCATACTATAAACCTCTAATCATGTAGACAAAATATGCACTTCTCTCCCATAATGTGACATTAGAGCAATGATTTGCAAAGCCTAAATGTAACACTCCAATTTTTTAATCCCAGAAATTTAAACTGCAAAATGGGCCAAATACCATTGTTGGCCAAAATATTTTGCAATCTACCATTGTTTACGAAATATTTAGCAATTTACCACTATTTTGTAAGTGAAGTTTATGAAACTCGATTTTTACACATAACTTGAGTTCCAAAAAATTGAGTTTCTTAAAAATGTGCCGTAGTGGCACCTGTTGATCTGACATTTTTCAATTGAAAAATCCACGTGGAAATCAAGTTTATGAAATTTGAGTTCCTTATTTAAAAATAAGGTTTTATTACCAATTAAACTAGTTTGAACAGGTAGTCATAATCATCTTCATGTTTGTACATAACCAAAGGTTCAGTTTTTTCAAATTGTGCTTTTTGAAAATGTGGCGGTTTTAAAAAGTGTGGTATGAAATTGAACTTTTTAAAAAGTAGAGTGTTTGGTAAAAACTATCAAAAAGTGTTTTTTGAAAAAGCTGAGTATTTGGCTAACACTTATAAAAAAAGAATTCTTTGTTTTAATTACCTCTCTTAATGCAAGTTATAGACACAATATTTTCACAAAAATTTCACAATAAAATCTATATGACAAATTGTTAATGGTAAGAGAAAAAAATGATGTCACTAGTAGGTTCAGACAAGAACCAATAACAACTTACTATGTAAACTGTAAGGACGCGATTCGTGACGGACCGTAACAGTGTCGGGTTCGCACGTGAAAAGGCCCCTAACAATATCATTTATAGAGCGTGGGTTTGAAAGGCTAGGCCTTGTTCGATAGGCGGTGGGTTTTTCGCGGTGTTCGTATGAACTTAAGCTTTCCTACACCCCTGGAGTCTTTCTCCTGGAGGTGGGCTGGGAGGCTCTGGTTTCTGGCCATTTTTCCCAACCCCTTCTCTAGTTTACTTATCTTTCCTTTTATATCTCCTTGCGTTCATTGTCCTTCGTCCACGTATAGGGTCAACTTTTCCAAGACTGATACTTGTCCCATCAGCCCATACCCAAAGTCGTTGGGGATGGTTGTAAAAGCCAAAGAATGCGGCTCTGTCGGGTTCAGAACATTAAATGGCAATAACAGCAGCTTTCCCTGGATATTTTAGATCTTTCTTCCATGTTCCAGTCCTATACCGTTTTTACCCTTCCCTTTGGAGGTACTGTGGGTCTGCCGAGGACTGAACTACTCTCGGCGGTACCCAAAGGTTATTTCGTTGAACTTGGGCCATAATCCTCCTCGGCCCGGGCCTTTGGACTCTCCCTGGGTAGAGGGGCCTGGCCCATAAATCATTTGCGCCCCACATTAGCCCCTCAAAACCCGGCTGTCCAACCTCTGGGCTGGACAGGGGGGTTTTGGTGATGCCAAACTTCTTCCTACGGCCCAATCCATTCGGCCTATTGAACATGCTGGCGGTGCTTCATATGCCCAAGAGGTGCACCGGTCTACGAGACAGTTTTTAATTTCGCGCTTGATGCATTCTTATCGCTTGGGGTATTCAAAACGCGCTTTGAATAATCACTATTTACGAGACTACTTTAATTCGACGGTTTATTTTGATGGGGTGGAGAAGCGGAACCGGCGTGTTAGGAGTCAGGGCGGAGGCAGGGGCTAAGTGCTTCTGCTTCTCCCTCTTTTGCTCCTTGGTGCCCTTCCCCTCCCTCTTCTTATTGTCTTCCCAGCACCAGTTCCGCCCTTGTGCTGTTTCTTTTCTATCTTTTGTTCCTCTCTTTGTCTCTTCATCTCTCTCTCTTCTTCTCCTCCTTCTTTACTCATGTCCTTCATCTTCTTTATTCATCCCCCTCATCTTCGTCATTGATTTCTTCCTTACTATTTCCTTCTTCTTCATTCATTTTCTTTTTTAAAGTGAGTCCCTCTCTCAGTATGAGCAGCAATGAGGCAGAGATTGGAGAAACTTTGAAGACGAGTTTAAAAGACGCTTGACAGTTTACTTTTCTGTACTACAGATGTAATGGTTGCTTAAGCAGTTTACATTTTGTATAGGCTCGTTTGAGCCCCTTTTTGTATGTTGTAATGATTTTTTTTTTATATTAATAAAAATTGTTGTCTACCTTATTTCGCATGTTATGTCTCTATGTTTTCATAAATTTGCAAGCGCTGCTCGGCACAATAATATAGCATCTAAATCAATGACGACTAAGACCAAAATATTTGATAATAAAATGATGTCGCCATAGCTTTAATAGAAGTGCTTGGCACAATAAGGCCGACCCGTAAAAAATAGTACTCACCCGGAACTAGCCGAGGAGAGAACCGAAGGCTTGATGCCGTGTGAGAAATAGCCGTCCGAGGGCATATCCCCTACCAAATGAATAGCCCTCTTATACGACTAAATGCTGGGGCGTTCCACCCCTTTCCTTACACCTTTATTGGCCTTAACATTTTATGGTGTTTAAGCCGTGGATGAAGTGACCTGACATTTTTACCAAGTAACCTTTCTTATGAGAGTCAAACCTTTTCTTATCCAAGTATTTGGTTTTCCCATAGGCTTAAGTCCGAGGACCATGCAAGGCCTTGGTTCTGTCCAATAACTTGTAATTTTTATAATTTTTCGTGCTTGGCCTCCCCATAGGCTTGAGTCCGAGGACCATACAAGGCCTTGGTTCTGCCCAAAAACTTGTAATTTTTATAATTTTTCGTGCTTGGCTTCCCCATAGGCTTGAGTTCGAGGACCATACAAGGCCTTGGTTCTGCCCAAAAACTTGTAATTTTTATAATTTTTCGTGCTTGGCTTCCCCATAGGCTTGAGTCCGAGGACCATACAAGGCCTTGGTTCTGCCCAAAAACTTGTAATTTTTATAATTTTTCGTACTTGGTTTCCCCATAGGCTTGAGTCCGAGGACCATACAAGGCCTTGGTTCTGTCCCTGGGCCCATATGCCGAACGGGCCTGGGCCGCGAATTTACTGGGCCCACAAATTAAGAGGTGTTTCCATAACTTTTGATCACGCGGTACCTTTTGGCGTCCCAGTGTTCGAGGTGCACCTTCTCGAGACTCCTTTAACCTCAGGGTTGCAGACGACGTTGGAAGTCGAGCCAGAGACGTTTTGTCTGTAGCGTTCCTTGGGACGCTGCGCGAATTAAATGCCACCACCTTATCTTTTAACATAAATAGGAGAGAAAGTTGCTCCTTTTCACACACAAATCCTTCAGATTCCTCCCTTAGTTCATCATGCTTGAGGCAGAGATTGGGAAAAAGGAGCTCCCTCCGCCACAAAGGCGTCATGTCCCCCCGAGACTCAGAGTAGGGAGGTACGGGCCAAGGAGGTGCAAGTTCAAGGGAGCATTCCATTTCGTCATAGGAGAGGGGGTCCTCTTCCCTCTTTTAGTCAAAATCCGAAGCAGGTTCTGGTCATGCCAGTTTTTCGATATGTCCAAAGAAGGAATTTCCACCATCAGCACTGTCTACCTTGTGGCAGGCAAATTTTTGTGGGGGCTTCCCAACCTCAAGCTCCTAGCACCTTTTCTGTAGATGGTGTTAGCCTGAGGTCAGGTTCTTTGGCTGCCTGAGTTATGGGCATGCAGAGGTGTCGAGGAATGGTTTCCTTAGACAATAACTTGGCGCAGTAGCCAACCTCTCCTCTGAGCTGTCCCCACGGCCTTCTCTCCACTCGCTTGTATTTTCCTTTACTTATGTAGTCAGTTTTAGTGTAAGCTTGTTTCAGCTTTTCATTGTACACTGTACTGTTCCTTTGTATTAATAAAATATGTGTCTATTTCTCCCTACATATCTTTCTTCTCCGTAACAACTACTTTATGCATGAATATTAAATGCAAGCTTGCCCTTAAGGATATTCCAGGCAGAAAAAATGCTTTAACACGGGTTCCTACTAATTTAAACTCATAAATATTATCAAGTATAACAATGGTAACTTTCAATAAATTAAATTCTTGGAACTAACCGGGATAAGCGTTGAGTACTACGCGATGCATGCTAGACCAATGTCCGAGAACGATAATCTCTAAATAATTCGTCTGAAAGGGTAGCTAAGTAGCGAGGGACTTTGGTTGTGCTTTTGGGGTAATATGTTGCGCCGTATCGCATCAACCCCTTTGATACTGGGGATCCGAGGATAGACCGAGGAATCCGCGCAATCAAGGTATTAACCCGTCTGCTAACGCGGAGTTCTCTTTGGAGGGATTTCGAGGTTTACGGGCCATAGTTTTTTCTTTAAATAGTTGGTTCCTCATCCAAGTAGTTGGTTTCCCCACAGGCTTGAGTCCGAGGACTTTGCAATGCCTTGGTTCTGTCCAAAACCTAGTTTTCATTATATCCAGGTAGTTGGTTTCCCCTGAGGCTTGGGTCCGAGGACCATGCAATGCCTTGGTTCTGTCCAAAACCTAGTTTTCCACATCCAGGTAGTTGGTTTCCCCTGAGGCTTGGGTCCGAGGACCATGCAATGCCTTGGTTCTGTCCAAAAACCTAGTTTTCATTACATCCAGGTAGTTGGTTTCCCCTGAGGCTTGGGTCCGAGGGACCATGCAATGCCTTGGTTCTGTCCAAAACCTAGTTTTCATTACATCCAGGTAGTTGGTTTCCCCTGAGGCTTGGGTCCGAGGACCATGCAATGCCTTGGTTCTGTCCAAAACCTAGTTTTCCACATCCAGGTAGTTGGTTTCTCCTGAGGCTTGGGTCCGAGGACCATGCAATGCCTTGGTTCTGTCAAAACCTAGTTTTCATTACATCTAGGTAGTTGGTTTCCCTGAGGTTGGTCCGAGGACCATGCAATGCCTTGGTTCTGTCCAAAACCTAGTTTTTCACATCCAGGTAGTTGGTTTCCCCTGAGGCTTGGGTCCGAGGGACCATGCAATGCCTTGGTTCTGTCCAAAACCTAGTTTTCCACATCCAGGTAGTTGGTTTTCCCCTGAGGCTTGGGTCCGTGGACCATGCAATGCCTTGGTTCTGTCCAAAACCTAGTTTTCCACACATCCAGGTAGTTGGTTTCCCCAGAGGCTTGAGTCCGGACCATGCAATGCCTTGGTTCTGTCCAAAACCTAGTTTTCCACATCCAGTAGTTGGTTTCCCCAGAGGCTTGGTCCGTGGACCATGCAATGCCTTGGTTCTGTCCAAAACCTAGTTTTCCACATCCAGGTAGTTGGTTTCCCCTGAGGCTTGGGTCCGTGGACCATGCAATGCCTTGGTTCTGTCTAAAACCTAGTTTTCCACATCCAGGTAGTTGGTTTCCCCTGAGGCTTGGGTCCGTGGACCATGCAATGCCTTGGTTCTGTCCAAAACCTAGTTTTCTCATTGTGTGGGATCTTGGCTTTAGGGGAGTTAGCTCCTCGGCCAAGCCCCTAGAGTTTATCCATACGGTTAACGTTACAAGGTACCTAGTTTACTCTTTACAGGGGACCTTGGCTTTAAGGGAGTTGGCTCCCCAACCAAGCCCCTAATCAAGAAACATAGTCCCTAACAGAACTTTATACTAGAACTCTATAACCGACGGTTAGATATAACGAAGAAGCTTTATCGACCCACTTCCTATACCAACACACAAGCCTTCCCCACAGACGGCGCCAATTGTAAGGACGCGATTCGTGACGGACCGTAACAGTGTCGGGTTCGCACGTGAAAAGGCCCCTAACAATATCATTTGTAGAGCGTGGGTTTGAAAGGCTAGGCCTTGTTCGATAGGCGGTGGGTTTTTCGCGGTGTTCGTATGAACTTAAGCTTTCCTACACCCCTGGAGTCTTTCTCCTGGAGGTGGGCTGGGAGGCTCTGGTTTCTGGCCATTTTTCCCAACCCCTTCTCTAGTTTACTTATCTTTCCTTTTATATCTCCTTGCGTTCATTGTCCTTCGTCCACGTATAGGGTCAACTTTTCCAAGACTGATACTTGTCCCATCAGCCCATACCCAAAGTCGTTGGGGATGGTTGTAAAAGCCAAAGAATGCGGCTCTGTCGGGTTCAGAACATTAAATGGCAATAACAGCAGCTTTCCCTGGATATTTTAGATCTTTCTTCCATGTTCCAGTCCTATACCGTTTTTACCCTTCCCTTTGGAGGTACTGTGGGTCTGCCGAGGACTGAACTACCCTCGGCGGTACCCAAAGGCTATTTCGTTGAACTTGGGCCATAATCCTCCTCGGCCCGGGCCTTTGGACTCTCCCTGGGTAGAGGGGTCTGGCCCATAAATCATTTGCGCCCCACATAAACTTTATTATAAAATTGTTATAAAAATATTCTATCAATAGCACTTTTTTTTTCTTAAAGAAAAATAATACTAATTTAAAAAGTTTAGGAATATAATAAAATGTCACAATATTTTTACTATACTCTTTTTTTTTTTTAATTGTGGTCAATCCTAGTCTAATATTTTATTAATTTATTTAATTTTATTTTGATATAAGAAAGATTTGACACCTCCTCTGTTGTGAAAATGTGTTGTGTTTTAACACAATTGAAATTTTTATTTAGTAAATTTCCTTACATGATGTACACGTATCCCACTCAAACTACCTTTATTTATTTATTTTTTCCTTCACTTTTTTCTCCTCCATCTATTTCTTCTCCATTCCCATCAAAATTCTTTTCTTTTCCTCCACTCACAATCTTATCTCTTCTTCACCCAAAAGACAGTTCTTCTTCATCACCAAAAAGACAAGAAGAATGAAATATATTATACAAAAAAAAAAAAAATGAGAGAAGAAGAAGAAGGCTACAGCAATAGTGGGTTTATGGGTTTATGAAGGAATTGAACATTGCACATTTGATATAGAATTTTGCAGTGTGTTTGGTTGGTTAGAAGTTGGAGGAAAGAAAAAGAAAGAAGAACCATTACTACTTGCACAGTGCGATTTTTCTTTTGGGCTTCTTGCAATTGACAAGGAGGAAGCATAGAGTGTAGAGAAATTCTTCTCCTACATGACAGTATATATATTTTTTTATTTTTTTATTTTTTTATAGAGATCTTGGTAAAATTGGGATTTTAAAATAAAAATAAGGGTAGTTTAGGGATAATGCTGAAAATGACCAGCGGTAAGCCGGTAACATGATTTCTATATTTGTGTTTTTGGCATTGTAGCTCCAAGGTCCAATATGAAAACGTGATAGTCCTTCGTATTTGAAAAGGCCACATTTTGATAATGCGCGATGGCAATAATTTACGAAACACGCATTTTGAATTTTGGACTTAGAAATGTGCATTTTGGGCTCTAAAAGTGTAACCAAACGCGCATGTATCAATCTTCACTTTCTTGGGTTGTGTTTTTTCATTGTAATTTATTGTCCTAGTGCTTAGGCTAGTTGGTTCATCCTATGGTAGCCCCAGGACCCCCTTATACATACATTACTTTATTCATTAATAAAATTGATAAAACACAAAAGTGCCTCGTCAGTATGTTCCTCGTTAGTCTTAATGGATGAACCAGAGTTCCTGTCATTAGTAAATCTCTCTTAGGAAATCTCTAATGTATAATGTAGCTTAGTGCACATGAAATTGTGTCTTTTACTTGCTCTTTATGGCTTTATATAGCCATCTGATGAGTTATTGCAAAGTTTGTTGATCTCCCCTCGGCGTTGTGCCTGAGCTGGGTGATTAATAGTTGAGCGACTCATAAAGATGTTTGTAATGGACATGAAGCGGCTCATGAAAGCATTTGTTAATGACTTTGTAACTTTTTCCTGCATCTAGCTTGAATGAGAGAGTTATGTCTAACTTGAATGTGCTTACGGCCGTCCATGTAATGGACGACCATTTGTACACTACTCGTCAAAAATGATGCTACCTTTTTTAGGCAATCGAGAGAGAGAGAATGTGCTTACGGCCGTCCATGTAATGGACGACCATTTGTACACTACTCGTCAAAAATGATGCTACCTTTTTTAGGCAACCGAGAGAGAGAGAGAGAGAGAGAGAGAGAGAGAGAGAGAGAGAGAGAGACTATGGAATTGGAAGTGTTGGGAGAGAGAGAGAGTAATGCTGTGAAGGAAGGGATACATAGGTGAAAGCCGAGAAAGACAAGCATGTGGGACACGCTGTGGGACATGTTGAAGTGAAAGAAGATAGCTTGCAGACCTCAGTTTTATGGTAATCGAGTTTATAAACTAGAGTAACACATTATAAGCCACTCAAGCTTATTGAACTTGAGTTCCACATGGCTTTTTTAAATTAAAAAAGTCCAGCTAATTGGGTGCCACGGTGGCTATTTTTAATGGAACTCGAGTTTGAAGAATTGAATTTCAAAATAGTGGTATATCTCTAAATATTTTCAAAATAGTGGTAGATCACAAAATATTTCAGCCAATAGTGTTATTTGGCCATTTTGGCCCCGCAAAATGAGGTCTCCTAATTTTTTTTTTTTATGAAAATATATTTAGTCATTGAGTCAATCATTCAATAATCCAGTAATCTCCTAAATCATCTAGACCTTTTTCAAAAATAGAGTACACTTCCAAAATAATATTTGAATCTCAATAATGTAAATAAAAAAAGTGTGCTTGAAAACTCAATTATAGTCTACTTCAAGGCAAAAATGATTAGGGCTTAGCATTATCTTATGCCTATAAAACTATGTAGCTATGGGGGGTGAACTCTGACTCGACCCGAGGACCAAAACCCAAAAGGTAAATTCGAGGAATTAGCCTTGCCCAAGGTATGAATAAAGATGAAATGGCCCTTTGGTGAATAGGAACCAGCCGGGCCTACAGTCGTGGAATTTTGGGATAACAATTTTCCCAAGAATCATAACCGAGGTAACCCCTTTAACCTATCTTCCCAAGGTCACTAAGGTACCTCAGATAGCAACTTCCACCCTTATGTAGGATTGCCTATCTTCTACATTTTTCCCAAGAGACACGACAAAGAAGATGCAGATCCCAATGAAACTGTCACCTCCGCATTAATGAAATCCCCTACCTAATGTTAGCCACATTAAATACTGAATGACTGGCCTAAATAGTGGAAACATCTCCAAAAGTCTTTTTTCATGATCATAAAATGACAGGGTAGAGGGCTGAGCCTGATGGGATAAGTATTTCCCAAAATCCAACTGGGAGCTGGACAGCTAGAAGAGGAGGGAAAATGTCTATAAAAGGAGGAGAATGACAATAGGAGGGGTTCAGAAAAATAGAGAGAGAGCCTAGGCAAGAACAAAAGAGAGAGAGAGAGAGAGTAAGAGAGTTTTTCTTGTGTATATTTATACTTGAATCCTTCCTATGTACCTCGAGAACATTGTTCCTTCATATATGAAAGCTTGATTCTGTCTATTTTTGTTTTTTAATCTACTATTTGATCTTTCCATTGTGGATCTTTTCCTCATCTTTTAGAAATTAGTTGTGTAGATCAAGAACCTTTGTCATTGTTCAGTCTTTGGGTGTTTTGGCTCCCACAATAGTAAAACTATATAGTGTAAATTATATGAAAAATATAATTAAAAATAACAGATGATGTTACACAACCCATTAAATGGATAAAATTTAAATATAGTACCTTATGTGTTGTTTCTTAAATTTTCCTTTTAAAATTTAGTAATATGACTACTTAATTAAAAAACATATTTTCATCCCATGAAAAAATTAACATCGTAGAATCCTAAAATAAAAACTTAAGAAATAGCGCATAATTAATGTATTTAAGTCTTGCATGTTAAATATATGTCATTGACCTCTTCAAAAAAAAAATATATATGTCATTGACCGTTGGATGAGATTTTGAAGAGAAATAAAGTAATTGAAGTATCCAACAGCCCACCCACTCGTATTTAGTACATTGAAGAGTTCTCTATAATCAATGTTGTATACGGGAGAAAAAAAATCCACTTTGTCAGTTTGTCTAATTTTGAGAGGGGACTTTTCTGTCATCGCCGGGGCAAAGGGCCACTCCTTAATGCATCATTTCAAGCTGGTTGGTATGAAAGGCATTTCAGAGTGTATATCAAAGTTATTAAGGACGTCCGGGAAGAGAAGGTCAGATTCAGACAAAACAAAACAATCTTATTCAGTTCTTCCATGCCGTCGATTTTCACTGGTTGAGATCAAGGCAGCTACCAATAACTTCGATGATAATTTAGTAATTGGTTGGTTTTATGGGAAGACAGAATACAAGGGGTTTATTGATGATCGTACTATAAGCGTTGCAATAAAGCGTGTGAATTTCATCAAGGCATGGCGGGGATTTCGCGAGTTAAGGACCGAGATGCTGGTGCTTTGCCAGCTACGCCACCCTAACCTTGTCCGTCTCATCGGATATTGTATCGAAGATGAACAAGAGGGGTTTCTTGTGTACGAGTTAATGGTCAATGGAAACCTCGCGAGTCATCTCTATGCCACTAACCCCGATCCTTGTCTTATCCCGGGGAAACGGAGACTACAGATTTGCGTTGGAGTGGCGCGTGGGCTGCACTACCTTCACACTGGGCTGAAGCATACTGTCGTCCACTGTGGCGTGAACCTGAGAAGTATTCTGTTGAACGAGAAATGGGAGGCCAAGTTGTCAGATTTCAGGTGGTCCAAGATGGGTCCCCCGAGTTTGTCAAAGGCTTTAATTAGGATCGAAACTGATACAACTAACGGTTTCATGGGCTATGAGTATTCCCAAAGCTTGCAGGTGAGCGATAAATCCGACGTCTCCTCTTTCGGTGCGGTACTGCTGCTACTACTCAGTGGAAGGAACACGGGGAGATCATATGGATCTGATTAGGTGGGCACGAAAATGCAAACGAGAAGGGACCGTGAATGTGATAATTGATCCATATCTGATGGGCAAGATAGCTCCGTGAATGTGAATGTGATTATGAGTTTTTGGATTGGTTTTGTTGCGATTTTGTTTATTCCTTGTACTGAGTCGTTCACTATGGAATTCGTCACTAAGTTGATACTAAGTTGATACTTATAATGTTGTCTAATCTAAATCTTTTTTTTTTTCCTCCCTTTTTGTGCTGATATGACAAGTTTATATAATTTTGTCTAATCTCTCTCTTTCTTTCTCCCCTTTTTGTGCTGATATGGTAAGTTTATATAATGTTGTCTAATCTTTCTCTCTGTTTTTTTTTTTTTTTTTTTTTTTTTTTTGTGGGAACACCGGTGACAATTCAGTTTTGTTTTCTTTCAGATTTCAGTTCTTGGAAATTATTATTTTCTTTGGTTTCTCAATTCTTATTTCTTACAAACTCTGTTTTTGCTCCCTTTTGGTTTCTCAATTCCCCTCAAAGCATTCAAAGCAACTTTCAGACCGAACTTTTATTATGAAAACTTATCAAAAAGGGTAATGCAATTCATTAGAATATTAGTAGTCTTCCTAGATATTCTACTGTTGCAACTCAACTCCCCTTCGACAACAGTAAGTGCTTATGCCATTTTGTTTTTAATTATTATTATTATTATTCATAATTGATCATTTTAGGAACTTTTTGTTTGTCGAAACTTCTGGGCTGGTTTTATCTAATGGATGTTTAGGGTGGTTACAGGTTTTTTTTTTTTTTTTTTTTTTTTTTTTTTTTTTTTTGGGGGGGGGGGGGGGGGGGGATAAGTAAAAAAAAAGAAAAAAAAGAAAAAGGTTTTCTGTGGCATGCTTCTAGACTTAAGAATATTTTATCTTTGTTTTCTTGGCTTGGATATTTTTTGGGGAATGGGGGGAGATTGATTGGTGGTTGCTTACTTGGGGATGGCACTGGCATGTGGTAACCTCTTTCTCTTTCCACTGATTATATTTTGGTTCTCCAAATTGCAGATTAGGAAGATTACAGGATAGCAATGCAGTACTGTCACATTTTAATGAGTATTCAGAGTACTGCTTTTCAGAGGTTTCTGTAGAATTCTCTTGGAATACACGTCTTTTGAGGTCTATGAAGTCAGATCTTAATTACATATTTCAGAAACTAAGGTATGATTAAAACTTATTTTTTCTTCCTTGCTGATTGTTATAACTGAGTACAAGGAATTAACTGTTAGCTATATTTACTAGTTCCTTATTTGATTAGTCTAGCGTTTGGAGCTTAACTACTAGTAACTCCATTTCGGAATCAACAGAGCTGTTTTCTTTTTGTACATAGATTTGTTTTTCTGTAATTCCTTAGACTTCTTTCTGTCATTTGTACATGAATGTCTTTTTGCAATAACAATCATACTTACCTGATACCTATAAAAAAAACGCAATGATGTAGTTACAATGTCACCCTAAATTACAAAACTAATCAATGTCCTCCCTAAACTATTGTTAATAAGCATTTTGCCTCATCCTGTTATGATTTCTGTCAAATTTCTATTAGACACATTATTGGAAAATTTTTTTACTTTTCCGTTAGATTTTTCAGTAAGTCTACTGGCAGGAGGTAAAGTGCCTATTACCAAGTGTTAAGGGAGGATATTGCTCAATTTTGAAGTTTAGGGATCATTGCAACTGTACCATTGTTAAGGGGGGAAGTGCCCATAGTTATTGATATAGTTAATAATTTTGTTGCCTACTTTGCCGATGAGCTCTAATTCAGACAACAGCTTCTCCCCTTGTAAAAGCAAGGAGGAGGTGAGGTTGTGAGTTTAAGGCTCTCCAGGTGCTTGTGTATTCAACAATAATATAAAACATTATGTTGCCTTATACACATCTGTTTACAGTAGGGAGGTCTTTAGTTTCAAGTGCTTTCTGAATATTGTTCATGTTCTGGAATTTTTTTTTTAAGTCATACTTGGTTACTGTTAAAAATTTAAGTTGAATCCTTACAGAACCCCAAGCTGATCCTTGTACATCTAATTGTAAATTTTCCAAATCATGTCTGTGTGTGGATCTGCACATACTTTAGAACAAAAGTCTATGATTTCTTTTGTATATCTATTATTAACTAAGCAAGAACCTGGTCAGCTTTCAATCACCAATTTTTTCATAAAAATTTCTGAAAATACCCTTATTCTTTAATATTATTTAATGCAATCAGTTATTTTTTAGTGTCACTATTACAAAAGTATTCTAGATATAAATGACATATGACATATAGTGACATTGTCACTTCAGCCACTGTTACCCATTTACCCACCCCCACTTTCCTACTTCTTTCCCTCTCTCATCTTCATGTTCTCACTCTTTTGTCTCCCTAAAGTAGGCAGTGGGAAGTTGGTTTCATTTTAATTTAGTTTTGTATAATTTAAAGTGTCAGGAGTATTTAGTTAATTTTCTGATTTCTATATTGTTGGAGTTTAGGTCAATGGGGTCTAATTTCAGGTTTTATTATGTTATTGGGTTTTTATTGGTTTTGATAGTCATTTAGTTCGGGTTGACAAGGAAAAGCCTAAGAAGTCCTATTAGGTTTAAAAGCAATAGATGCCTATATATATGGATGTAATGGTTTCACATAAGTTGTTTGGAAAAATTTCAGAAGCAAATCTTAGTTTGAGGTTTGTGTGTTGCAACCTTAGTACGTGTTTGGATTGAAATGAAAAATTAAAATTATTTTACTATTTAGCTTATTTTGCTACTATTTATAGACTCCACTACATTTTTTAGTACTATTCATGAGTCTTATTGTGCTATTTCAACTAACTGTTATCTTTGTTTACAGTACTTTCAGTAATAAGTTTTCATTTTCAGTAAAATAAGCAGTATCTAAATAGACCCTTAAACTGACCTGTGATGCCAAAGAAATTATGTGTGATGCTTTTGGCCATATGTGACGCTGAAGAAATTCTACAGTGATTCTGAACCAGTCTAGGAGTGATACCTATAAACCTATTTCTCACTCATCTCCCTAGCATCTTGTCTGTTTAGTGTTGTTCCCTTAAACTGTAATGTTTCTCATATAACCGAAACGCAAAAGTAACCATTCTTTTTTTTTTTTTTTTTTTTGGCGAGTTCCAAATTAACTACTCTTCAAGCAATTCATCATCTTTAACTATCTATACTAGGGGTGTTCATGGATCGGTTGTTATGATGGTTTAGAGTGATATTTTCCAACTGATCTGACCTTGTCAGTTTTTGAAAGTCACCAACTGAGCTACAGCGCTGGAGGTCTATTAAATAAGCTGTACCAAGCTCAAGTTCCGTTGGTGTGGTGCATTGGTTTGTGAATTTCAGAGCAACCAAAGAGGCCAAGAAGACCAAGATCAGCAGAGATTGGCATAGATCTAGAATGTGATGACAGATATTGATGGAGATGGAGATTTGCAATAGGACAGTGATCTGGAATGTCTGGTGTCTGAGTGTGAGTGGTTACAATGAAGAGGGACAAAAACTGTGTGGAAGCAGTAGAGAGAGAGAGAAAAAAAAAAAAAAAAAAAAGAGGATGTAGAGAGGAGAGAGTAGAGAAAATCAGTTTACAAAGACAAAGGGAAGAAGAAGAAAAGAGGAGAATGGAGAAGATAAGGGAGAAGAAAAAAAATGATGAACGTCAAAGAAAAGGGAATTAATTAAAGGAAAATTTAACGGGTGTCGTAAGGGCATTGGTTTAGGAAATATTTTTAGAAACTTTTTATGGAAAAGAAAAAAGCAACCGAATTTTATGATAGCTTTTTATATTTCCTATAAAAGTAGTATTAAAAGTTTCTTAAAGTGGTCCATTAATAAATTCCCTAAGGCACCCGTTAACGGGACCTTGAATAAAAATAGGAAACAAAAAGGAAAGAGAAGAATGAAGAATGAATAGGAAACTAGAACAGAAAATAATGAAATGATAGATGTGTGACAGTCAGGGAGGCAAGAGATTAGGAGGCTTGAGTGTTTGGGATGTAAAAATAGAAGAATTTATTAGGTGTGAACATATTTGTAATATTTTCTTTTATCCCTCTTAAAATATTTCCATGTATGCTAATATAATTTGAAATTAAATTATAATTTGATTGGTTGGTTTGGTTTTAAGTGGTGTATTAGACCTTTACTGAATTGATATCATAGGTGCTTTTTTTCCCTGAATAAGCATCAAAGTGAACCATGATAACTGAGGAAATACGCTGAAATCAATTGGTTTGCTCAGTTTGCTTCGTGTCTTGAACACCCATATCTACTGCATGTGTGCATTCATGCTTGAAATTAAAATTGAATGGCTTCCAGGCACACTTGGAGTCAATGATCAAAAACCAAATTCAATACCATGAAAACAAGGTGTGGCTTTTTGATAATTTAAGAGAACTTTAAGATTTCCACTCATATATCCTTTCTTCTCTTGGAAAGGACCTGTATTTGTTCAAAACCTATGAAGATTTGTGTGTGTTGGTATGAAATTATTTTTATATTTTAGGTGTTAGGTTGCAAGTTTTTATTGGGCATATAATTTTTTTTTTTTGATAAGTTGGTCATATAATTTTCTTTTTAATCCAAATCTGTGTGGATGAAGATGCTATGAGTTCAGTTATCATATTTTCTGTTGAATCATTAAGTCTTGTGCAGCCTTTTATGCTGCACTTCATTTCAAAATATTTTGTCAGAGTGAATCTCCAACTTTATCTTGCCCCTGCCTTCACCTTCTCAAATTTCTTTTATATGAATTATTTCCTGCTGCCCGAATGTCTGAATTTTTCTATTCACTTGTAAAGTTGATGTGTTTTGCAACTATGCTATTGATTATGAAGCTCTACGTTCGCCGAGTTTCTTATTCTTACATCATCCTAGATCTGTTTTAGTATCTTGATTCAAGTTGTTTACTTCAAAGTTTAAATTCATGGTTGTCTCTTGGCTATCAAGATTTTGGTGCTGCTTTGTGATTTAACTCTCTCTCTCTCTCTCTCACACACACACACGTTAACAGGAGCATGAAATCAAGGATTTTGGCTACCTATCCGGTTGCATTTACAAGTGATTCAACAGGAGCAGTAGTTGATAGGAGATCGGACGTTGAAATTCCTCAGTAACATTAGTCAGTCTGTTCCCAAATTGCAGCATTTATCATGTTACCACTTGGGAAACGCAATGTAGGTGAAGAACCCCCACCCCCTCCTTTTTGGTTTATGAATACAATGTGATTTATTTTTTACTTTAGTCTTTTAATTATATACTGCTTAGAACTAAACATTATTTCTGCACCATTGTGATCCTTGGAAATAGTAAATGCATATTGGAGTCCATAGAGCATAAATTAAAAATGAAAGATGGATAAGGAAAGAGATATAAAAAGGAAAAGCTCTTAGCCAATGCTTCTTGAACTTTTCTCTGTCTAATTAAGTGATTCAAGCTCACCATTTAATGGAGTTTGAGAGCTTCAGGAGGCATGAAGCTTAAAATCAGATCATTGAATGATTATTGGGATTGCTTGATTATCTTTTGGTGGAATTACTTTCTAAGATGAATGAACTTACAAAAGAAAGTTACTATCAGAGATGAATGAGATGGAAACCCAATCTGTCCAACTCTATAATGAAACTTTTCTTTTTGGATGAAAGCTTTTGTTCTCATATTGTTTTGAAGCAACATTCCATGGCATCTTTTCTATAGCTTAAAGTTCTTTAATTATCTTCCATGCACACTAGAACTTCTACTTTGATCAGCCCCCTAAGATTTTGCCAAGGTCTGCAAGATCAATATTTTTTATTAGGGTGATATCTTGTGTCAAAAGTAATGAAAATCTACATCCATGAATTATCATCAAAGGAAGTTAAATTAATTGATTAGGGGCTTGTTGAATGGTAATTAATCCATTTTAGCTTGCAAATGGCTCAGGATTGTGTCCACAGAACCCATTTGGTTGGAGATTTGGAGTATCGTTGATTCAAATGATGTGAAAATTGTGGTTTAAAAAGTGTTGTGGAAACACGTATTTACAGTAACCATAAAGCAAAAAATGCATTTGGTACCATGTTTCAAACAATATGTTTAAGTGTGAAAAATCATAATTGTGTGTTTGGTATGTGTGTGTTTTATTTCTGAAAAACTGAGAATCCGGTACAAATTTATATATTTTTTATTTGGGGAGGGAGAAATTTGTGTATTATTACTGTTGCACAGACTCATTTTTTCCCCTGATCCTTCTCTTTCCTTTGTCTTTGTGTAAAACCAAACCCACGCCTGGGCAGTCTCACTCTGTGGATCTCATCTCAATCAAAGCAGTCCAAGACCCATCAAGTCGCCTACTACCCAGTGCAAAACATTCCAGCTTGAACTCTGAAAATCCACGGATCTGCTGCAAATCCAGGTTTGAAGAAATCTTTGAAATTGGATGTTAATGGTTTTTGTATCCATTATGTTCTTTTCCTTCTGCACATAATGTTTAATTGAAAAATACTTCCAATTACTGAGATGGGTTTTGTGAATTGTGTGAAAGTTTCTTTAAATTTGAAAAATGCAAATACACTGACAAACCCCTAAAATGAGGAACATGGTTGGATTTAGATATTTTTGTGTGATTGTGTGGATAACCCAAAGCTTCATGTTCTTCCATTGGGAGAAAAGACCGATACCCAATGGAAATTGAAATGGAAAGGGTTTTGGGATGCTGTTGGTATAATTTAATCATCTATTTTAATTTTCTGACTTGTACATGTCAGTCAGATTTTAATTGTTGTCATGTGAAAAGCCTTTCATCTAATCTGCTCTTGGATGATATCTGAGATGGATACCTTTTGACTTTAGCCTTTCAATTCTTTCATTTTAGATTTTCTGCCTCATCTGCACATCTTTGGCTTGTTCTAACATCTTTTTTTCATTAATTCTTACCATATTTTTAGTCTGCATGACATTGGTCACCTACTTTCTATAGTTTATAGTCTTGTTAAGTTGATGGCGGCATTAATTGTGACTTGTGAGGAAGGAAAATAAGAAATAAGGTGGTTTCTGAAGGTTTTGCTTATGCTTCAGTTGACATGCTGAATCGAGAGAGAGAACAAAAGAACTTGTAATGTTCCACCCCTATTCTGCACTTGAGTTAATTTAGGTTTTTAAATTTAACTTTCTAGTTAGGGGCTGTTTGGTAACGTTATTCTAGTAAAGTTGTTTGTATTTTTTGAAAATATATGTGAATAAAAAAGTATATAGAGATACGTGTAATATTGTTTATAAATTGAAAAGTGTTGCTTAAAATGCCATATTATTTTCTAAAATTCTAGTTTTGGAAAAAGAATCATAATGTTTTTATTTTCTATTTTTTTGGGAATAAGTAAAAGGAAGTATGATGCTAATGGCATCCTGCTACCGCACAATTTACTAAAGTTGCAGTGTCCTTGATGTGGTCTGTAATTGCACTATTAAATTAATGTAATAGGTAGTTTTGGATAGTTTGAAAAAGAATTGCAGAGATGGCTTTGGTTTTGTGTTGATGGGTGTGACCTTTATAAAAGCTTAAGTCAGAGTTTTGCTCTCTTTCTTTCAGTGATATTTTGCTTTGTATAGCTCTGTGATAAATACATTCCTTTCATTTTATTTCATTTTCATTCCTTTATAATCATTTCATTTTACTCCATTCTATTCTCTTATAAACTGCAAGGGAAAAAATATTCTGAAAAAATGAGTTGTCAACGATGCTCTCCGCCCCTGAATAATGGGTATACCAATATATGTTGTTAGCTCAATTTGTAGCTCCATTAACAATATTATAGCCCACAAGGATCGAGACTAGTTAAAAAATAAGGCTTCAAAGAAGCATAAGCAAGTTCTTAATAAGCCCTCCAATCATGTAGGTAAAATATGCACTCCTCTCCCCTAATTTGACACCAGGGAAATGATTTGCAAAGCCTAAATGTAACACTCCAATTTTTTATTCCCAGACATTTAAATTGTAGAATGAGGTCTCCTAATTGAATATATTTAGTCATTGAGTCAATCACTCAATAATCCAACAATTTCCAAAATGACCAAAATCATCTAGACCTTTTTCCTAGACACAATTCACTCCCAAAATAATATTTGAATCTCAATAATGTTAAAAAAAAAAGGAAAAAAAAAGTGTATTTGAAAACTCAATTATAGTTTACTTCAAGGAAAAAATGATCTGGGCTTAGCGTTATCTTAGGCCTATAAAACTATATAGTTTAAATGATCCGAAAAAATATTGAAATATCAGATAATGAGTTACACAACGCAATATATACACCAAGAGAGATTAAAGAAAAGTCAACTAATTGAAGTAACCAACAGCCCACCCACTCGTATTTAGTTCATTGAGAGTTGATACTGAGAGAGTTCTCCATATTTCTTTGTTTACGGAATAGTGGTATACAGCAGGAGCTGCCTACCTACCCTTATCTGCTCACCCAACCCAAAAAAAAAAAATGCAAAAACTCTTCTTGATGCATCATTTCAAGAACTGGTTGCTATGAAAGGCATTTCAGAGCGTATATCAAAGTTATTAAGGAAGTCCGGGGAGAGAAGGATTGACCAACCTCATTTGGCTCTTCCATGCCGTCGATTTTCACGCGCTGAGATCAACATAGCTACCAATAACTTCGACAAAAATTTAATCGTTGGTCGGGGGAGTTTCGGGAACGTATACAAGGGGTTTATTGATGACCGTACCATAAGCGTTGCAATAAGTTGTGTGAATATCAATGAGTCAATGCAGGGATTTCACGAGTTTAGGACCGAGGTGGTGTTGATTTGCCAGCTACGCCACCCTAACCTCGTCCCTTTCATCGGATATTGTCTTGAGGATGAACGACATGGGTTCCTTGTCTACGAGTTCATGGTCAATGATCACCTCGCGAGACACCTCAATGGCACTAACCCCGATCACGATCGCGATCCGGTCCCGTGGAAACGAAGACTACAGATTTGCGTTGGAGTGGCGCGTGGGCTGCACTACCTTCACACTGGGCTGAAGCATACTATCTTTCACTGTGATGTGAAGCCGAGCAATATTCTGTTGGACGAGAAATGGGAGGCCAAGTTGTCAGATTTCGGGTTGTCCAAGATGGGTCCCCCGAGTTTGTCAAAGGCTTTAACTAGGATCGAAACTAATAGAATTGTGGGTACTTACGGTTACATGGCTCCTGAGTATGCCATGAATGGGGTGCTAACTGATAAATCCGACGTCTACTCCTTTGGTGTGCTACTGCTGCAACTACTCAGTGGAAGGAAACCAACTCATGTAGGGGAAGAACAGATGGATCTGGTAAGGTGGGCCCGAAAATGCAAACGAGAAGGGAACATCAATGAGATAATTGATCTATATCTGATGGGGAAGATAGCTCCAGAGTGTTTTATGGTATACGTTGAAATTGCCACTTCTTGTGTGCGAAATCGAGCCGAACGTCGACCCACCATGGGTGAAGTGCAGGTATGCCTTGAACATGCACTGGAGCTACAAGAGAGCGCAGATGCTGCTGCTGGTGTCTGTAACTATTGTGTTGATGAATATACCTGTAATGCTTCTTCGGGAGACGCTTCTCCAATTGATATGGTGTGGGAAACAGCTTCAGAGAACACCACATCTGCTGAAGAATTGTCCTTGGAAACCGCCATGCCAAACGGTCAAATATGATTTACCACAAACAATTCACAAGTATGTGTTTTTCAGTTTTTGGATTGGTTTTGTGTTTATATTGCCTTTTATTACTGACGGAGTGTATTGTCTTTGTACTTGCTGAGAAAATGTGGCGAAAGAGACACAAACTTTTCCCTTACCTAAAGTTATTGGGATGGGGAATTGAATCTTGATGTTTAAATAGTGTGTTGCTATATTTTGTTTGTTCCTATGCTATGTAATACTCCTTGTACTGAGTCGTTCACTATGGAATTCATCACTAATTTGATATTTTATGATGTGCTGATGTGGTAAGTTTATATAATATTGTCTAATCTTTCTCCTGTTCTCTTTCTGTGGAACACAGAGGATTCTTTTTTTTTTTTTACTTTTCAATTCTTGCAAATTATTATTTTCTTTGGTCTCTCAATTCTTACAAACTCCGTTTTTTCTCCCCTTTGGTTTCTCAATTCTCCTCAAAGCATTTATTATCAAAACTCATAAAAAAATAAAAAAAAAAGCTTGGACAATTGTACATTAGAATATTTAGTAGCCTTCCTAGATATTCTAATTCTGCAATTCATCTCCCCTTCCACAACAGTATGTGCTAATGCTGTTTTTTTTTTTTTTTTTTTTGATATAAATTTGATTATTTTGGGGGCTTTTCTTCAATCTTGCCAACTTGGGATAATTAATTAATTGTTCAATTGTAATGTGCTTAGTTTGTCTTGGGTGTAATTTTTGGCTAGGTTCATGTTACAAAACATTTTTTTCAATCCCATTTTGGAATATACACATCATATGTTTGACAAAATGTTTCACTCATTCTTGTATTAGTTTAAAGTTGACTTCATGGTTTGTTCCTCTAGGCTCTAGGTTTTAGTTGCCTGATCATCTCATTTTTTTTCTTGTGCATTTAGTCTGTCTTGGCCATCAACATCTTTGTCCATTTAGTACGTACTCTTGCATTAGGTTAAGTCAATTTCATGATTTGTGCCTCTTGATTTTAGTTGTCATTATTCATCTCATTTTTTCTCATGTGCATTTAGGCTTGCTAGGCCATCAATGTCATTGACAATATACTAGTACAATAGAACTTTCCACCATCAAAGCCCACCTTACAACATTAGAGTATTTAGTAATCTTACTAGATATAAGTGTTTATTGTTTATGAATCAAGTCTTTTGTATTAATATATGTCTATAAGTAATCAGTTACATCTTTAAATTTTCAATGGTTGAGATAATCTAGTGATGATTAAAACGATGATGCTTCAAATTTTTATTTGATTCTTTGTTTGGCCACATGAGGAAAGAAACATTTAAGCGAAAGCCAATTTTGAAGACTTGACCACCAGCTTGGTGTTCTTCATGAGCTAATTAGACCAAGAGATCAAATTGATAATGTGATTGCTCTTAAAAGTAAAAAGCAAAAAATAATAATAATAATAATCTGAATTACCATAGCAAAACTCACTAATCTGGTGACTAAATCACCAACTACAGTTCTCTAATTGTATCATACTTGAACCACACATGCTTAACCCAAAAGCTAGTTTGTCCTAATTTATAGTTTTATCGGTTTAGTTTGTTTTTATGACATACAATTAATATTTTTATTTAGCTTTGTGACAATTTTTTGTTGTTGGAAAGCTTGGTCCAAACCTTACTAAGTTATCTTAATGCCATTTAAGTTTGTTGAATTGAATTATAACCTGATTGTATCTATAAGTGGGGAATAATATGTTTCATCTTCTTAAAGGTACATAAAACAATCACAGAAGGTAAGCATTCTCCTGCATATATACTAACATAACTTGGTGTGTTTTTGCACAATGACTGTAAAATAAGATAGAATTTTTTTTCCCAATTATTTGACTTGCATGAAAAATCATTAATATTTCTTGTAAGAAGAGTTTGCATGCCTAAGAAGAGTTTTCCCCCTATCATGGTAACGAAGAACTTACCTTGAAGGTGACAAGCAATAGTACTCCTACTTTTTAGAAGGTACTGTTGAATAATGTTTTATTGATGCTCCAATCTTAACAATCTTAAGCCCACCGTTGTCTCTCAGAGTTTTAGTTATTTTGTCACGAAGAGCAGATGCATTACTTGTCCCACTCCCAAGAGCAGCATTCAAGTTCTCACAACTTACCCATATTGATGTCAGATATGGGAATCCCAGTTTCATCTTTATAATTTATCACATCTATCTTCTCCTCAATGCATTTGTAGTGCAGCTTCATTGGAAGTTGCAATATCAGCCCCAAAAAGCATGAATTTTCTTGGCTCATCTTCAGGGAGCTTCATCCAATAAACCTCCAATCATGTGGACAAAATATACACTTATGTGACATTAGAGTAATGATTTGCAAAGCCTAAATGTAACACTCCAGTTTTTTAATCCCAGAAAATTAAACTGCAAAATGGGCCAAATACCTTTGTTGACCAAAATATTTTGCGATCTACCTTTTTTTACGAAATTTTTAGTAATTTACCACTGTTTTTAACTTGAGTTCATGAAACTCGATTTTTACACATAACTCGAGGTCTAAAAAATTGAATTTCTTAAAAATGTGCCACAATGGCACCCACTAATTTGACATTTTTTAATTGAAAAATCCACATGGAAATCCAGTTTATGAAACTCGCGTTTCTTATTTAAAAAGAAGGTTTCATCACCAATCAAACTAGTTTGAACAGGTAGTCATAATCATCTTCATGTTTATACAGAACCAAAGGTTTAGCTTTTTCAAATTGTGCTTTTTGAAAAAGTTGTGATTTTAAAAAGTGCGATATAAAATTGAGTTTTTTTTTTTTTTAAAGAAAAGTATTTGGTAAAAACTATCAAAAAGTGCTTTTTGAAAAAGAAGAGTGTTTGACTAATACAGTGGCAATTTGAGTTGTAAATTATCAAAAAAGACAACAAGATATATATATATTAATACTATATTATTTTAATTACCCCTCTTAATGCAAGTTATAGGTACAATATTTTCACAAAAATTTCACAATAAAGTCTGTATGACAAGTTATTAATGATAGGAAAAAGAAATAATGTCACTAGTAAGTTCAGACGAGAATCAATAACAACATACTATATAAACTTTATTATAAAATTGTTATAAAAATATTCTATCAATAGCGCTATTTTTTTTCACAAAGAAAAATAGTTCTAATTTAAAAGGTTTAGGAATATAATAAAATGTCACAATATTTTTACTATACTCTTTATTTTTAGTTGTGGTCAATTCTAGTAAAATATTTTATTAATTTATTTAATTTTATTTTGAAATATGAAATATTTGACACCTCATCTGTTGTGAAAATTTTGTGAAAACTTGTTGTGTTTTAACACAATTGTAATTTTTATTTTAGTAAATTTCCTTACATGATGTACATGTATCCCACTCAAACTACCTTTATTTTTTTTTTCCTTCACTTTTTTCTCATCCACTTGTTTCTTCTCCATTCCCATCAAATATCTTTTCTTTTCCTCCACTCACCATCTTATCTCTTCTTCAGTTTTTCTTCTTCACCCAAAAGATAGTTCTTCTTCATCACCCAAAAGACAAGAAGAAAGAAATATATTATACACAAAAAAAAAAAAAAAAAAAAAAATGAGAGAAGAAGAAGCTCACAGTAGAAGAAGAAGAAGCCTAAAATAGTAGTGGGTTTATGGGTTTATATTGGAATTGAAAATTGCACATTTGATTTAGAATTTTGCAGTCTATTTGGTTGGTTATAAGTTGGAGGAAAGGAAAAGAAAGAAGAACAATTACTACCTGCACGGTGCGATTTTTCCTTTGGGCTTCTTGCAATTGACGGGGAGGGAGCATAGAATATGGAGAAATTTTTCTTAAATGACGGTATTTTTTTTTTATTATTTGTTATTTTTTTTTATAGAGATCTTGGTAAAATTGGGATTTCAAAATAAAAATAAGGATAGTTTAGGGATAATGCTGAAAATGACCAATAGTAACATGTTATCTATAATTGCATTTTCGGCATTGCATCTCCAAGGTCCAATATGAAAACATGATAGTCCTTTGTATTTGAAAAAGCCACTCTTTGATAACAATTGATGGCAATAATTTAGCAAACACGCATTTTGGATTTTGGACTTGGAAATGTGTGTTTTGGGCTCTAAAAGTGTAAACCAATGCACACGTATCAATCTTCACTTTCTTAGTTAACTAGAAGACCCACTAGCTACTTTTCTTGGGTTGTGTTTTTCAATGTATTTTCTTGTCCTAAGGCTTAGGCTAGTTGGTTCAGCCTATGGTAGCCCCAGGACCCCCTTATATGTACATTACTTTATTCTTTAATAAAATAGATAAAACAAGAAAGTGCCTCGTCAATCTTGATGGACGAACCAAACTTCTTGTCAATAAGAAAGAAAGTGAAGATGAAAAACATTGGGATGGGGCCAACCAAGGACCCTCCGATGGTTCAATTAGTAAATCTCTCTTAGGAAATCTCTAATGTATAATGTAGCTTAGTGTATATGAAATTGTGTCTTTTACTTGCTCTTTATGGTTTTTATATAGCCATCTGATAAGTTCTTGCAAAGTCTGTTGATCTCCCCTTGGCGTTGTGCTTGAGCTGGGTGTAAATAGTTAAGCGGCTTATAAAGATGTTTGTAACGGACATGAGGTGGCTCATGAAAGCATTTGTTAATGACTTTGTAACCGTTTCCTGCATTTGGCTTGAATGAGAGAGTTATGTCTAACTTTAATGCGCTTACGGTTGTCCATGTAATGAACAACCATATGTATGCTACTCCTCAAAAATGATGGTACCTTTTTCAGTCAACCAAAAAAAAAAAAAAAAAAAAAGAGAGAGAGATAGGAAATAGTTTTTGTTTGTAATAGAACTATGGAATTAGAAGTGTTGGGAGAAAGAGAGTAATGATGTGAAGGAAGGGATACATTGCTAAAATCTGAGAAAGACCAGCATGTGGGACATGCTGTAGGACATGTTGAAGTGAAAGAAGACAGCATGTGGGACAAGCTGAAGTAACACTTTGAAGTAAAGAAGAGAGCTTGTGGACCTCAGTTTTTATGGTAATCGAGTTTATAAAACTAGAGTAACACATTATAAGCTACTCAAGCTTATTGAACTCAAGTTCCACGTGAATTTTTTAAATTAAAAAAGTCCAGCTCATCGGGTGCCATGGTGGCTATTTTAAATGGAACTCGAGTTCTTGGAACTAGAGTTACATGGAAAACTCAAGTTTGAAGAATTGAATTTCAAAATAGTGGTAGATTGCAAAATATTTCGGCCAACAGTGTTATTTGGTCATTATGGCCTTGCAAAATGAGGTCTCCTAATTGAATATATTTAGTCATTGAGTCAATCATTCAATAATCCAGTAATCTCCCAAATCATCTAGACCTTTTTTGAAAACAGAGTACACTCCCAAAATAATATTTGAATCTAATTAGTGTGTGTATATATATATATATATATATATATATATATAAGTGTGCTTGAAAACTCAATTATAGTCTACTTGAAGGCAAAAATGATCAGGGCTTAGCATTATCTTATGCCTATAAAACTGTATAGTTGTGGGGGGTGAACTCTGACTCAACCTAAGGACCAAAACCTAAAAGGTAAATTTGAGGAACCGGCCCAACCCAAGGTATGAATAAAGATGAAATGGCCCTCTAGTGAATTGGAACCAGCCAGGCTTACAACCTTGGAAGTCTGGGATAACAATCTTCCCAAGGATCATAACCGAGGTAACCCTTTTAACCTGTCTTCCCGAGGTCACTAAGGTACTTTAGATAGCAACTTCCACCCTCATGTAGGACTGCCCATCTTCTACATTTTCTCGAGGGCACGATGAAGAAAATGCAGATCCCAATGAAACAGTCACCTTCGCATTAATGAGATCTCCTACCCAATATCAGTCACATTAAATACTAAATCACTAGCTTGAATAATGGAAATAGTTCTAAAAGTCTTTCTTTATGATCATGAAATGGCAGGGTAGAGGGCTGAGCTTGATGGGATAAGTATTCCCCAAAATCCATCTGGGAGTTAGACAACTGGATGAGGAGGGGAAAATGTCTATAAAAGGAGGAGAAGGGCAATAGGAGAAGGGGTTCAGAAAAATAGAGAGAGAAAGTCTATGCTAGAGAGAGAGAGAGAGAGAGAGAGAGAGAGAGAGTTTTTCTTGTGTATATTTATATTTGAATCCTTACTATGTACCTTGAGAACATTATTCCTTCACATATGAAAGCTTGATTTTGTCTATTTTTGTTTTTTAATAAGCTATCTGATCTTTCCATTATGGATTTTTTCCTCATTTCTTAGAAATTAGTTGTGTAGATCAAAAACATTTGTCATTGTTCAGTCTTTGACTCTTTGGGTGTTTTGGCTCCCACAATAGTAAAATTTTATAGTTCTTAGGTTTTCCTTTTAAAATTTAGCAATGTGACTACTTAATTAAAAATTGTAATTTTATATCATGAGAAAAAAATTTACATGACAGAATTTTAAAATAAGAATATAAAAACAATACCTATTTGCTATTCCTAAGACTTGCCCCATTAAATATATATATGTCATTGGCCATTAGATGAGATATTGGAGAAAAGTAAAGTAATTGAAGAATCCAACAGCCCACCCACTCGTATTTAGTACATTGAGAGTTCTCTATAATCTATGTTGTATGCGAAAAAAAAAAAAAAACCACTTTGTCAGTTTGTCTAATTTTGAGAGGGAACTTTTCCGTCATCGCCGGGGTAAGGGGCTACTCGATCCTTACTGCATCATTTCAAGAGCTGGTTGGTATGAAAGGCATTTCAGAGTGTATATCAAAGTTATTAATAAGGAAGTCCGGGAAGAGAAGGTCAGACGAAACAAACCGATCTTATTCAGCTCTTCCATGCCGTCTATGAAACTGACTGAGATCAAGACAGCTACTACCAATAACTTCGATGATAATTTAGTAATTGGTTGCTGTGGTGACTGGAAAGCATACAACGGGTTTATCAATGACACAAACTCCGATCCCAATCCCAATCCGGTCCCGTGGAAACGGAGACTAAAGATTTGCGTTGGAGTGGCGCGTGGGCACTACCTTCACACTGGGCTGAAGCATACTATCGTCCACAGTGGTGTGGAGCCGACCAATATTCTATTGGATGCGAAATGGGAGGCCAAGTTGTCATATTTGGGGCTGTCCAAAATGGGTCCTCCGAGTTTGTCAAAGGCTTTAGTTAGGATCGAAACTGATAGAGTTGTGGGTACTTACGGTTACATGGATCAAGAGTATGTCAAACGGTCAAATAACCACAAACAATTCACTAGTGTGTGTTTCAATTCACAACGTTCATCTCATTTGGTACATTTGAATATTTAGTAGTCTTCCTAGATATTCTAATTCTGCAATTCAACTCCCCTTTGACAACAGTATGTGCTAATGCTATTTATTATTATTATTTTTTAAAGTGATCATTTTGGGGACTTTTGTTCAATCTTGCCAACTTGGGATAAATAATCAATTATTCAATTGTAATTTACTTAGATTGTCTTGGGTGTAATTTTTTGGTGGATTCATGTTATGGTGCATCTCTTTTTCAATCCCATTTTGGAATAGACACACCATATGTTTGACAAAATGTTTCACTTACTCTTGCATTAGTTTAAAGTGGACTTCATGGTTTGCGCCTTTTGGTTTTAGTTGCCTGGTCATCTCTTTTTTTCTCATGCATTTTGGCTTACTAGGCCATCAACCTCTTTGGCAATTTAGTACATTAGAACTTTCCATAATCAAAACCATTTTACAACATTGGAATTTTTAGTAGTCTTCCTAGATAGAAATGTTTTATGAATTAAGTCTTTTGTATTAATATATGTCTATAATTAGTCAGTTTCAACTTTAAATTTTCAATGGTTGAGATAATCTAGATAGCTTTTCTCAAAATAAAAAAAGAAGTGATAATCTAGATAGCATGTTTTAAAAATTATTTGTGGTAATGCTGATGCAGATTTTTGTTTGATTCTTTGTTTTGCCGAAGAAACAGTTAAGCCGATTTGAAGACTTGACTGCCAGCTTGGTGTTATTCATGAGCCACTAACATCAAGGGATCGCATATATTTATAATGTGATTGCTCTTAGAAGTAATAATAAATAAAATAAAATTCTGAATTACCACAGCACAATTCACCAATATAGTGACTAAATCACTAACTAGAACTCTCTATAATCATATCATACTTGATCAACACATACTCAACCCAAAAGCTAGCCCGTCTTAATTTAGTTTTGATGGTTCAGTTTGGTTTTATGACTGACAATTAATCTTTATATTTAGCTTTACGACCATTTTTTTGTGATTTGAAATCTTGCCCCAACCTTACTAAGCTATATTAATACCATTCAAGTTTGTTGAATTGAATTTTAACCTAATTGTCTATAAGGGGGGAATAATATGTTTGATATTCTTTAAGGTGCATAGAAAAACTATAATAGGTAAGCATTCTCCTGCATACTAACATAACTTGGTATTTTTTTTGCACAATGACTGTAAATGAAGATAGAAATTTTATTGTTCTATTATTTGACTTACATGAAAAATCATTAATATTTCTTGTAATTCCAAATAAAAATATCTATAGAAACCTTCACTCATGAAAACATACCCCAAGTAGGATTTGGTTTTGGCCACTTGGAGCCTCAAATGGGAAAACCAAGTCTGAATTTGTATCTGCACAAAACTAAGTGGTAAATTTATTGTTTTGAGCATAGATGTCATTTGGAAAAAAAAGTTAACAATCAATTAAATTGTGGAGAGTTTGTTGAGCATGTGATGTTTTGGAAAACATGTTTTACTCTTGAAAGTGGAAAATGGTTTTCCATTTATTGGGCTTGTTTTCAGCTGATCACTTAAAACGTTTTTTCGCTGACTTGTGTTTTCTGTTGTACAAATTACAAGAAAATATGGAAAGCATTTTCCACCAAAACAAATGGAGTGTAACTGTCGAAAACTGTGATGAGCTAACAGAAAATAGAAACCTGATCTATCCAACTCTAAGATGAAGCTTCTTCTTTTTGTTGAAAGCTTTTGTTCTCATTTTTATTTTTCAAATAAGGGTCCTTTGGCATCTCTTCCATGACTTAAATATTCTTCAATTGTCCTGAATTCACGCAGGAACGTTTGCTTTGATTCAGTTCCCTGTATGCTTGGCAAAGGCTGCAAGATCAATGTTATTGATTAGGACAATCATAGTAAAAAGTTATGAAAACTTGTATCCATGGCCTCTCATCTGGTAAAGGAAGGTAAAATAATCGATTAGGGGCCTGTTGAATGGTAATTAATCCATTTTAGTTTGCTGCTGGCTCAGAATTTTGACTGCAGCGCACTAGCTTCTCCATTCTGTTTTCACTCTCAATTGGCAATGGAGTTCAGTTCATTAAGAAAAAGGATATGATGCTGGTTGACAGACTATGTCAAAGACATCTCTAACATTGTCCTCTTATCTCTTTGAACATGTGAGTAGCTAAGAGTGCTGATGCTAATGAAATTTATTGACAAGCATTAACATTTGCGTGTGTAAGAAGAGTTTTTCCAGAATTATGGTACCAAAGAACTTATCTCCAAGGTGACCAACCATATTTCTCCTACTTTGTAGGAAGTACCATTGCATATTGAACCATTTCTTGATGCTTCCCTTTTAACGATCTTAAGCCCACCATTGTCTTCCAACCATTTTGTCACAAAAAACAGATGCATTACTTGTCCCAAGAGCGTAGCATTCAAGTTCTCGCCCATATTGACGTTAGAAATGGGAATCTCAGCATTAATGTTTTCATCTTTGTAATCTTTCAAACCTATCTTCTCCCTAATGCATTTGTAATGCAGCTTCAGTGCAAGCTGAAGGTCAACACCAGCATACGAGGTTCCTTTCGCTACCTTCCAAATTCCTGATCATCATCAAGGAGCTTCATCGTATGAACTTTGGAAAACCAATTACTCTCTTTATAGTTACTCAAATACATTCTAAATAAATACATGGTGTTTGTCAGCTCAATTTGTTGCTCCAATAACAGAATTATGACCATCAAAGTTTGACCCATGAGGGCCGAGACTGGTTTAAAAATGACGCTTCAAATAAGCATCAAGCAAGTTCTCATTAGCCCTCAAAATGTGCACCCTTTTCCCTGTATTTGACATATTGGCAATGATTTGTAGAGCCAAACTATAATGCTCCAAAATTTTAATCCTAGAAATTTGAACTTCAGAATGAGATCTCCCAATTGAATATATTTAGTCATTGAGCCAATCACTCAATAATCCAACAATCTCCAGAAAGATTAAATCATCTAGACTTTTTTCAAGACAAAGTAAACTCCCAAGATAATACTTGAATCTCAAATATGCATTAACAGAAAATCTCCCAAATAACACAGGACTTGGTGCTCTTAATCATGCTTGAATATACTTCTTGGTCAAATCCCTTTCACTTAATTTAACTAGTAGGTTATCCGTGCGATGCATGGATAATGTTGTTATATTTTATGTAAGATAGTTTTGAAGAATATGTTATATATGGATTATATCATAATTGTTATAGAATAGAATTTTATTAGAAATGAGTTCATTATAAAAAGTAACAATTATAAATTGCACACACATATCCATTATAATTATTTAATTGAAGTGATGAGAAATTAAAAAAAAAAAAAAAAACTTTGGAGAAATATTATAGAATAAAAATTGATATATATATATATATATATATATATATATATATATAGAATTTGTCTTTCTTTTTCTTCTTAATTTTAAAACAAAATACATATCCCAAACACCTACAGTCAATCACATCATTTACAAAACCCATAAATCTATAACGTTCGACCTTAACATCAAAATTGTAATTGTCATTATTATTTGATATAAAATGCAAGCGCCACTTCCTTGGTTGTAGCCAACTCATATGGGTTAGGATTAGATAAGACAACAATGTTAGAGTTAGGTAGCTGTTGTCGAAAGATTGAAGGTAAATGACATTATTTTTGGTCTGTGTGTATTTGACATGGGATGACACGAAGGGTTATAGGCAGGTGTATATATATATATATATAAAGGGGTAGAAGTGTAAGAGGTGAAAATAGTGAATTAAAATGGAAAGAATTTTGTGTGTATAAATAAAGAATGAAAAATCTTGAAACATTGAACCAAATGATGCAAAGAATATTTATTTGTTAATTAGAAAAGTCTTGAAATATTGAACCAAATGAAACGAAAAGTCAGTATTTAATTTGTTCTTATTTCTGATGTAGTACTTAAAAATATTTTAATTCTCTTTATATAGAATATACCACTTGGTAGAATAGCATGCTTTCCTACATGAGGTCTTTGCTTTTATATTGATATATTGATATGATGCCATTTGAATCAATTATTGTGTTGCTCTTTCTAATTTGAACTCTACTTACCTTGTCAATTATTAATTTGCATTACCTTTTTGTGTCGTCATTTCATATTGCCATAGTTTAATTATATTGGTAACTTCATCATATTTTGATTTATTTTTTGAACCATCCGGTTGACTTTTCTTCAATGTCCCATCCAAAACTATGGTTGATGGGCATTAGATACTGTTAAGATCATTAGCATTCTCCACTCCCTCTTCATATTTCTCTCGTCGTCAAACTCGTTGGTATATATTAGATACTATACGAACCAAGCTTCAATGAAAGGTATTTCACAGTCTATTTCAAAATTATGGAAGAGAAGGTCAGGCAAAACAAAACAATCTTATTCAGTTCTGCCCTGCCGTCGATTTTCACTCGCTGAGATCAAGTCAGCTACCAATAACTTCGATGCTGATTTACTAATTGGTGAGGGGGCTTTTGGCAGTGTGTATAAGGGGTTTATTGGTCACCGTACCATAAACGTTGCAATAAAGCGTGCGGATTTCGAGTCAAGTTTAGACGAGTTAACCAACGAGGTGGTGTTGCTTTGCCAGCTACACCACCCTAACCTCACCTGTCTCATCGGATATTGTCTCGATGAAGACAAGGGGTTCATTGTCTACGAATGCATTGTCAATGGAAACCTCGGCGACCACCTCTACGGTACTAACTACGATGAACCCCTCCCGTGGAAACAAAGACTACAGATTTGCATTGGAGTGGAGCGTGGACTGCACTACCTTCACACTGGACTGAAGCATACTATCATCCACCTTGATGTGAAGCCAATAAACATTCTGTTAGACGAGAAATTGGAAGCCAAGTTGACAGATTTGGGGTTGTCCAAGTTGGGTCCGCCGAGTTTGTCAAAGGCTTTGATTAGAGTAAAATCTGAGGTAGTGGGTACTTATGGATACGCTGATCCTGAGTATATCGCGATTGGAGAATTGACTGATAATCTGATGTCTACTCCACTGGTGTGGTACTGCTGGAAGTACTCTGTGCCAGAAGAGCAAGAGACATCAAACTGATAGAAGAACCGAAGTTTCGGGTTGCTTGGTCCCAAAAATGCATTAAGGAAGGGACCATTAATCAGATAGTTGATCCGTATCTGATGGGGAAGGTAGCTCCAGAGTGTTTCAAGTTATACATCGACATTGCCACTTCTTGTGTGCGGAATAAGGGAAAGGATCGTCCCGCAATTGGAGAAGTGGAGTTAATCCTTGAACATGCACTGGAGCTACAAGAGAGAGCTGATGCTGCGAGGAACGATGTGGATCAATATAATTATCCTATTGTTGAATATACCGGTAGTGCTTCTCCGCCTGAATCTGAGGAGTCTATTTAGGATTCAGATAGCACCACATCGGCTAATTTTTCTTTGGACATCACCACGGAAAAGCCAAATGGCCAATCATCAACCACAAAGAATGATCAAAATCACATTTCTAGAGATAGGGATGCTCTCCATTTCAAAGTTATGAGAAACCAAAATGAGAGCATAGCGGCTGAGTCGTTTCTGCACTACTTTAGGAGCAGAACTGGGATGGTTGTCAGCGATATCACTGCCACGGTATGGAGATCTTTATGGGAGGGTGTGCTCTTGTTTTGGGAAATGGATCTGATTTTAATTTTGTTAGATTTTTATGTTTGAAGTTTTCACGGTGATGGATGCTATTCATATATTGATGTACATGACTTTATTTCATTTGTAAGCCTGAATTAACAGTTACAACAGTCATATCATTCTCAACAATTCCTTTTTTGTGTTTGGTCAGTCTTATTCACTTGTTTTCAAATTATTGTATTTCTTGTTCCGAAGACCCGCTGATTCTCTGTTTCTTCATGGAGAAGTTGAGCTCTGCAATTTATCACAAGTTGCCTTTAGATCATTTCCACATTTATGCTGCAAGATAGATTATGCACCTTTCGTTTTTTGCAATGGTGATAGTCTTGAGTTATATGGCACAAGTGTGCCTTTCTCCTCCCAAGAACCCACTTTGGCAGACCAACACTATGTAATAGCCTTTATGCCGCAAAATACTTGAGACGGTCATAATTTGGTTCTCAGTATTTTACCATGGGGATCCCTGCTTGATCATTAGTCAAAATGGTCAAGGTCTTTTACATTTATCGGTCAAATTGATAATTAATCAGTTTTCCAAAGTCACCAACTGAACAACAGCGCTGGATGTAAACTATATAACAAAGCTGTACCAAGCTCAGGTTCCATTGGTGCAGTGCATCGGTTTGTGAATTTCAGAGCAACCAAAGAGGCCAAGAAAACCAATCGGCAGAGATTCCAAAGATCTAAAATGGGATGACAGATATTGTTGGAGATATGTAATAGGATGGTGATCTGCAATTTCTGGTGAGTGGGTGCGAGTGGAGAGGAGAGAGCAGAGAAAAGTGGTTTAGACCATATGGAACATTGCAGATTTGGGTCCAAGAAGACCATATGAACGTTCCACGATTGGTGAAGTAGAGGTAGGCCTTGAACACGCACTGGAGCTGCAAGAGTGTGCAGATGCTGCTATGAGGAAGGATGATTCAATATTAATTACCTATCCCATTGTTAAATATACTTGTAGTGCTTCTATTCAGGATTGATTCAAAGTCTATTTCAAGTATAGGCGTAACCACAAGAAGTGCACAGTGACTGAGAATGGGATGTTTGTCAGTGACATCACTGCCACGGTATGGAGGTCTTCTTTTGGGGGTGATTTTTTCTTTGGGTTTGGAAATGGGTCTGATTTTAGTTTCGTTAGATATGTTCAATTGTAGTTGATACTTCTTCTAAGTTTTCACGGTGATGGATGCTACACAGTATTCATAGATTGATATTGTAGATGACTTTGTTTGTATTTTGTAAGCTTGAATTAACCAAAATAATGTCAACGTTGTTGACTGCTTTTTTGTAAAACATTATGACGTGGAGAAGGCCTGCTTAAGTCTTATTCACTTGCTTTCCAATGGTTGCTTTTTCTGAAAATATTGCTTCAAAGATACTGTATTCTCTGTTCTTTCATGGTAAGTTGGGCCTTGAATTTGTCACAAGTTGCATTTAGATCAATTCCACATTTATGCTGCAAGATAGGTTAGCGGCCATTGTTTGTTGCAATGGTAGATGGTCTTGAGTTGTAAGAGCATCCACAGCAGTGGAGCTAAAAATTTAGCTTTTTAGTTCCACAAAAAGTTATTTTATCTATTTTATCTACACACATGCTACAGCAGTGAATCTATTTTAGTTTTCAACACAATAAAATAATATATCCCCTACAATAAAATAATATATCCCACTACCTAATAAATATCCACAGCACCAACTGCTTCTACCATTAGCCACAACCACCACCACCACCACTAACCACAACCACCACTCTACTTTGGCAACCACAACACAACATAGAAAAAAAAAAAAAAAAAAAAAAAAAAAAAAAAAAAAAAAAAAAAAAAAAACCACACAACCACAATCACAACCCCATCACCACCAGTCACCACAAACCACCAGCCATGACAACTAACCATAACAACCACAACCACAACCCACTGCCGCTGCCACTGCCACAACCACAACCACAACCATAGACCATAAAACTCATAGCCAAAATCCACAAAACCCACTGCTAAAGCCAAAATCATCCATCGCCACCACAATCAAAATCCACAAACCCACTGTCAAAATCATCCACCACCACTACTATAGCCAAAATCAACCACCACCACTACAGCCACCAAACCAATATAAAAATACATAAAAAAAATGAAAAAATGAAAAAAAAAAACCTCAATCATAGCAAAGAGAATACAGAGATGGGCGGCGATCGGAAGTGGATTCTCGGTGTGGGTCTGAAGTGGATTCTCAGCATGGGTCTGAGCCGATCGGGTCGGCGACGGTGAATGAAGGAGCTTAAGAGAGTGACGGTGAGAGAGGAGAGTGACGGTGAGTTTATTGGCGGTTTGGGATGGCTAGGTCGGGCCGACGGCGGTGAATGAGGGAGATTGAGAGCGTGACGATGAGAGAGGAGTGACGGTGAGTGATTTGGGGCCTTGGGACGGCTGGGTCGGGAGTGACTGAGAGAGGATGAGAGCTTGAGTGTTTTGGGAAATAAGGCTAAGTGATTTGGGAGAGATAGAGAGGCACGGAGTGAGAGATGAGTAATTGTGATTTGGTAGAGGAGGCTAAGTGATTTGGGGGAGAGAGAGAGAGAGGCACAGAGTGAGAGAGAGAAAAAAAAACTTTTTAATGGGTGGGAAGAATAAAATAATAATTTTTTTTTTTTTTGCTCTCATGAACAGTGGACATCTATTTATAGATGTGCACTATAGCAATGGAGCTAAAATTTTTAGATTTAGCTCCACTACTGCAGCAATCTTTTTGTGTTTGTGGAGCTAAATTTTAGCATTATACCTATATAGCACCACTGCTATGAGTGCTCTAAGGTACAAGTGCCTTTTCCTCCCAGGAGCTCGTTTTGGTGCGATCAACACCCGGTTAATAATTATGCTGCAGTTTACACAATTCAGTCAAATTGATTTGCTCAAAGCATTCCCTTCTTTTGCACTTTACTGTAGCTCCAAAGTTATATTAAAAAAATATTATTTTAATGTGTTAATGGTTGTAGTTGTTGTTTATTGTGTTGGATATATTATTTTATTATGTAGTTTATATTATTTTAATGTGTTGAATGTTAAAATAAAACCTTTGATGTTGGGAATATTATAAAGTGAGGTGCTAAAATAGATAAAGTAGTATTCTAAGTTGCTAAAAGTTATATTTTTTAGCACTCTCGTTGTGAATACTCTCATGAAGTGTATTGAACGTTTTTTTACATAAGAGTAGTCATTAGATAATATGATGCTTCCAAAAAAGAAAATAGAAATCTCAAATTTTTTCCTCTTTCTTAAAGTTTTTCTCTTTGGAGTGTTTTCTTGAAGTACTTTTTTAGGAAATCTTATTTGTAGAATTCCTTTTAGCCTCTTTTTTTTATTAAGAAAAAAAAATCTCTTTTATGACCGTTTCTTTCAGAATTATTTCTCCTAAAAAAGAAAAAGAAACTAAAAAATGAAAGAAGAAAATGTTTGCCTTTTTGTTTTAGGAGTATTCCTTCCATCTCAAAAAAATAAAATAAAATAAAAAATAAAAATCCACCTAAAAGTTTTCAAAAAAAAAAAAAAAAAAATTGTGAGAAGGTGAGAAGTTTCTTTTTTGAACCATTCCTAAGGGTGTCTTCTTTGAATAATTATTTTAAGGCATATTTCCTTGAGAGTTCTTTCTCCTTATCTATATCTATATAAATCTAAAACCTGAAGCATGACATTTAATGTTACTACGCTCAAGTTGAGTCACATTACAAGCCATGTCATTACTATTCTTTTTTATGCATTTTTCCTACAATTTAAAAATAGTTTTTCTAAATTTTAAAATACTAATAAAAGGAAAATAATTGCCAGCCCTATCTCCACCATAAAGCTCAATCTTTATAGCTTTAATTCCACCATAAATCCCAAACCCAAGCCTATGTTTCACGATTTCAATTTTGTATTTGACGGTTTCAGCCTGTGTTTTAGGTTTTCAATTTTGTGTTTCATGTTTTCAAATTTAAACATGGCAACCTTTGTGTTTCACAATTATAATTTTAGATGGCAACCCTTTGGTTCCACAATGACAATCTCAAATGGCAACCCTCTAGCTTTCTAACGCTAGACTACAACTTTCTAATTGCTTCACCTCTTCTTCTCCTTACACTATATTAATACGGAGAAGCTGGATGATTCAGTTCAAGTATCTCTAAATCTAAGTTGCTCTTGACCTCAATCTTTGTGATTGCCTTGCATAATAATTTAATGCAAGGATTAGATTAATAGTTTTTTTTTTTTTGGTTACTACCTCTTTTGTGTTGGGGCTCATATATGAGTTTTTTTTTTTTTTTTTTTTTTTTTTTTTTTTTGTATTTGGGTTGGGTATTTGTACTAAAGATGATGTTTGTTTCTATGTTTAAAATTGATTTGGAATTTTTTTTTTTTTTTTTTAATAATGTTTGAGATTGTAACGTTATTAGTTTATATGGTGTAATCCATGTGAAGCTGTAAATAGGAGATTTAGTAATTAGCAAATTAACTGATAGAGTTTTAGTAGTATCTGTGCCTGTAGAAATTCAATTTGCTAATGCTATTGTTTCTGTGTTCAAAATAAATCTGGTGAAGATTTGATTTAAAGTTCTTTTGTTGAAGTGGAGTATACTTTCTTATCCCCTAATTACATGAAAAATTATGTGAGCCAGACATAAAATGATATGACCACAAAGAATCAAGATACGAACAAACATTTAGTTTTCTCATATGAACTAATATAATTGTTATGGAGGTTCACATATATGATATTTGCAAACACCAAGTATATAGATCTAGCTAATGGTCTCTAGCTACTTCTCTGCTTGTAGTTCCATTTATCAAAAACAAAAAAATTGTATGTAATCCCATTGTTTTACTGTTTCATTTTTTTCATCTACTCTACTTAATAGAGTGGAGAGTGGCCCCATTTATGATGATTCAATTCTTGATAGAGTCTTATGTAGAAATTGGAGTCTCAATTCTAATATCCCTTAAGTCCAAGTAATGAAATGGACTAGATTCATTTGTATAGTTTTGTACAGGTAATTTTGCTGTAATTTGGGTTCTCCTTTCCTATAACGGTATCAATCTTCGTGTTGTATATGGAGGTTGCAGCTAAAGCTGCAATATGTTGTACAAAATGATGCAGAGTGTTTTGTACAATATGTTGTACAAGATGATGTTTTACTTGCACCAGTGTTTTTTTGTTAGACATGGATTTATTTACAGATTTTGAGTTTATTTACGTTGAGTAGATCATGTGAGCCTACATTTTTGGGTTGGCTCTTCTCCTATGTGATTTCAACAACTATGTGTGTAGGTATATGTAAGTATTTGTTTTCATTTTTGTGTGTAAGTATCGGGTTGGGTCTTATTCTGTGTGATTTCAATGAACATGTAGTGTAAGAGTAAAACATTTGTTGTCATTTGTCAACCACATTTTTTTATGGCTATTGATTTCTACAATGTATGGTGTACTCGCTAAAATTCGATTTAATAAGAAATGTCTTTTGCATGATGCTCTCAGAAACAACTTTTATTCAACTTTGATGTTGGTTTTTATTCCCTTTTAGATTTTCTAGAGAGGTAGGAACACAAAATTTGTATTTTAATTTTGTGTACGCATATCCACATTCCTACACACAATATATATACACAATCAACTTATATAGTTGCATGGCTAGATAGTTTAGCAAATACCTGTTAGTCTCCAATGGGGTTTTGCATTTTAATAAAATTTAATAAATTCAAAGTGGAAATTTGTTAGATAGCACCGATTGTGTTTTCAACCAATTGAATTTTCAAGTAACATTGGACCTTTTTTTAATGAATTAGTTTATATAACATGCCTCATCAAATAGATCAATCATCAAATATTTAAAAACAAATTATAAGTAGCATGTAACTTTGCAATATGAACTAAAGATTAGACATGCATATCTCTTTTCCAACTACAAAATGTACCAATAATGAGAAACACTATCCCAATCTCCTCACAAACACAACTCTCTGTGGAAAAGCCAAATGGGCAATCATCAACCGCAAACAATGATCAAAATCACATTTCTAGAGATAGGGATGCTCTCCATTTCAAAGTTAGGAGAAACCAAAATGAGAGCATAGTGGCTGAGTCTTTTCTACAATGCTTTAGGAATAGAACTTGGATGTTTGTTAGTGATATGATTGCCACGGGATGGAGATCTTTATGGAAGGGTGTGCTCTTGTTTTGGAAAATGGATCAAATTTTTAATCTGTGTGAACTCGTCTTTCGTACAAACTTCTGCAGCTGTCCTTAACAAATTGAGGTATCTATTTGCCATTTTAAATGTCCGCATTTATTGGTACGATGTCTGTGGTCTTAATGGAACTTACTATACCTACTTATATCCCTGCCTTCTGCTAAAGTAAACATGGGTTGAGGCCATTGAAAAGACGGTTCATCTTTTATCTGCATTAACACCTGTTCAATGGGCATTATCAAAGGAGTAAGGTTAGCTAAATTTGACCTTCGACTTAGGAGGTTTCTTTTTCCATTCAAAGTCTGCTTTGAGCTTTGTGTTTCCTTCTTCTTCTCAAGGTGGCAACTTGTTCCTTCATCTCTCTTCCTTTTGTCGGTTAGTTCCTTCGCGACTACTACGCCTTCTGCATTCGTGTACTTCTAGGTTTTGTAAAATAGCTCTGTTATTGACTTCGGTGGGAGAGGTCGATTCAACACCTTGGTGGTGAACAGTGAATCTATGCTTCAGATTGTTACATCCAGGTTCTCCATGTCTTTTTCTCTCGAAATCCTCCTGAGTTCATCCATCTCTCTCCTCATGCTATGGAGTTCACCTTCCATCCTAGATGGATTTTCTTCTAAAGCTCTTGTTCTCCAATTACTGTTTCCTTCCATCCTCTTAGGTTGCTCATATCCACTTTAGGTCTCAGCTGCTTTTCGCAGTTCTCCATTCTAGCATATCAATTCTGCTATACTAGCCATGAAAGCCTGAATCTGTTGTGCGACTTGCTCAGGGTCCATCTCGCACTATGGAGATTTCTTTTGTCAATTCGGGAAACTATATGGCTTTGCAAATGTCCCCACAGAGGACGCCAAACTGATGATGCAGAAAATCAATAGTTGAGATATTCATCAGTGTGGATGGACGACGATAATGGATTCATCCAGGGACAAACCTACGACATATCTAAAATAGAGAAAAAGTGATACACTGGTGTGGTGTTTACCAAACACCCTCTGATGATTAAGTTAGAATGGGATTCCGTTGAAGTGTATTACAAAAGAATTCAACTTAGGAGTAGTTTTTTGGGTGACAATTTTGTGTACCAATTGGTGTTGTCTCTTCCTGACTTTATAGCCATCTTTGTCTTTAATTAAGAAGCAACGAATCTCTGCATTCATTCTCATTTGTAATAGTTGAGGTGTTACAAACTGGTGCTTTGACTTATGTAACGTCTTCTTTCATGTCTATTACTCCTTGTCATAAATGCTCGCAATAAATGCGTAATGTATCTTGGGTTCGTCTATTATTTGAACTAGTTGGGAACCCGCGTGTTGCACGTGATAATAATTTTTATGGTGGTTTCATTATTATTTTTTTTACAATTTAAACTAATTTAATAAAGAATAATGTATTTCACAATCATATTTTTATTTATTAAAGAAACAATCATAAATGTAATACAAGAATAATCATAAATCATAAATATAAATTTTGTCATACCAAAATGAAAATAATACAATTTTTCGCAGAAATTCAAAAAGCAAATTAATGAAAAAATTCATTTTTTAATAAAATTTATTTATAACAGTTTGTGAATTATTAAAAAGAATATAAATTTTGGAAATTATTCTTTAATTTTAAACAAACGTTCTCAAACCTTATTTTCTTTGCCTACAATCCAAAACACCAAAAAACATAACTAAGAAAATTAATAAACTTAACAATGATTAATCAAACAATTAGGAAAAACAATTTATTGTTGATAATCTATTAAGGTTATTTTCTTGGCAAAAATCGTAATTTCATCCACCCAAAATATATTATCAAATAAACAAATATTAGCAGTGATGAAGCGTGAATTTGTCAGTCGAGGTGGGCAGATGGAACTCCTTGTCAGCGCGAATGTATCCTCTATGAGGGTCACCGGTGTAGTGCCTGCCACAACACCTCCGATGCCAAAGTTAGAACAGAAAAGCACTTTGTGAAATGAAAATGGAGGAACAAGATAATCATGGGTGCTTTCTTAGAGTGTGAATATGTACCTTCTGTTGACAATGTGAGGGCTTTATATATGTGGTTTTGATTGCTAGCCGTTGTGATGTAAATGCCCTTCTTAGTAACGCCTCCCGCCCAATAATAGGGCTTTTAATAGACTCCCAATGGTCTATTTGGCTGGCTTTGTAACTGCCCAAGTTACTGGCTAGCTTCATTGAATGATTTTCCTATCCTCATCAGTGATGACTGGTTTCTTTGTCAATCAAGATGACCTCATCATGAACGTTGGCTTCGTCTAGGGGATGTAATCTTGTCACTCCCGTCAGTTGCCCTCCAGGTTCTGTGGTCGTCTGTGACGTGTCATGAAGACCATAGAAGATGAAAAGTTTTCCTAAGCTGTCTGTGACTCTTGGGGTTCTGTTCCGAATTTAATGTGTAATGGCGGCGCAGTACGCAATGTGTCAACATGGCGCATGCTGATTGAGGGCGTTAATAGCATGACCCTTGGGTTTCCCGCTATTTTTCAGTTTCCTTGGGTCTTGGTTTCAAAACTTTCTTTTCTTTCACTTTAATCATTTGCTCTGAATTTCATTTTTCCCGTTTATTCCTACAACCGTTTCGACCCTGCTCCAGCGGCATTTTTCTTCGAATTTTTCAGGCTTCAATCGTTTGTTTTCAAGGTACGCTCCTCTTTTCTTCCTCTTCCGTTCCCCTTTCCTTTATAATCTTTTATGAGTTCCTGATTTTTCCTTTGCCTTTTGCTTTTGTTGTTTGTTGTGTTTGATTTTCGAGTTTTTAGGACTTTGTTCCCCTTTTCATGGTCAGTTCTTCTGAGATTAGGGTAGCTTGCCCCTCGCTCTCTTTCTTTTTCGCTCGCTTAAGGGCAACTTTAGGTGTTTCCGGTGACTTTCTTCCTTTGGTTGGGGACTTTATTTTTGAAGGTTGTGGGTTGAGTGTAGTTTTAGGGGAGCTATTTCCAGTATTAGGCCAGTCATTTGCTTGGTTTGAGGGTGAAACGAAAGGGATGTCGGAGGTGAGATCTAGCGAACTTGAAAATGGGTTGTCGTCCAACGAAGGTCCAGTGTAGGGTGACACGACCGTCTCCGTCCCTCGTCCAGTTAGGGCTTTTACGCCCTTGGGGAGGCATGTGGGCTAGACGCGGATACTGTGGCTAGGTTCAAGGATAGATTTCAGTTTCTTGAGCGGGTTCGGGTTCGTCGGCCCAGTAGTGAGGATCGGGCCTGCCACTTTTTCCCTGGTGAGGTATGCTTCTACGAGGCTGCTTTCACTTGTGGGCTTAGGTTACCCGTCCATCCGTTGGTGATGGAGTTTTTAGGTTATTCTGGTATTGCTCCCGAGTAACTTATGCCCAATTCATGGAGGATAGTGATCAACTGTATGGAGATATAGTTGGCTGCTAATGAGGACATGATCAAAGTGAGTGAGCTCGTCTATCTTGACTGTCTGAAAGAGTCAAAAGAGTATGGGTATTATGAGCTAGTCCCTTGGGCGAGGAGGACTAGAATCGTCAAGGGTTAGCCTTGTCATTCAGATATTGGAAGTCCCGTTTCTTTTTCGTGTCCAGGGACGATTTTGAGACCCCTTCTAGTGAGGCTTAGGGTGATATCCCAAGGTTGCTCCATCGGTGGGGAACCCCAAACTTAGGTGCGTCAATGTTTCTCCTCATCTGTTAATCTTCATCTTGCTTATGTGGTCGTTCCTAACCCCTTTGGTCATTTCTTTTGGGAGTTAAAAGACGCCCCAAGTTAAAAAGCAAGTAACAAGGTCGTGTTGAAAAGGCGATAGAATATGCCAATTCAATTGAAAGTTGGAAGGACCTTGTGGACCCGCGGACGCTTGCATTCTACTACTTAGGCCCGGACCCATCTCCCTATGTCTTGCGCAGCATCAATATTGAGGAAAAGAAGTATTGACTTCGTCAGTATTGATTTTCTCGTGTGTACTTGGATTTCTAAGGTTTTTTTTTTTTTTTTTTTTTTTTTTTGTAGAGATGATGACCAGGTTTAACAAGGACATGTACGCTAAGATGAGGTCCAAGAAGGACGAACCTTTGGCAAATATTGGGAAGAAGGGGGTTCATGTTACGGGGAAGGGTCCGTCTGTTCTCCTAACTACAGATGCCACTCCCATCGTCTTTGGAGTTGAGAACGTACGGACAGCTTCTCCTGCTACCTCGGTTGAGGAAATCCCTACCCCTTCCTCCAAAAGGCAACGAGTGTTGGATAAGGAGAAAGAGAAGGAGAAAGTTGGTTCGTCCGTTTGGGGTGACGAGGGTGTGGCCATGGAGCGGGCACACGGTGTTGTGAATGCTGAGGACCTCAAGGTCTTTTCCGAAGTGCCACTCAACATAGTTGCGAGTCAGCATGTGCATAGGATCGTCTAGGTAAAAAACTTCTGCATTCTCTTTGTTCCCCTTCTATAATTTTTTTTTTTTTTATTTTACCGACAGACTTAGTTTCCTTTATTAGGTGTTAGGGAAGAGTCTTCACCTTGCTTTAGAGTGTCTTACTCAAGAGGCTAAGGTGGCATCTCTAGCATCCAGGATAGAGGTTTTGGAGAAGGAGAACTCCACGTTGAAGAAGACGCTTATCGATTCGATGGAAGAAGCTATGACTTTGAAAGAAAACGTCAAGGCCTTGAATGTGGATCTTAGGGTTGAGTGTCAGTTAAACTTGGAGAAGGATGACTAGCTTCAGGCGGCCAAAGAAAAGCTCAAGACCATTGCTACTAGGTCCGTCGAAGCCTTCCAGCATCCTGAGGAGTACGCCATGGTGCTCTTCAATTGGTATTTCAAGGGATTCGAGCTTCTGCGGAGGTACCTCGTCAAGCATCCTACTGGAGTTGACTTGCCGAACCTAGACCTTGAAGCGGTGGATCAAGAGATAGTAATGGACGAGGCTGCCCAGTCTTCGGCCCTTGAAGGTGATGTCCCTGAGAAGACTCCTGATAATAACGCTCCACCTAGTGACGCCCCTGCCATTGACGATCTTACTGTTGACGCTCCCACTGATGCCCAGACTTGACACTTGTGAAAAATTTTATCTATTGTATGTGCCCGTTATGTTTTGGGCTTTTTGATAGCAATTTTTTTTTTTTTTTTTTAAATCTATTTTGGGAACAATGTTTCTTGGCCCAGTGTTTATGGGTCTTTAGGAAGAACAGGGATAATTGCCCCCTGTTTTTGGGCTTTAATTGATTATATGATTTCGCACTTACCTGCTTATATGATTGTACTTTGTTGGTACCTGACATGTTTAAAGTGTTTTGAGATTGTCCGTATCTTGCCCTTAGCAAAATTTTTTAACTGTGACCCTTTCCCTCCTTTCGTCACTGATTCGATACTTAGTCTGCAACTCTCCATCCTACTGAGAGGCTTGAGTACAGCTTAAGTTTTATTTTGATTTGTTGCAAGGTTCTTGTCCCCATTTTTTTTTTTTTTTTTTTTGGGGTATGGATTCGTCAGTACTTGTGCCTGCCAAAATATTCTGACTGCATCAGTAACTTACATCCGTCAAAGTAGAATCTTGTTACTTAGCTTTTTTTTTAAGGGGATTTCGACATGTTTGTGGCCTCTCTAGTAACTTACATCCGTCAAGGCGGAATCTTGTTACTTGACCTATGCCCATTCAAGGGTTTTGTTAGGTTTACTGATTCGTCAGTAACTTACATCTATCAAGGCGGGATCTTGTTACTTGGCCTATACCCATTTAAGGGGTTTTGTTAGGCCTGTGACTTTGTTAGTAACTTACATCTGTTAGGGTGGAATCTTGTTACTTAGCCATTTTATGGCCTTCAATCTTTATAAGTATCGTCAGGAACTTACATCCGTCAATGCAGAATCTTGTTACTTCGTCATTGCATGTCCTACGATGAACTAGACCTACTTACACAAAGGCATTAGATGAATAACTCTTTTATTAATCTCAAGAATGAGTGAATTTGTTTGTTACATCTATTGGTGGTACTTCTTTAAATGCTCAATGTTCCATGGTCGAGGAAGTCTTTGTCCGTCCATGGTTTCCAGGTGGTAACTACCTTGTCTTGAGTAGTGAATGACTCGGTAGGGTCCTTCCCATGTAGGACCCAGCTTTCCTTAGGTAGGGTCTTTAGTTGTTGTGGTGGTCTTGCGCAGGACGAGGTCTCCTATGTCCAGTCGTCTGAGTTTAACTCTCTTATTGTAGTATTCGGCCATCTTCAGCTGGTACATCATCATTTTCTTGGAGGCTTTGTCTCTTACTTCGTCCAGACAGTCCAAGTTGAGTCGCAGTTCATTGTCATTGCACTCTTCATTGAACGTCCTTCGTCTGACGCTTGTTACTCCTACCTCGACCGGAATTACTGCTTCAGTGCCATAGGTGAGCTTGAAGGGGGTTTCTCCTGTTGGGATTCTTGTCGTGGTTCTGTAAGCCCACAAGACATTAGGTAATTCTTCTGGCTAGACACCCTTCGCATCGTCCAGCTTGGTTTTGATAATCTTGAGCAGCGTTAGATTCGTTACCTCTGTCTGTCCGTTTGCCTAAGGATGCTTGGGGACGAGAATTGATTCTTGATTCCAAGGTTTGAGCAGAAGTCTCTGAAGCCTTGGTTGTCGAACTACCTCCCATTATTTGATATAATCGTCGAGGGAATCCCGAACCTGCAAATTATATTCTTCCACACAAAGCTCCGGATTCTTGTCTCGGTGATCGTTGCTAAAGCCTCTGCTTCAACCCATTTTGTGAAGTAATTAATAGCAACTAGCAGGAATTTTACTTGACCTTTATCTTGGGGTAGTGGGCCGACGATGTCGATCCCCCATTGTGCAAATGGCCACAGGGAGGATATCGTCGTCAGTTTCTCTGCTGGAAGCTGTTGTACATTCCCGTATCACTGGCACTTGTCACACCTCTTAATGATTTCAACAGCGTCCACCTGCATAGTTGGCCAGAAATAACCTGTTCGTATTACCTTGTTTACTAGGGATCTGGGGTCGGCATGGTCACTGCATGGATCTCTTCCAGTATGTATCTAGCTTTTTCTTCGTCAACACACTTCAAGTAAGGCATGGAAAATCCTCTCTTGTATAAGGCATCATTAAGGATCGTGAACCTAGCCGCCTTCTTTTTGATCCTTTTAGCTTCTTCTGTGTTCTAAGGGAGGTGCCCGTCCTGGAGGAAAGACATTATGGGTGTCATCCAGCCGTTTGCACTCTGGATGGAAAATGTTGGAACCTCTTCAATATTGGGGTGTTTCTGGACTTCCATCACCAAATCCATGCTAATCTCCCCTTTTTCTGATGATGCTAGCTTTGAGACTCCGTCTGCCTCCATATTCTGACTTTTCTGACGATGCTAGCTTTGAGACTCTGTCTGCCCCCCTATTTTGACTTCTTGGGATCTGCACGAACTCCACTATATCGAACTCCTGAGTCAGATGTTTCGTCAGCTTGAGGTATTTCTGCATCCTCTCTTCCTTCGCTTCGTACTCCCCTCTGATTTGCCTGATTACCAGCTTTGAATCATTTTGGATTAATAGGTTCTTAGTTCCAAGTGCCTTACCAAGCCTCAAACCCGTCAGTATCCCCTCGTATTCAGCTTCGTTGTTGGTAGCTGGAAATTTTAGTTGAACCCCATATTTGAGTGTCTCTCCGTTGGGGGTGGTTATGACGACCCCTACTCCCCCCCTCATTTGGGCTGACGAACCATCAGTTTGTATTGTCCATCTCTCAACTACGTCGATAAGGCTGTCTTCGTCCGGAAGGGTAAACTCTATGATGAAGTCCGCCAGAGCTTGCGCCTTGATTGCTATTCTGGGATGGTACTCGATGTCAAATTGACTAAATTCAATTGCCCACTGGACCATTCTTCCGGCTGCCTTAAGTTTGTTCATTGATTTCTTGATCGGTTGGTCCGTCATTACGAGGATGGAGTTTGCCTGAAAGTATTGCCTTAGCTTGCGTGAGGCTACTATTAATGTAAACGCGATCTTTTCAATCCATGGATACTTGGATTCAGCTCCTTGGAAGGCCTGGCTGACGTAGTAAACTGGGAGCTGCTTTGTGCCTTCTTCTATAATCAAGGCTGCACTCACTACTGAAGTTGACACTGCCAGGTATAAGTATAGGTCTTCCCCTTATTTAGATGGGCTTAAGAGGGGTGGACTACTCAGGTAACGTTTTAGTTCCTAGAACGCTGCTTCACATTCATTGGTCCAGGCGAAAGCCTGTTTAAAGCTGCTATCCTTCCTTTGAGTTTCTGAACTTCCTTGACGATCCTGGATGACGCCACATTGATTATAACTCGCACTTTCTCTAGGTTTGCTTCTATTCCTCTTTGGGACACCATGAATCTAGGAACTTCCCTGAAGCTACCCCAAAAAAACACTTACTTGGATTCAACCTCATCTGGTATTTTTTGAGGGTGGCAAATGTCTCCTTCAGGTCGTCTAGATGTGTGAGCTCTTCCTTACTCTTGACGAGCATATCGTCCACGTATACTTCCATGTTTCTTCCAATCTGTTGCTCGAACATTTTGTTCACCAGCCTCTAATATGTAGCTCTGGCATTTTTTTAATCCAAAAGGCATGACCTTGTAACAGTAGAGTCCTTGACTTGTGATGAAGGTAGTTTTCTCCTGGTCTTCCTCAGACATCCTTATTTGGTTATATCCCAAAAAAGCTTCCATGAACGTCAGTAACTTATGCTCGGCTGTAGAGTCCATAAGTTGATCTATTCTCAGTAGAGGGAAGCTATCATTTGGGCACGCCTTGTTCAGGTCTGTGAAGTTTACACACATCCTCCATTTTCCACTTGCTTTCTTCACTAGGACGACGTTTGCGAGCCATTCAGGATAGTACACTTCCTGGATGAACCCTGCTGCCAATAGTTTGGTAACTTCATCTGTAACTACTTGATCTCGTTCTGAGGCGAAGACTCTCCTTTTTTGTTGGACGGGTTTCCGCTCCGAATCCACATTCAACTGATGCTGGATGACTTTTGGAGCTATGCCCAGCATGTCCTCGTGGCTCCATACGAAGACATCTATATTCTCCTTAAGGAATTGGATAAGCCTTGTTCTCATCTCAAGGCTTAGCGTAGTCCCTATCTTTGTTGTCCTTTTCGCTTCTCCTTCAGCCAATTCCACTATTTTCAAGGCTTCTATTTTGTCTTCGTCCTTCTCTTCGATCATCCATGTGTGGTTCTCTTTTGCAGCCAGGACGGCTTGATAACATTCTCTGGCTAGGACTTGATTTCCTTTTACTTCGCCGACACCGTTATCTGTTGGGAATTTCACCTTCAAACAGTAGGTGGACGTGGCTACTTTCCATTTGTTGAGTGTGGGCCTGCCAATGATGACATTGTAGGATGAGGGGCAGTCCACCACTAGGAAGTCTAGTTGACGGGTCAACTGCACTGGGTAGGCCCCCACCGTCACTGTCAATGTCACTATGCCCTTGAGGTATACTCTATCTCTGCTGAAACTGACGAGGGGAGAGTCAAATGGGTGCAGTCTCCTTGGATCTAGCCTCAACTGCTGGAAGGCAGGGAGGTAGATGATGTCTGCAGAGTTGCCGTTGTCGACGAGGATCCTCTTGGTATTGAATCCTTCTATATTCAGTATTATGACCAATGGATCATTGTGGGGCTGCTTCACTCCCCTGGCGTCTCTTTCATTGAAGGACATGTCTCGTTCTGTTCGTCATTGCTTAGACGGAGGTATGGTATGGACACTATTTACCTACCTCTGGTATGCCTTCTTGAGTGATTTAAATGATCCTCCTGAAAATGGCCCTCCTGTAACCGTCCTTATCTCCCCGATCACCTTGTGTGGAGGTTGGGACAGGCGGTCATCATCCCGAGAAGAGGACCTATGCTGGTTCTTATTATCGTCCCTGAATTTACTATATTCTCACTTCTTCACATATTTCTGTAATTTCCCTTTCCATATCAACTCCTCTATCTGCTCCTTTAGGTCTCTGCAATCTTTCATGTTATGGCCGTGATCTTTGTGGAACCGGCAGTACTTGTTCTTGTCACGGACATTGGGGGATGAGTGCAATGGTCTGGGCCATTTAAGATAATGCTCATCCTTGATCTGCGTTAAAATTTTGTCAACAGGCATAACCAAAGGAGTAAATCTTACCGTCTGAGGACTTTTATCATCTTTCCTCCTATTCCCATCGTTGTTCTGACGGTCTGGATACTCTCTCTTTTGACCCCTACGGTCGTCTTCTTTCTTTGCCTTGTCTCCTGGCCTCTCTGCATCGTTTATGGCTGCTAAAGCATCTTCAGCATTCATATATTTTTGTGCTTTCAGGAGCATTTCTGCCATCGTCTTTGGTGGATTCTTTGCGAGGGAGGCCATGAGATCTCTAGACCTCAGTCCCGCTTTAAAGGTCGTCAGCTGCACCTTGTCATCTACTTCGTCCACCTCCAGAGTCTCCCGGGTGAAGCGTTTGACGTACGACCTCAGAGTTTCCTTTTCTCCCTGTCTAATGGTGAGTAAGTGGTTTGCTGGCCTCTCTGGACGTTGCCCCCCTATGAAATGGCACAAGAAGGCATTGCTCAACTACTCGAAGTTGTCTATGGACGAAGTTGGCAACTTTTGAACCATTCCCTTGCAACTCCTTTGAGAGTGGTGGGAAAGGAACAACACAGTATCTCGTCAAGTGGCTGTTGAAGACCTAGAGTCGTCTTGAAGGTATTAAGATGATCTTGAGGGTCTCTGAGTCCGTCGAACGGCTTGAGTTGAGGTAACCAATACTTCGACGGTACATGGCATTCAAGCACCGCCGTGGTGAAAGGCGAATCCATGGCCCTTACCATCCTATCTATGCTCTGATCCGTCTTCTCCTTAATGGCATTCCTCAGTTCATCCATCTCCTTCCTCATTTCTCAAAGGAGATTTGAATTCTGCTCGTCCGGAGTGGTTGGCCAATGATGGGTACTCCTCCTGTGGCTATCCCCTTTTCCCTCCGGGTTATTTTTGGACCTGTTCTCTTCCTGTTGGGCCTGTTGGACCTGTTGGAGTCGTAGCTTCATTTCCTGGTTTTGCTTGGTGAGTTCTTCAATGGTGGCCGCAAGAGCTTGAACTTGCTGGGCTAAGGCTGCGGAATCTGGATTGGGTTCCATCTGAATGTAAAAGGTTGATGGAAACTATGTTCTCAAATATGAATTTAAAAATGTCGCCTCCCCACAGACGCCGCCAAACTGATGAAGTGTGAATTCGTCAGTCGAGGTGGGCAGATGGAACTCCTTGTCAGCGCGAATGTATCCGCTATGAGGGTCACCGGTGTGGTGCCTGCCACAACGCCTATGATTCCAAAGTTAGAATAGAAAAGCAGTTTGTGAAATGAAAATGGAGGAACAAGATAATCATGGGTGCTTTCTTAGAGTGTGAATATGTACCTTCTGTTGACAATGTGAGGGCTTTATATATGTGGTTTTAGTTGCTAGCCATTGTGATGTAAATGCCCTTCTTAGTAATGCCTCCCGCCCAATAATTGGGCTTTTAAAAGACTCCCAACGGTCTGCTTGGCTGGCTTTGTAACTGCCCAAGTTACTGGCTGGCTTCATTGAATGATTTTCCTATCCTCGTCAGTGATGATTGGTTTCTTCGTCAATCAAGATGACCTCGTTATGAGCGTTGGCTTCATCTAGGGAACGTAATCTCTTCACTCCCGTCAAGCAGAATCTAAGAATTAAATTTCTATATATGCATTGTTATAAAATAATAATAACAATTAAACTAAAATTGCAAAAGCTAAAATTTGTCACCCATCTTATTATTTTTGTTTGGCTAACCTTTGCTGTTCTCTAAATAAATGGCATTATAGAGTACTTCTAATACAACTATTAAGAGTACTTTTTCCACTACAAAGGATTAAAAAATAAACAAAAATTAGTAGAGTCTCATAGTTAACATTTAAATTGAGCACTATAAAAAATAATGATGTGTAATAGAATAAATACAAAATTACAATAAATACCTGTAAGGACGCGATTCGTGGCGGTCCGCAACAGTGTCGGGTTCGCACGTGAAAAGGCCCTAACAATATCATTTGTAGAGCGTGGGTTTGGAAGGCTAGGCCTTGATCGACAGGCGGTGGGTTTTTCGCGGTGTTCGTACAAGTTTAAGTTATCCTTCACCCCTAGAGTCTTTCTCCTGGAGGTGGGCTGGGAGGCTCTGGTTTTTGGCCATTTTTCCCAACCTCTCCATTGGTGCACCTTCCTTTTTATTATATAGTCCGTCTTGGTTGATCCTGACCCTCCACTTGTAGGTCAGGCAGGAGCTTATTTCTGTATCCATCCTATCAACCGTCCCGTCTAACTTTCTATTAGTTGCATGGATCGAAGTTTACACCGTCCAAACGTCTTTTCTCATTAATCAGCTCTGGGTATTGGCAGGTGCATTTACTGAAGAGGGGACGCATTTTCCTTGGTCCGATTTCACACCCTGCTTCCCTATGGGCCCCATTCCGTTCACATCCCCTTGAGGGGGCTGTTTGAGGATTGCCTACACCATGGTGTTGGTCTTCCCGTTGAAACTCTGGAATGCCGAGGACAGGGTAAGTCCTCAGCCGTTCCCCTTGCTACCTCGGCCACTGATCATTCGTCTTCGGCAAGATACCTCCTCGGCACGGGCCCCGGGCCCAGATAGAGTTTGGGCCGGATTGCAGAACTCTCGGACCCACAATAGCCCCTCAAAATCCTGCTATCCGTCCCCTCGGACGGATAGGAGGGTTTTGATGACATCAGGGATCTGCTAATGCTTATCAATCCTTGTCATCTATCGATTCCCGAGGTTTTTCACCTGCCCAAGGCACGTTCCTAGAGCCGTTGGAAGGCGAAACGTGGTCTCATTAAATACGGGCGGCTTGGTGCTTCCCACGTTCAACGGTGTGATGGAAATCGAACGGTGGTGATCTCCTGGCCTCTTTGGGCGGGAAAAAGGGCGTGCAGTTTACCCTAGAAAGTATAAAAGATTTTTTGGAGATGGATCCGTCTCTCCAGTTCTGTACTTAAGAGTTTTAGTGCGTGTATCCAGGGTTCATCCGAACTTCCGCCCAAATTCAAGTCTATCTCAAGCACATATAGCCCATCCGAAGCGTAATTCTCTTTTTATGTAAGTTCCCTACCTCTATTAACTCACGTTTTTTCTTTTCTGAGTTTATTTCTCTTTGGCTCCCTTTCTTTTCCGTCGCGGGTTAGGTTTGTTTTAGTAAATGACAAAGGCGGCTAAATTGAGATTGAGGAAGTTGGTCGATACTGAAGAGGCGATGAATAAGTTCATCGTTGATTATAGGATTCCCCCCAACGTAAGTCTGGAGCACTGTAAGATGGGGGAATGGCACATTAAGAGGGGAACGGGCGCGGTTGTAATTCCCGTCCTCGCCTTTGTAGAGGGAGGTATGAGAATCTCTATGGGACCAGTGACGAGGGGTTACCTCAGGCATTTCCGTTTAGCCCCTACCCAGTGCGCCGGCAACGTTCTTAGGATTTTGGGTTGTGTGGACGCTTTAAACGAGAAGATGGATTTAAGACTGACCCACCATGATGTAAACTGGTGCTATAACCTCCAAAAATTGAAAGGAAAAACCTACTACATGAGGTCAAGGGATGATAGGGTTCGGTTGATCCAGTGCCTCCCTGATTCCAACAAGGGACTGAACAAGGATTTCCTTATCGTCTCTGGGGAGTGGCATGATGGCGATCCATGCCCCGTAGTAGAAGGAGAACCAGGTGGGGTATTAGGAATGGAAGAGGGATAACCCTTTAAACCATTCTAACCTAACGTCCTTCGATAACTAACTATGCATATATGTTTGTTGCTTTTGTAGATGAACGCGCCTATAAACGGCATTTTCATTTAGTCAATCGGGCAGACTTGGAGACCGTTTTACAAGCGGCGGTTTTTGTGAATGACAGTGATGGCCAAGTCCGTGCAACTCACAAAATACTAGGGTACCCTTCGGTTCAGAAGTCATTCGGGGACGCGAAGCATGTGATCAGTGCCCGCCGTCCTTGGCTTCCAAAAATTACCGTGGTAGAGAAGGGATTTTTAATCTCGCAGGAGCCAGCTGTCCCCAAGAACATCCCCCTGGTGGGCCCCTCTTCATCTCATCAAGCAGCAGAGGACGAAGGTGAGCCAGATCAGCCGGAGGAAGGGTTCGGGGTATTTGACTTAGTCTACCAATCCGAGGACCCTCCTGGTGACCTAGGTGACCCAGCCTTGTCCGAGGCGGAATTATCATTAATAAGCACCTCTTCTCAAGCCGAGATGGGAGTCAAAAGAATACCTTTAACCCCCCTTCTCCAACTCCTCGATGACCAACCAGGGAAGGATACCCAGGAGGCACCACAACCCAATGCTCCTCCTCCACCACCTCGACCCCTTACAATCCAAACCAGGTCATCCTCCACCAAGTCCCAGCCACAATCCACCCGCCCCGAACCTCCCACCTCCTCCCAACCAGTTCGGTCTCCTCGACCCGAAGGTGCTGATTCCAAGAGAAAGAGGAGCCCCAAAGGCAAGGACATCGTGGACGAGGGAAAATCCCAACCTCCTAAGGAGAAGGATGAGACTCCGCGCACAAAACAACTGAAGATCGGACCCCAAGGCAAAGGCAAAGGACCCGCAGTTCAAACCTCTCAAGGCAAAGGGAAAGGAATTGATTCCCAATCCCTACCGAGCGCCTGGCTTCCTGTCCCAATGCTTCACGGGGGTCCATTACTGGAAACTGCCTCTCTGAGGGACCTTGGAGACGGCGAGGGTGGATACGTGGCGGATGCATTAGGGAGAACCATGCTACTCCCTAATGACATGGATGAGCTGAAGAGAATGAGGATGCAGGAGGTTTTTCTCAGTACTAAGAGATACTTGGGCATGGTAAGATTTCTTGAAACCTAACACTTTACTAACTCTCGTCACCGGTTTGTCACTCACTACACGTTCATCTTTCTTGACAGGCTCTCCAGGCAACCTATAGGATGGAGGAAGAAGTGCATGACAGGAGTAAGGTGGCCGAGAACGAACGCAAGAAGCGCATAATGGCCTCAAAGACTCTCGAAACTTCTGAAAAGGAACTTGCCAAAGTCAAGGATGACTTAACAATGACTACCCGCGAGAGGGATAACGTCTCGGCGGGCCTTGCTAGTGCCCAAAAACAGGCCAAGGACCAAACCAAGCGCGCAATTGAAGCCGAGGACTAGCTGCGAATAGCCAGAGATCTGATCGAGGATTTAAATAAGCAGCTGGCCGCGGCTCTGCATGAGAAAGGAGTGGCAGAATATGCCCGTGATGAAGCCGTAAGGGCAAAGCAGGAGGCCGAGTTTGCCAGGAATGAGGCAGAGGCTGCCAAGAATACGGTCGAGGACGATGGTTACAACATGGGAGTAGCCGAAACCCAGGCCACCCTTAAGGCGCAGATTCCTGGAGTGTGTAGGTTTTATTGCTCCCAGGTTTGGGAGGAAGCATTGAAGCGAGCTGGGGTGGATGCGTCATCTGATTTGTGGAAGGCGGAGAGCATATTCTACCCGGCAGCCATCCGCGAGGCCACTTCGACCAGCCCCGCGGCTACGCGTGATCAACCCGAGGAAGAGATCACCCTGTTGGAAGACTTGCAGGCCAGCGGTTCTTCTAGCAAGGCGCCCAAAGAAGGAGAACTTCAGGATGTGACAGTGATATCCCAGCACACGGATTCTGAGGCACCTAAAGAGGTTGCTGAGCCCGTGGTTGGCATTCAGGTGCCTAATACAGAGGAGCCAACCATACTTGCACAGCCGCCACAGGCCACCCCCCTTGCTGTGGTTCCTCAGAGTACCAGTGCTGGCCCTGTTCAGCCTTCCCCAGAAGGGACCATCCTTCCAGGCATCGAAGCTGAATCTGCTCCCTCCTCTCGGGACGTGACCGACAAAAAAGCAGAAAAGTAGGAGTCTTGGCTTGGCTTTTGTACTCGTTTCTATTTGAACGATCAACTTGTTTCTTCTTATTTCACAAACTTCCTAGTTTATTGATGATTTGCAAGCATTTGAACATGTATATATGAAATCGTGTTTTTCCTTTTTCCTTCTGGTTACATCGTTAGCCGCCCTTGTGGATACGTACTATTTGTTTATGAGTTCTGCGCTGATTCATTTTAACATGTACAAATATTTATGCATGCAATACATTTATCATCATGCTCCCCAAACCCTAATTTATTTGCACCCACAGAGGCTTTAGACTCATTTCTGACCTTCGTTTTACGAAGATATAGGCACCATTTTCGACATCACGCATAGTAGCTAAGTATTGCTAATCGCAATTTCTTCATCCGAGTAGTTGGTTTCCCCATAGGCTTGAGTCCGAGGACCATGCAATGCCTTGGTTCTGTCCAAAACCTAGTTTTCCACATCCAGGTAGTTGGTTTCCCCAGAGGCTTGAGTCCGAGGACTATGCAATGCCTTGGTTCTGTCCAAAATAGTTTTCCACATCCAGGTAGTTGGTTTTCCCATAGGCTTGAGTCCGAGGACTATGCAATGCCTTGGTTCTGTCCAAAACCTAGTTTTCCACATCCAGGTAGTTGGTTTTCCCATAGGCTTGAGTCCGAGGACTATGCAATGCCTTGGTTCTGTCCAAAACCTAGTTTTCCACATCCAGGTAGTTGGTTTTCCCATAGGCTTGAGTCCGTGGACTATGCAATGCCTTGGTTCTGTCCAAAACCTAGTTTTCCACATCCAGGTAGTTGGTTTCCCCAGAGGCTTGAGTCCGGGACTATGCAAAAATGCCTTGGTTCTGTCCAAAACCTAGTTTTCCACATCCAGGTGGTTGGTTTTCCCATAGGCTTGAGTCCGAGAACTATGCAATGCCTTGGTTCTGTTCAAAACCTAGTTTTCCACATCTAGGTAGTTGGTTTTCCCATAGGCTTGAGTCCGAGGACTATGCAATGCCTTGGTTCTGTTCAAAACCTAGTTTTCCACATCCAGGTAGTTGGTTTTCCAGAGGGCTTGGAGTCTGGACTATGCAGAGTATCGCCCGTAGAGTTGGTCCATTGGCGCCGTGATCTGCTTTCGTGCAGTTACCCGGCCCACAAAATCCCTGAAAGTGTAAACTGCTTATGCTGTATTCTTGTCCAAAATTAGTTTTCCACATCCAGGTAGTTGGTCCCCAGAGACTTGAGGGTCCGTGGACTGCAATGCCCTGGTTCGTCCAAAACTAGTTTTTCACATCCAGTGTTGGTTTCCCAGAGGCTTGAGTCCAGTGGACTATGCAATGCCTTGGTTCTGTCCAAAACCTAGTTTTCCACATCCAGGTAGTTGGTTTTCCCATAGGCTTGAGTCCGTGGACTATGCAATGCCTTGGTTCTATCGTAAAACCTAGTTTTCCATATCCAGGTAGTTGGTTTTGAGGCCGGTGGACTATGCAATGCCTTGGTTCTGTCCAAAACCTAGTTTTCCACATCCAGATAGTTGGTTTCCCAGAGGCTTGAGTCCGGTGGACTACGCAATGCCTTGGTTCTGTCCAAAACCTAGTTTTCCACATCCAGGTAGTTGGTTTCCCCAGAGGCTTGAGTCCGTGGACTATGCAATGCCTTGGTTCTGTCCAAAACCTAGTTTTCTCTTTGTGTGGGATCTTGGCTTTAGGGGAGTTAGCTCCTCAGCCAAGCCCCTAGAGTTTATCCATACGATTAACGCTACCAAGTGCCTAGTTTGCTCTTTACGGGGGACCTTGGCTTTAAGGGAGTTAGCTCCTCAACCAAGCCCCTAGTCAAGAAACGTAGTCCCTAGCAGAACTTTATACTAGAACTCTATAATCAACGGTTAGAAATAACGAAGAAACTCTATTGACCCACTTCCTATACCAACACACAAGCCTTTCCCACAGACAGCGCCAATTGTAAGGACGTGATTCGTGGCGGACCGCAACAGTGTCGGGTTCGCACGTGAAAAGGCCCTAACAATATCATTTGTAGAGCGTGGGTTTGGAAGGCTAGGCCTTGATCGACAGGCGGTGGGTTTTTCGCGGTGTTCGTACAAGTTTAAGTTATCCTTCACCCCTGGAGTCTTTCTCCTGGAGGTGGGCTGGGAGGCTCTGGTTTTTGGCCATTTTTCCCAACCTCTCCATTGGTGCACCTTCCTTTTTATTATATAGTCCGTCTTGGTTGATCCTGACCCTCCACTTGTAGGTCAGGCAGGAGCTTATTTCTGTATCCATCCCATCAACCGTCCCGTCTAACTTTCTATTAGTTGCATGGATCGAAGTTTACACCGTCCAAACGTCTTTTCTCATTAATCAGCTCTGGGTATTGGCAGGTGCATTTACTGAAGAGGGGATGCATTTTCCTTGGTCCGATTTCACACCCTGCTTCCCTTTGGGCCCCATTCCGTTCACATCCCCTTGAGGGGGCTGTTTGGGGATTGCCTACACCATGGTGTTGGTCTTCCCGTTGAAGCTCTGGAATGCCGAGGACAGGGTAAGTCCTCAGCCGTTCCCCTTGCTACCTCGGCCACTGATCATTCGTCTTCAGTAAGATACCTCCTCGGCACGGGCCCTGGGCCCAGATAGAGTTTGGGCCGGATTGCAGAACTCTCGGACCCACAATACCAAATTATCCAAATCATGCTATGTAATAAAATAATATTATATTTTTATATGCTATATTTAATTCTTTATAATGTAATAGGATAAAATTTAACAATCAAAGAGAACATAAAAATAAATAAATAAATAAATAAATAAATAAATACCAAATTATCCAAATTATGCTATGTAATAGAATAATATTATATTTTTATATGCTATATTTAGTTTGTTATAACACAATTGGATACAATTTAACAATCAAAAAGAACAAAAAAAAAATCAATTTAAAAAACAAAACTAAATTGCATTAACCTAAAGTAGAGTTTTAAAGAATATAAAAAATTATCAACCTAAAGCAAAGATACAAGAAAAATAAAAAATTCACCGAAAAATTGAGAGAGAGAGCACCTTTTTTGTGAGGAAAAACTATGCACAGAATGGATGAGATAATCACAAATTTATAGTAAGATGGTGTGAATAAAAAAAGACTAAAATAAAGGAAGATGAAAAGAAAGAGAAAGAAAGATATTAATGTAGAAGGTAGTAGGAAGATGAAAATGTAAGGGGGGAGAAATGCCGAAGAAGTATAAATATTAAAAAAAATAAATGTTAAAAACAATTATAGGAAAATTGAAAAAAGAAAAGAAAAAAATAATAACTTAGACGCTAATGTGCCTCAACTGAAGCGTAACAATAATAAATGTTATGCTTCAACTTATAGATATATATATATATATATATATATATATATATATAAATATAGATGACAAAGCCATTATTTTTTGGACTCATCAATGTACATGACTATGTTTGCATTTGTAAGCATGAATTAACATGTACAACAATCACATCATTGTCAACAGTTTTTTTTTTTTTTTTTTGGTCAGTCTTATTCACTTCCTTTCAAATTATTGTTAAGGAGTGAAATTCTTGTTCCAAAGAACCGTGGATTCTTTGTTTCTTCATGGAGAAGTTGAGCCCTTCAATTTATCACAAGTTGCGTTTAGATCATTTCCACCTTTATGCTGCAAGATAGATTATGGGGCCTTTCCTTTCTTGCAATGGTGATAGTCTTGAGTTGTATGGCACAAGTGTGCCTTTTTCCGCCCATGAGCCCACTTTGGCAGCACCAGCACTATGTAATAGCCTTTATCAGGGGGATTCTTGCTTTATCATTCGTCAAAGTACTCAACGTCTTTTACATTTATAATTGATTATTCATCAGTTTTCTAAAGTCACAAATTGAACTATAGCGCTGGATGTCAACTAACCAAGCTATACCAAGCTCATTAGTGCAGTGCATCGGTTTGCGAATTTCAAGAACAACCAAAAAGGCCAAGAAAACCAAGATTGGCAGAGATTGCAAAGATCTAAAATGTGATGACAGATATTGATGGAGATATGCAATAGGACGGTGATCTCCGGTGACTGGATGTGAGTGAAGAGGAGAGAGGAGAGAGCATACAAAATCGTTTCACAAAAGACAAGGGAAAAAAAGAAAAAAAGAAAAAATGAACGTCCAAGAAATTGTGTATATATATATATATATATATAATATACACACCACCGCACACTCTTGTTGCCTAGGTCATTCTACAAGTATAAGTTCTAGTGGAGTGTAGGAGGCAAGGGCTGAAATTTAAGTTTCTAGGAAAAAGTTTCATACACATATACACTTAAAATATTTTAAAGTATAATTTTTATCTTGTATGAAAAAAAAAAAAAATATATATATATATATATATATATGTGTATATATTTTATGAAATCAAACCTCAACAAGAAAGAGGATTCCCTTGAACCACCTCTTGGACTAAACCATAGATATATCATATATGAACCCACCTATCAGAAGGCAGAACCATCTATTAACTATTAAGTAATTCAAGAGAATTCCAAATTGAATTGAACCAACTCATTTCAAAATTCCAACAAAGTAAACTGCACCATTGGCCGGTGAAATAAAAAATAAATAAAAATAGAGAAAGAAAAGGAAAGAGAAGAACAAAGAATGAATAAAAAAAAACGTCATGCATGGTGTCATGGACACCAGTTTATATTTCGAAGTAATAAAAGCACTACATTGAATATGATCGATCATCTCCGAGTCAAAGCCATCACTTTCCACTCCCGTTATTGAATCTGATAATTCTCTCGCGTCAAGCTCTAGGTGTACGACCGAAGCGTTTTATTTTTTATTTATTTATTTATTTATTTTATGACAACAAGGAAGAGGATTCCCTTGAACCACCTCTTGGACTAAACCATAGACATATGACCTCAGCTGCCAGAAGGCCAGAACCATGTATTAAGTAATCCAAGAGAATTTCTAATTGAATTGAACTAACTCATTTCAAAATTCAAACAAGTAAACTGCACCTTGGTCGGTGAAATAATAAAAAAATAAAAATAGAGAACGAAAAGGAAAGAGAAAAACAAAGAATGAATAGAAAACTAGAATAGAAAAAACGGAATGATAGAAGCGCGGCGGTCAAGAAGGCAAGAGATTAGGATGTTTGACTGTTTGGGAGGAAAAATTGGTTTATTAGACCTTCTGAATCTACAATTGAATCGATATCAAATGTTTTTTTTTTTTTTTTTTTTAATGTCTTTCTCTGAACATAAAAATCAATCCGGACCCATAACTTTGGAAATTTTTCTTGGTGTCACCCGTTTCTATTTCTTGGTTTTCTTGGTGTCACCCGTTTGAATTAGAAACGGGTGACACCAAGCAAACCAAGAAAATTTTGTCAATTTTTCTTGGTTTGCTTGGTATCACCCGTTTCTATTTCAAAGTGATAAAATCACTACATTGAATCTGCTCATCTCTGGGTCAAAGCCGCCACTTTCCACTCCCATTGAATCTGATAATTCTCTCGTCGTCAAGCTTAGGTGTACGACCGAAGCTTCAATGGAAGCTATTTCACAGTATATTTCAAAGTTATTCAGGACTTCCGGGAAGAGAGCAAAACAATCTTTACTTCTTCCAGAGGGATTATGCCGGAGATTTTCACTCGCTGAGATCAAGATAGCTACCAATAACTTCGATGAAGATTCAGTAATTGGTGAGGGAGCTTTTGGCAAAATATATAAGGGATTTATTGGTGACTGTACCGTAAGTGTTGCAGTAAAGCGTAAGAGTTCGACGTCACGACAGGGTTTCGAAGAGTTTGGGACCGAGATACTTCTACTCTGCCAGCTACGCCACCCTAATCTCGTCAATATCATCGGATATTGTATTGACGAAAAGGAGATGATCCTAATCTTCGAGTTAATAGCAAATGGATCCCTCATGGAACACTTCCTCTACCGGGACCAAGATGATCCCCTCACGTGGAAACGAAGGCTACAGATTTGCATTGGAGTGGCGCGTGGACTGCACTACCTTCACACTGGGGTGAAGCGTACTATCATCCACCGTGACGTGAAGTTGAGCAACATTAAGTTGGACGAGAAATTGGAGGCCAAGCTGACGAATTTCGGCTTGTCCAAGATGGGTCCCCCGAGTTTGTCAAAGGCCTTAATAAGGGTGGGTTCTGCAGTGAAGGGTACTGTTGGATACCTGGATCCTGCTTATATTCGAACGAGGCAGCTGACTGATAAAACTGACGTTTACGGTTTGGGTGTGGTACTGTTTGAAGTACTCTGTACGAAAATAACAGTGGACATGAAATTAGAGAGCGAACAACAGAGTCTGGCCATCTGGGCTCCAAAATGTGTAGAAGATGGAACCATTAATCAGATGATTGATCCGTGTCTGATAGGGAAGATAGCTCCAGAGTGTTTCAAGATATACGTGAACATTGCAACATCTTGCGTCCGAGAAGACCATATGGAACGTCCCACAATTGGAGAAGTGGAGGCAGGCCTTGAACACGCACTGGAGCAGCAAAAGCGTGCGGATGCTGCTACGAGGAAGGATGATTCAATATAATTTACTTATCCCATTGTTAAATAAACTTGTAGGGCTTCTATTTAGGGTTGATTCGAAGTCCATTTCAAGTTTAGGAGCAACCAAAAGAAGTGCAGATTGACTGAGAATGGGATGTTTGTCAGTGATATCATTGCCACGGTATGGAGGTCTTCATTTGGAGTGATTTTTTCTTTGAGTTTGGAAATGGGTCTGAATTTAGTTTTGTTAGATATGTTCAATTGTATTTAGACGCTTAGATCAAGTTTTCACGGTGAAGGATGCTACACAGTATATTCATAGATTGAAATTGTAGTTGACTTTCTTTGTATTTTGTAAGCTTGAATTAACTACCACAATAATAATCACGTTGTTGACTGTTTGTTGTATAACTTCATGACTTGGAAAAGGCCTCTTAAATTCTTATTCACTTACTTTCCAACGGTTGCTTTTTCCGAAAATCTTGTTTCAAAGATAGCGTATTCTCTGTTCTTTCATGGAAAAGTTGAGGCTTGAATTTGTCACGAGTTGCATTTAGATCAATTCCACATTTATGCTGCAAGATATGTAAAGTGGCCTTTGCACTACAAGAAACTTAACCTGTCAAGGAAACCAAGATCAGCAGAGATTGCAAAGATCTAAAATGGGATGACAGATATCGATGGAGATATGCAATGGGACGGTGATCTCTTGTGACTGGATGTGAGTGGAGAGGGAAGGGCAGAGAAAATCGGTTCACAAAAGATAAGGGAGAAAAAAGAAATAGATGAACAGAAAAGGGAAATATAAATAAATAAATAAATATATATATATATATATATATATATATATATATATTTTATGACCTAGAACCTTAACAAGGTAGAGGGGTCCCTTCAACCACCCCTTGGATTGAACCACAGAATATATAACCCCACCTACCAGAAGGTGAAAACCATGTATTATTTATTAAGTAATCCAAAAGAATTCCTAATGGGAATCGAGCCAACTCATTTCAAAACTCCAACAAGTAAACTGCACCTTGGCCGGTGAAATAAAAAAAAAAAAAATAAATAAAAAATAGAGAACGAAAAGGAAAGAGAAGAACAAGAATGAATAGAAAAAACGGAATGATAGATGAGCGGCGGTCAGGAAGGATAGAGGTAAGGATGTTTGACTGTTTAGGATGTAAAATTGGTTTATTACAACATTTTGAACCTACTACTTAATCAATCTCATACGTCGTTTTTTTTTTTTTGAACAAACTTCAATCCGAACCCATAACTTTGGAAACTGGCTGAAATCAATATGTTCAATTGGGTAGTTTCCTTGGTTTGCTTGGTGTCATGAACACCCGTTTCTATTTCGAAATTATAAAAGCACTACATTGAATCTAATCAATCATCTCCGGGTCAAAGCTGCCACTTTTCACTCCATTGAATCTGATAATTCTCTTGTCGTCAAGCTCTTGGTGTATGACCGAAGCGTCAATGGAAGCTATTTCACAGTATTTTTCAAAGCTATTCAGGATGTCTGGGAAGAGAGCAAAAAAATCTTTAGTTCTTCCTGAGGGATCATGCAGGCGATTTTCACTCGCTGAGATCAAGATAGCTACCAATAACTTCGATGATGATTTAGTAATTGATCATGGAGATTCTGGCAAAATATATAAGGGATTTATTGATGACTCTACCATAAAGGTTGCAATAAGGCGTCGTAATTGGATGTTAGGACAGGGTTTCAAAGAGTTTGGGACGGTGTTAGTGTTACATGGCCAGCTACGCCACCCTAACCTCGTCAATCTCATCGGATATTGTACTGACGAACACGAGATGATCCTAGTTTATGAGTTCATATTAGGTGGATCCCTCGACAGACGCCTCCTCCACCAGTACCAACATGATCCCCTCCCGTGGAAACGAAGACTACAGATTTGCATTGGAGTGGCGCGTGGACTGCACTACCTTCACACTGGAGTTAAGCATACTATAATCTATCGCGACGTGAAGTTGACAAACATTTTGTTGGGTGAGAACTGGGAGGCCAAGCTGGCAGATTTCGGCTTGTGCAAGAAGGGTCCCCCGAGTTTGTCAAAGGCTTTAATTAGGATTGATTCTGTAGTGAAGGGTACTGTTGGATACCTGGATCCCGCTTATCTTCGAACGAGTCAGCTGACCGATAAAACTGACGTCTACTGTTTCGGTGTGGTACTGTTTGAAGTGCTCTGTGCGAGAAGATCAGTGGACATGGAATCAGAGAGGGAACAGAGTATGGCCGTCTGGGCTCCAGCATGCGTAGAAGATGGGACCATAAATCAGATTATTGATCCCTATCTGATAGGGAAGATAGCTCCGGAGTGTTTCAAGATATACGTGGACATTGCCACTTCTTGCCTGCGAGAAGACAATTTGGAACGTCCTGCGATTGGTGAAGTGGAGATAGGCCTTGAGCACGCATTGGAGCTGCAAGAGTATGCAGATGCTGCGATGAGGAAAGATGATGTGGGTTCTGGTAGTGACCAATGATTCAATATACCTATCCCATTGTTAAATTAAATATACCTGTAAGTGCTTCTATGAGGAATCAGCCAACTTGTTCTTGGGCACCGCCATGCCAAACGGCTTAATGAACATACAATTATCAAATTCACATTTGGATTGGGGTCTTCTCCACTTCAAAGTCTATTTCAAGGTTTGGTGTAACCAAGTGGGTGAGAATGGAGTGTTTGTTAGTGATATTGCTGCCACAGCTGGTGTGGAGGTCTTCTTTTGGGTTTGGGAAATTGGTCTGATTTTAGTTTTGTTAGAAATTTATGTTCAATGGTAGTTGAATAAAGTTTTCACGGTAATGGATGCTACACAGTATTCATAGATTGACGTAAATGACTTTCTTTGTATTTTGTAAGCTTGAATTAACAACCACAATAATCTCAACGTTGTTGACTTCTTTCTTTTTTTTTTTCTTTTTTTTTTTTTTTTTTTTTTTTTTTTTTCTGTAAAACGTTATGACTTGGAGAAGGCCTGTAAAAGTCTTACTCATTTACTTTCCAAATTCGAATGGTTCCCTTTTTTTTTCTTTTCTTTTTTTTCCTGAAAATCCTATTTCAAAGATACCGTATTATTTGTTCTTCATGATAAAGTTGAACCTTGAATTTGTCACAATTTAGATCAATTCCACATTTATGCTGCAAGATAGGTTAGCTGTTAGCGGCCTACGTTTATTGCAGTGGTAGATCCGTAGATGGTCTGGAGTTGTAAGGCATAAGTGCCTTTTCCTTCCAAGATCTGACTTTGGTCAGAACAACACCCAGTAATAGCCTTTATGCTGCAGTTTACTTAAGGTTGGTCATAAATTAGTTCTCAGTATTTACTACGGAGATCCCTGCTTGTTTATTCATCAAACTGCTCAAGGTCTATTACACTTTTCAGTCAAACTGATTTGCTCATGAAGTGCATTGAACGTTTTCTTTGTAAGAGTAGACATTGGTGAATATGATGCTTCCAAAAAAGAAAATAGATATCTCAAATCTTTCTATTTCTTAAGGTTTTTATTTAGGAGTGTGTACAATATTGTATTATTGTACACCATTCATGCAAATGTGTGCGATTGTACACTACATGAAGAGCGAACGTAAATGAGAGAATAAAAGGCCAAACCTGAAAGTCTGAAACTACTACAACACCAACAGATGGAGCGCAAAAAACAGAAGCATGGAACAAGAGACAAAACATACTAGGAGACGTGCAGACAAAGATTGGTCTGTTCTCGGCTGATTATCGCCGCAACACATGGGAGATCTTCCTCTGGGCCTCCTCAACATTGTAGGCATTACTGGAATAGCCATGTGCCGCATGGCTTACTTCTTGTATTGTAATATTTTGTAAAATTATTGCTACAGTGCAAACTTTATTCCTAAATTACTTGGTTTGAAAAGAGGATTTGGCACATATAGGGGGTTGTTGTCTGTGCTATAAATTAATTGGTTTGAATGGAGGAATTCCTGGCAGCAGATTTGAGGTCGTTGTCAAGTGCTCTAATTAATTTATTGTAGGAGGCATTCCCGGTGGCGGCATTTATGGGGTCGTTGTTATGTGCTCTAATTAATTTATTAGAGCTGAGTAGCTGTTTTAATTAATTTGCACAAGCAACATAAATCTTCAACAATTATAATATGTGATTTGTTTGGTTATTTTACAAGAATAGTAAAAAGAAATGAAAGCCAATATTACAAACTAAAATGAAAAACTGGTGGAGCAAAGTGAAGAGAAATTTGCTTTGATATTTGCTTCTTGTTCTGGTGAGGGAAGGAGGAGGAGGAGGCGCATAGCATGGCCGAGTCTGTAGTTTTCAATGCCGTGGGAAGGCTAGGCAACCTTCTGATTGAAGAAGCGACATATTTAAAAGGCGTGAGCCAACAAGTCAAGCAAACACAAATTGAATTAAAGCGGATGCAGTGCTTTTTAAAAGATGCAGATAAAAGGCAAAACGAAGATGAGAGTGTTCGAATTTGGGTTTCACAGATACGGGAAGCTGCCTATGAAGTTGAGGATGTTATTGAAACTTTCGCCCTTGAAATTGCTTTGAAGAATAGAGACAGCACATTCAAGAAACATGTTCCTATTTTCAACACCAGAAAGCTTTATAAAGTGGGGTCCAAGATTGAGGTCATTAAAACAAGAATCTCTGATCTTACTAGAAGTTTACAAACTTATGGTGTGACTCCTATAAAAGAAGTGGGCTCAAGTTCTGTGCTGGACAGACAAAGGCAATTGAGATGGTCTTATTCCCATGTTGTTGAAGAGTATATCGTGGGGTTGGATGAAGATATAAAAGAAGTAGTTGCTCAGTTGGTAAATGAAGATAAACACTGTCAAGTTGTGTCTATTTGTGGGATGGGTGGTCTAGGAAAGACCACCCTTGCTAAGAAAATCTACCATCACAGTGAGGTCAGGCATCATTTTGATGGTTTCGCTTGGGCTTATATATCTCAACAATGCAAAACAAGAGATGTTTGGGAAGGAATATTAATCAAACTTACCTTTCCAACCAAAGATGAGAGGGATCAAATTTTGAAAATGAGAGATGAAGAGCTGGCAAAGAAGCTTAATCAAATTCAGAAAGAGAAGAGATGTTTGGTGATCCTGGATGATATTTGGAGCAAAGAGGCATGGGATATACTTAGTCCAGGCTTCCCATTAGGACAGGAAAGTAGAAGAAAAATTTTACTAACAACTCGCAATAGAGAAGTAGCCTTGCATATAGATCCAAGTGGTTTTTTACATAAGCCGGGCTGTTTAAACAAAGAACAGAATTGCGAGCTGTTTCAGAAGAAGGCATTTCACAGAAACGATCCAGGTATATTCTCATCCTACCACTTTTTATTGTATACATATGTACTACTACATACACACCACAAACTGTGGAAATCTCGATTCATTTCTACATCATCTGATTCATCAGATGAATGTTTTAATTTAGTGGTTTTATTGTAGTCATTATTTAATTAAAGGTATTAAAAGCTGTGAAATGCAAATGGTTTCTGGTGTAAATGCACTTTTAGTCCTTATATTTTGACGTTTTTCCATTTTAGTCCCTACATTTTATTTTTTCCACTTTTAGTCCCTAAAACCAATTTACGCTTTCCGTTTTAGTCCTTGAAGCACTATTCCGTCACCAAACTAACGGGAAAACTGGACGTGGCTGACGTGAGTATTAAAATATTATTAAAAAAATTATTTGACATTTTTTAAATACCAAAATTAAAAAAATAATTAATTACTCAATTTAATGTTACTGTAGAAAGAATAGAAACCCACCGAATCAAAGAACATGAAACCCAGCAAAAGAATAGAAACCCAGCAACCAAAACCTCATACTCTCTCTCTACCCTCTCTCACTCACCGCTCGCCCTTTCGTCTTCATTCTCTCTCAAAACGATCTCAAAGACGCCACTTCATCCTCCTCCTCCGACTCGCCCCCCGATCCCACCACTCCCCATGACTCGTCCGAGTGGGACAAGTTCGGCTCTGAGTCCCACTCACCTCACAAGTCCGAGGACGAGCTTGACCCTGGCTCCTGGCGCCCGATCTTTGAACATGACTCCTCCTCCTCCACCTCGGCCCCACCAGATCTAGTCCCTGCCTCGGAGTCCGATTCGCTCTTGATAGGGTGGCCATGGAGATCGACATCTTGTAAGGTATCCTTGGCGGCCTTAGCGACTTCAATTCGCTTGAAGAAGACGAAAGCGTAGCTGCGAGAAGAGTAAGAGGTGACGCTATCGAGCGCACCGTACTGGACAAAGAGATCCATGAGATCTGAGTCCGCAATGTCGCTGGCTAGGTTATCGACCCAGAGATTGTTCGATGGCGTCTCCAATTCGTCAGAGTCGCCGCCGATTCTTCCTGGCCTGGTGTTCATCATCATCGATTTGTTGTTCAGAGGTGGCATTTGCGGATCAATTGGGAATTTGGGTCTCACCACAGAGAGAGAGAGTGATTGGGTTTGGAGAGAGGGAGAGAGAGATAAAGAGATTTGATTTAGGGGAATGGTCTAGAGAGAAAAAAGAGAAGTGGATGAGAGTGAAAAGAGGGGCAGATGAGATTTGATTGGGTTTGGCAGTTTCAGGTTGCTGCTGTGTTTACTTTAAATTTCTGGGTTTGTTTTTTTCATGTGGAATTTATTATTTTTCTGGGTTTATGGGTTTGATTTGTTGGAGGATTCAGTGGAGGAAAGGGATTTTGAATGAATTTTTGCATGTTTAATTTTCTGGGCAACCTTCATGTTCTTTCCCGAAGAACATGAAGAACATGTAACTTTGTTCTTCCGAAAATAATGAAAAGAAAAAAAAGAAAAATTTTTAATTACTCTTTTTAATTGGTTTGTGTTTGTTATTGTGTTCTTTGCGTTTGTGTTTGTGTTTGTGTTTGTGTTTGTGATCTTGTGGTAATGTTTAAATTTGAGTTTGTGTTTTTTGTGTTTGGTAAGAATATGAATCATATACGGGAAACAACATAAAGAACATGAATATGTTCTTCTGAGTTCATCAAAAAAAGAATATGTTCTTCTGAAAAAAAAAATTTGGAAAAAAAAAATTCTTTTTAATTAAAAGAAAGTAAATTTTTTTGTTGGAAAGAAAATAATTTTGTTTGTTTGTTTTTTTTATTTTAATTAAAATTGAGTAATTAATTAATTATTTATAATTTTGGCATTTAAAAAATGTTAAATAATTTTTTTAATAATATTTTAATGCTCACGTCAGCCACGTCCAGTTTTCCCGTTAGTTTGGTGACGGAATAGTGCTTCAAGGACTAAAACAGAAAGCGTAAATTGGTTTTAGGGACTAAAAGTGAAAAAAATAAAATATAGGGACTAAAATGGAAAAATGTCAAAATGTAAGGACTAAAAGTGCATTTACGCCATGGTTTCTTTTTGAAGAGGGTTTCAAATCAACTATTGAAAGCTATGAGGTGATTACATGCAAACTGTTTCTGATGAGGGTAAAACTGTAGTAGTAATACTTACCCTTGTCAAAGTACAAAACGACATTCCAAATGAACCCGTCGGGACCATTGGAAAGTGACGACATTAGGAAGTCTACGAAGCGCACCTCATAGCCGACGGGAGGACCTTAGGCAACGAAGATGTGTGGCTGACACCAATGAAGCTGAAAGGAGTAGGTGAAGCTGACAACCCTGAACCTTGCTTGGTCTCCACGTTTGCATATATAAGGAAATGTCTTGCATTTCACATTTAGTGCTAATCAAGAGGATTCCTACAAGGAAAGGGCTCTGCAAAATACGCTCATAGAGACTCCTATAAGGAAAAGACTTCTAACCCAAGGAAAGGATGTCAACCCTCTACTTTTATAAAAACCAAGACCCTCGCAGATCAAGGTACGCATAATTCACCCCAACTTTGGGACTCTAGAGTTGTGAGAAGTTCTAACTTGACCTTCGGAAGGTATTTAGCCGGCACCACATCGATGCTCTCTACTAGGTCTTCTTTTTTTATGTTGTACAGGTGTTGTTTCAAGCACATGAGGATCGTGTGATTTATTGTTGATTTTTCGGCATCATCAGCTAGTGTCGTTTGTGGGAAAGATCTTAGCGACTTGTAAGCCATACTATTGCTTCCCGGACAAAGAGTTTCATGGTACTTACTTGCTTGATGGCAACCACCAACAACATTCAAGGAGACGAGTTGCGACCCACTGCCTTGGAGAGGCAGGTCCAAACCCTCACAGCCACAGTGGAATGTCTCACCAAACAGAATCAAGACCTAGAGGAACAGCTACGACAGAAGAACGTAGTGATAGATACCCAAGAGGAAGACCAAGAAGATACCAGCGTTGAGAGAAGGGACCAAGAGGGACCGGAAGGTAGCAATGCCCCAAGGAGACCAGAACGACAAGACATGAGCCGACTATCCATCACAGATACGGCTCCACCTCACATGGTTGTAGAGATGCAGATAATGAAGGAACGAATGGATTTTATGATGAACGCCCTTAGAGGACGAGTATCCAGCGACCTCGACGACTTGGTCTACCGAACCAATTCACCATTAACTGTGTCTGTCAATTCATACCCCCTTCCGCCAAAGTTTCGTATGCCGCAGGTAGAAAGCTACGACGGAGCTAAAGACCCTCTAGATCACTTGGAATCCTTCAAGACCCTGATGCACCTTCAAGGGGTGGCGGACGAAATCATGTGTAAGGCCTTCCCTACTACGCTGAAGAGGCCGATAAGAATATGGTTCAGCAAACTGACACCTAATTCCATCAGCACTTTCAAAGAGCTAAGCGCCCAGTTTGCCTCACACTTTATTGGGGGGCATAAGTATAAGAAATCCACTACGTGTTTGATGAGCATCAAGCAACGAGAGGACGAGACGTTGAGGTCTTACATAGCTTGCTTTAACAAAAAAGCACTTTCAATTGATGAGGCCGACGATAAAATTCTTGTAGCTACATTCACTAATGGGCTACGGAAGGGTAAGTTTCTATTTTCATTATACAAGAATGACCCAAAGACTATGTCAGACGTACTTTACAAGGCGACTAAATACATGAATGCTGAAGACGTGCTTCTAACTCGAGAGGAGAGGCCCAAGAAGAGAGAAAGATAGGAGAACACACGGCAAAACAGAGAGCGGAAGATGGCGAGAATGGGAGAACGAAGGGATGACAGGCGCTCCAAGCCCCCTACCTGTGGGGAGGTTCACAAGCTTCACCCCACTGAATGCCTAAGTTAAAACTGTAGTAGTAATACTTACCCTTGCCAAAGTACAAAACGACATTCCAAATGAACCCGTCAGGATCCATTGGAAAGTGACGACGTTAAGAAGTCTACGAAGCACACCTCATAGCCGACGAGAGGACCTTAGGCAACGAAGATGTGTGGCTGACACCAATGAAGCTAAAGGGAGTAGGTGAAGCTGACGACCCTGAGCCTTGCTTGGTCTCCACGTTTGCATATATAAGGAAATATCTTGCATTGTGCGTTTAGTGCTAATCAAGAGGACTCCTACAAGGAAGGGGCTCCGCAAAATACGCTCATAGAGACTCTTATAAGGAAAAGACTTCTAACTCAAGGAAAGGATGTCAACCCTCTACTACTATAAAAACCCAAGACCCTCGCAGATCAAGATATGCATAATTCACCCCAACTCTGGGTCTTTAGAGTTGTGAGAAGTTCTAACTTGATTTTCGGAGGGTATTTGGCCGGTACCACACCGGTGCTCTCTGCTAGGTGTTCTCTTTTTGTGTTGTGCAAGTGTTGTTTCAAACACGTGAGGACAGTGTGACTTTCTGTTGATTTTTCGGCATCATCAGTTTCAATCTCAATTAATGAAAAGAAGATTATGCATTCAAATTTATTCAGCCATGCTTATCACGCGTGATGCTTGATTGAGAAGTAGCATTTTTTTTTTTTTTTTTTTTTTTTTAAAGGGGGGAGAAGTAGCATGTTAGTTTGTCTTTTTTGCTAAAAAGGACTAGAATGATTTTATTGGGATTCTGAAAGAGGGAATAGCTATCATCTTAAACCAAAGGACAAGTTCTTTTTAATCTGGTGGGATATAGTAGTTTTTCATAACAGAATACGTAATTTCCAAGTAATAATTCAAGAGAGAGCCATTTGAAGATTAAAATTCAGTTGAAAATGTGGACTTGGTCAATTAATCTTTGTCTTGAAAATTAGTTTTATAATCATCAAATCTTGTTGTGTATTGTCTTGTGATTTGAGTTTGTATTATGAGTTGTATATTTAACTATTGGAAGTTGTAGTAATTATGAGGGTAGTTGTGTCTCTAGAAGGCTTGAATGTTGTTACCTCGGATATCCTTTGAGAAGTCGCATTTCTTGAATTTTGTCCCACCAATTTGAAGATATCTACACAGCCTTGTTGCTACTAGATTCACCTATTGAGCCTCGGGCACATCTTTATAATCAAAGAATTTATTAGTAGCACTTGTAGTAATTCTATATATATGGTAGAGCTGTGTATTCTAAATTAAGCATTTTTACTAGTTCTGTATTGAGTATTGTCATCAATAAAAATATAAAAGTAGAAATCTCATGTTGGAGAGCATTGGATTGTGTGAAGTGGCACATTCCTTGAAATTATTTTTATTTAAGCTTCTACTTCAAAACGATTGTATTTATATCAAATTATTAGTTCATTGAATTAGCTAATAAAGTAAATGTATATACTAATTATCAATAGTTGTGCATTAATTATTTATTTTAAATGAATTTATAAGATTATTTTATAGACTTTATTTAAGAAATAATTTTTAGTTGGAATAAGAATATTAGATTTACAATATGACATTATTTCTCATGTTTAGTTGATTTGACAATATATATATATATATATATATTTTTTTTTTTTTTTTTTTTTGAGAAAGTGCTTTGACAAAAATTGACACAAAAATTATTAAAAAAATTAAATATTTGTGAATTCACTAAAAATTAATTTTAACCCTTTAAATTTCCTGATTTCTTTCAGTGACATGTGATAGATATATATATATATATATATATATATATATATATATATATAAACATACATACATGTGTGTGTGTGTGTAACTGACATTGTAGTATTTATTCTTGGTAATTAGAAAGAAAACATTGATTTTTTTTTTTTTTTTTTTTTTAATGTAAGGAGCAATTGATTTGAAATATGGTATTCTTACTAAAAGTTTAGTTGTCTTTGCAACTATTGAAAAAATGTCCAACAAAAAGGGAAAAAAGCAAATTACTTTACTAACACAAAATCCAAAATGTAAAAAACATAATTGAAGGATATTTGCATTTTTTGTAGGCATGAAACATGCCTATTTATATGACCCAATATATCATGCAATTTTAAATTTAAAAACACACACACACATTTATATATACTATGATCAAATCACTACACTATTCTTAGTGTCTTTCTATTTTGTTTATAAATAAACTAAAGATTACCTTCTTCTTCTTTTTTACAAAGAAAGTTATTGAAATCTTTTTTTATACATCAATAGTTGAAAGTGAGGGATCTGAATCTGAATGTCTCTATTATTATTATTATTTTTTTTTTTGAAGGACAACAATCAAGAGTTCACGAGGTGTTGGCTTTGAGTTACTTTGAATTGCCTTACCAATTGAAACCATGCTTCCTTTATTTGAGCCATTTCCCAGAGGACTTCGATATACCAACAAAGAAATTGGTTCGACTATGGGTGGCAGAAGGCTTTGTGCCATTAAGTATGAACTAGAGGGAGATGAAATGTTAGAAGATTATGTAGAACACTACTTGGTTGACTTGATAAATAGGTGCATGGTTCAAGTGGGTGTAATTGGGTCAAATGGAAGGATTAAATCCTGTTGTCTCCATGATCTTATGAGAGACTTATGCTTGTCAAAGGCAAAGCAGGAAAATTTCCTCCACATACTGAGTCCTTGGAGTGGAAATGAGACAGCTAATTCATCAACTAGTAGTATTTGAAGACTTGCCATATTTTCTGATGAACTTCTCGCAAATGATTATTACAAAGAGAATCCTCAGATCATGTCCCTTATATACTTCAATGAAAATAGCCAGCAAGTCAAATCAATTTTTAAGTACTTGAAATTGCTTAGAGTTTTGGATCTGGAAGGAATCCAATCATTGGATGGACAGTTACCACAGCAAATAGGAAGCTTGATTCATTTAAGGTTCTTAAGCTTGAAGATAACTTGTATACAAGAATTGCCTTCCTAGTGTGTTTAGAGACCCTAAATTTGAAAACCATTGAAGAACTGAGTTGGGAATCAACTGTACTAATACCGACAGTGATATGGAAGATGAAAAAGTTGAGAAATCTATATCTTCCAAAGTGGTGTAACTATTTAACTAATGATAAACTGCAACTAGCAAATCTGAGCAATTCGCAGACACTAGTAAACTTCCCCACCAACAAATATGATGTAAGAGATCTTCTTAGTTTGACAAATCTCAAAAAATTGGTGCTAAATGGCCCGAGAGACTTCCAAGAGTTGGGGGAAATCTTCAATCCCCCTATCAAAAAATTAAATAGCCTTCGATCCTTGTCCATGAAGATTGAAATGCTTTCATACCCTAATAAGGTAGTAGATGTAGGACAAGTAGTACAAGGCTGTCCTCGTCTTCACAAGCTACACATAGAAGGGCCGATTAACAAGCTACCAAATCACCAAGAATTTTCTCCATACCTTGCCAAGTTAACTTTTTGGGGATCTAGACTTGTGGAAGATCCAATGCCAATACTCGAGAAGCTACCTTATGAGTGATGTAATTTGCCATTTGTGTTAATGAGTAACAATTACACCCACTAAAACTTTGACATTGTACTTCTCAATATGTTTTTATTAGATACTACGTATTTTGACAAAATATTGTCATTTAGGATTGGGATCTATTATATTTATTTATCTCTCTCAATCTTCCTTATGGCAAAAATAAAGGTTGCAGTGAAGTAGCTAAAGAATTTAGATAGTAAGTTTATACAAACCTGGAGTTTGTTTTAACTGTTAATCACCCTTCCTCGTATTCCAAGCTTAGTTTAGAAAAATAATGGAAGGCACATGTTCTCGACTTTGTAGAAATCATCTCCTTCTTCTTCAAGCCTATGTTTGATTGTTCTTGGCATCCATCGTATCTCTAGTTCCTTTAGCGTGCCAACAAACTTCAATCCATGTGGAACTGTCACCAACTTGTTGCAATCTGTAATCTCTAAACAGAAAAGACTAGGCATTGCACCTGCCTCCACTGTCCACTCCTGTAAATTAGGCAAGCCTCGTAGGAGTAAAGATTTGAGTACCTTTCTCAGAGCAAACCATTTGCTTCCCAATGAAGGCTTCCCATCCTCTTAGGACCCTCAAGCAAGGTAGCTTCTCGAGTATTGGCATTGGATCTTCCACAAGTCTAGATCCCCACAAAGTTAACTTGGCAAGGTATGGAGAAAATTCTTGGTGATTTGGTAGCTTCTTAATCCGCCCTTCTATGTGCAACTTGTGAAGACGAGGACAGCCTTGTACTACTTGTCCTACATCTACTACCTTATTAGGGAATGAAAGCATTTCAATCTTCATGGACAAGGATCAAAGGCTATTTAATTTTTTGATAGGGGGATTGAAGATTTCCCCCAACTCTTGGAAGTCTCTCGGGCCATTTAGCACCAATTTTCTAAGATTTGTCAAACTAAGAAGATCTCTTACATCACATTTGTTGGTGGGGAAGTTTACTAGTGTCTGCAAATTGCTCAGATTTGCTAGTTGCAGCTTATCATTAGTTAAATAGTTACACCACTTTGGAATATATAGATGTCTCAACTTTTTCATCTTCCATATCACTGTCGATATTAGTACAATTGATTCCCAACTCAGTTCTTCAATGGTTTCCAAATTTAGGATCTCTAAACACAACAAATTGACTATAGAGGAAGGCAATTCTCGTATAAAAGTTTTCTCCAAGCTTAAGAACCTCAAATGAATAAAGCTTCCTATTTGCTCTAGTAATTGTCCATCCAATGATTGGATTCCTTTCAGATCCAAAACTAAGCAATTTTGAGTACTTAAAAACTTATTTGACTTGCTGGCTATTTTAAGTATATAAGGGACAAGATCTGAGGATTCTCTTTGTGATAATCATTTGCGAGAAGTTCATCAGAAAATATAGCAAGTCTTCAAATACTACCAATTGATGAATCAACTGTCTCATTTCCACTCCAAGGACTCAGTATGTGGAGGGAATTTTCCTGCTTTGCCTTTGACAAGCATAGGTCTCTCATAAGATCATGAAGATGACAGGATTTAATCCTTCCATTTGACCCAATTACACCCACTTGAACCATGCACCTATTTATCAAGTCCACCAAGTAGTGTTCTGCATAATCCTCTAACATTTCATCTCCCTCTAGTTCATACTTCAATGGCACAAAGCCTTTTGCCACCCATAATCGAACCAATTTCTTTGTTGGTATATTGAAGTCCTCTGGGAAATGGCTCAGATAAAGGAAGCATGGCTTCAATTGGTAAGGCAATTCAAAGTAACTCAAAGCCAGCACCTTGTGAACTCTTGATTATTGTCCCACCACAACCCCTCCACCAACCACAACTCGCCACATGGGCAAGTTGTGGCTTTTTTTGTGGCACTAGAAGGACTCCATTTGTTATAAAGATATTTGAAATTAGTGTCATCATATGATCCAAATGCTCCACCACCGCCATCATCATCATCCTCTTCATCTTCATCTTCATCTTCAGCTTCATTAGGATGATTTCTAACTTTAAATCCAAGAGTATCATCTTAATACCAAATGATCCCAAATCAATGTCATCATCCTCGATCATGTCATTGTTCATATCTATACAAATTCCAAAACCAATGAAGAACAATAAATAAAAGTGCGATTCTAATAATCATTTCTAATAATAGTCTAATTAAAATATGCAACTAGGCAAAGAATTCACAAAATTTCTTATAAACTAACCTTCTAGCTCCTTCTTTGTATAATGTATTCTCTAACTCCACATAATCAAGAAGTGGATGTTCCTCTTCTTCCACTGCCCAAAATTTTGTTTTATTGATACTTGCATAATCAATAGGATCAAAATTGAACTTCTTACTTTTAATGTTGTACCGTAAAATGAACATTTGAATAATTCGAACCAACCAAGTATTACAATAAAAGAAAGTAAGAGTAGTATTTGAATAATTGAACAAGATCTATATACCTATCTTTCAACCGGTAGTTATAATGAAGATACAAAAGATCATTAAGTTGTTGATGCTCCAATCTATTTTTCCTTTTGGTATGTACTTATTAAAAAACACTCCAATTCTACTCACATCCTGAAGAGGCAGTTGTTTGGCTAAGGATCCGAACAAATTGCAAACTTTTGTAAGTTTGGAGTGCAAGACCCAAACAACTTCCACCACTCATCTAAGTTCCATATACTACACAAAAAAAATATATAATCAATATACAGAGAAAATACTCTTCAAAACATAATTTCATATTATTATTAGTTAAAGTAAACAATATCTTACTCGGTTGAGATGTCTTGGCTGTTTCTAGTGCAAGTTGAGTTCCAAAAGTTTGCTCATACTCTCGAAATAGCTTTAATTCCTCCACCAACTTGAGTTGACCATTGGAAACCTTTGATTCAATAATATCTGTCACAGCAGATTATGTCTCTAGCCTTTTATTAAGAGTGGATGAATCACATTGGAATGCGGGATTCAACTAAAAAGCTGCAGCATGAATATCTCTATAGAATTAACTATCCCAACGATCCTTGATAATTTAACATATGGCTCCAAAAATTTCTTCTTGTCCTTGAAATTTTTTTATTCCATCAATTGCTCAATACATGCCATCATAAACATATCCCATAGCTGGTTGTTCATTAGAATTGTTCCAAATAGGCTTAAACTGACCAAATTTGTTTGCTTTCTTGGATACCCAATACTAATTAAATTCTGCAGAAGCCTACAATATTACTTCATACTTAAATTACTTTCCTTCAGTAAGATCTCTATTTAAAGAGAATTTCCCCGGGCAGTTTACAATTTTCCAGGAAAAAGAGAAACTGAGAAGGAAACTTCCTCTTTCAAATGCTAACAAAAGCAAAAACAAAAAAACAAAATATTCACTCCAATAAGTTAAAAACCAAAGAGTACGACGAACATCCAAGCAACCATTATTTACCCTCCACAGCAATCCTTTTGCGTATCTCATGAGCTGTATTGAAAATGCCAAGAGTAGGTTTGTTGCAAACAAAGCATTTCTTGTTCTTCGCATGATGTTGAAAAAGAGAAGAACCTCCAGTTAGAATACACTTTCAAATAAAGGAGAGATGGACAACAAAGAAATCAGACTGACATGTTTTGTAGGAAACCTTTGGTCATGCTTAAGCACAGAACAAAAGCAAATAAAAAAGACAACATTATATTTATTTTTAACTGAGTTGTTTTGACAATGCAATTTGCTGAAAGCTCAGGGCATCAGCTGCATAATAAATCTTGCTAGAAACTTCATAATGAAAGATTTTATGGCATCAATCAAAAGGAAATCCTGGATCTGATGACTACAATGATTTGTTGGACCCAACAAAAACTTGGATTGAATGCCTAAAATTGCAGACTCAACAGTTGGCTGAAATTTCACAAGTAATTGGGCTCAAAATTTTTTTTTTTTGATAAGTAATAAGAATTCATATATATTAAAATAGAGACACCCAAGCACAAAGGGAGTATACAGGGGTGAACAAGTCAAGAACGAAAATTACAAAAGTCAAGTAAATCCAAAATAGAAAAAGGATGGTTTCTCCACACAGAGAACCATTCAAGTAAGGTTCGGATGAAAAGAAGCTTGAGGTCAGGCATAGCACGCTCAATGTCTTCAAAGCATCTACTATTCCTCTCCTTCCAAATACACCACATCAAACAAAGAGGAACGACCTTCCAAATAACTTCATTGCGGAAGCGACCAAAGCGACCTTGCCAGCAAGCAAAGAGCCCAACAACAGACACAGGCATGACCCAACACACTCCAAATAAACCAAAAACCATATCCCATATCACAAGTAATTGGGCTCAAAATTGAAACCACGAAGAAAAAAAAAACAAGCATAACTCAATTCTCTAATAAATAAGACTTCAAACTACTTATACAGAAAACACATGTTTTGAAACACTTCACTGAGAAATAATTTTATAAACCATAATCATCAAGTTATTTACACCCATATAACAACCTTATGTCTTTGATCCATGCACAAACCCTAAGCCCATTATAAGAACCCACTTCCAGACCTAGGCAAAATATGTCTTGACAGAAATGCAACCATCAAAACTTTGAGAATAATTATAATACCTGAATTTTATCTCAAACTTAAACCAGCTCTAAGTTTTCTTTGTTAGTGTATTTGAAACCCATCTGTCAGCATCTTGCTGTATAAGTCACTCATAGCATTTGATTGTATGGTTAGTTTTCATGGCAGAGCTCCTCATCTAGAAATTTAACAAGTTTACATATGTACATAAGTGTGTAAGTATGTGCTGCTAGTATCTAGTATTGGGGTGGGGACGGCACATGTAATAAACCTTTATAACAAGCCTACACTTTTGTCATGTTTCATACACTGCAAGTCTGCAATTTAATTCATTTCCAGCTTCTTTTTTAAAATTTAAAAGGGTTTTTTTTTTTTTTTTTTTTTCTTTTTCTAAATGTGTGATCTGATTTTTTTCTTCAAATGAATGTAAAATATTCATCATAAAAATCCACAAACAGTAGACTGATTACGCTCCATAATTTAAGTTGGTATAGAAGGGATACCTTTAATGCGCAATGCTCATAGAAATAGTGCTTGCACTTGGTTACAACAGCATCAACAAAAGGCTGCCTGCAAATGAAACATGCAAACAGCAACAAATCATCTTCGTCATCTTCCTCACCAAGGTCTACACAGCCATCATCCTCATCATCTAATCCCAAAGCTAGATTTCTCTTCCTTGCTTTCTCTGCTTCATCCCACTCCTTCTCCATTTGCCATCCAGACTTGTAATCCCCTCAATCATGCATAAACTTACAGGAATCTCCATACCCACAGTAACCAGTCTTTTTGTAATCCTTACATATGTCTGGTTGATAATCAAATCTCGCAGAAACTCGTATGTGAGCAGAAGCCCTCAAAGGCCCATGTGCCCCACCAGCTTTCCCACTAGCAAATGTTTGCTCTCTTCGGAAACCAGCCTTGTAATTGGTATATCCATGAATGCCTTTATACAACTTTTCATCCCCAGAGCTTTTTCCTCTCCCTTTTAAAGCTCCTCTGCTTGCTTAAGAGATCTCTCACGCAATGCACAAGCATCTCTTGAGAACTCGGTCTCAGTTTCTAGAGTTGCTGTCGCTCTCCTATCATGTTCAACTTGAATTTCCTTTGAAGAGTCAAACTGAAAAATTGGCTTCTCAGATTCTTCTTTTGCTTCAGTAGACATTTTGTTCTTAGAGGATCCAGTAGAAAAATACAGCTTATTGTTGGGTTTTATGGTTTTCTTGTGACTGTGTAAGAATGAGCCTTCTGTTTTTGAATCCTCTTTTTCATCTTAATCAACTGTTCATTTTCTGAAAAAGTTGCAGACTGAAAAGACAAAAAGATTAGACATATTTTGGGATGAAAATAGCAAATAACCACAAAAACAAAAGGTAAGAATAGCATCCAAATGGTAAATATACAATGAAAGAGAAGGGAAAACAGCAGAAGAATTATACCTTGTTCAGGCTGTTGATCTTCACCAGAATCTGACATTAAGGACTCCTGAAAATCATTGACATATAGTGTCAGTCCCATACTAATGATGCAGAAAATATAACAGAATATGTAGCCAAATTTATCGAAACTACTGCAAATTTGGGATCTACACAAAAGACCATAATCAACCAAAGAAAATATCCATCAAATGCAGGTCCAGAATTATCAAAAATATACATGTTGATACATATAGATACTACAACGATATTTATATACACACACAGATACTTCTGCAACACTAAAGAGTGTAACAACAAACATTCAACTATATCTCATTCCTGGCTTTTACACAGCCATGCCCAAGCATACATTTCAAGGATTTGGTGGGATTGGAATTCTGTTTTGTAGAGACAAGTTCATCTCAGTATCGGCAAGGCATGAGACCTATGAAGCACGGGTGCGTTTCGGGACTCGGGTGCGGGTGCGGGTGCGGGTGCGGGACTCGGCGATTAAAAAATTATTAAAAATATTTTTATTTATCTTTTCTATATATTTTTACTATTAAAATATTCTTAAAAAATACATTAATATACTTGATTCACAAAACAAAGAAAGAATAAGGCAAGAAACGCATCTAAGGTCAGAATTTCGGCCTCTCCGGCGATTTTCACGGCCGATTTCGGCCTGTTTCGGCCAATTTCGGCCTATTTCGGCCTGTTTCGGCCGATTTCGGCCGATTCCGGCCTGTTTCGGCCGATTCCGGCCTGTTTCGGCCGATTCCGGCCGATTTCGGCCGATTCCGGCCTGTTTCGGCCGTATCGGCCGTATCGGTCGCCGGCCGATATTTGCCGATACGGACGATACGGACCGAGTCGGCCCGATTTCGGCCGCGTCGGCGCCGATTTTGGCCACGTCGGCCCGAGTCGGGATCCTCCACGTGGCGCGACGCGGCACGACGCGGGACAGACGCGCGGTCTGCGGCGTCCCTCCCGCGTCGCCGCGTCCCGCCGCGTCGGACGCGGGTGCGCCGGCCTGGGAGCCGCGTCCGTGCATCCTTGCATGAGACCCTAAAACAGACAAAAGTATTGTATTTTCTATCTCTGAAGAATTTCATCAAACAGAAAAGGTACTTCCTACTTCTAACCATACCAACATCTTGAACAAAACACATAGAAAGTAACATGCTCAATTAACTCTCTCAGATGGTAGAATGAGACACAAAATTCAGAGAATATAACAAGTCCCAAAACTACATGCACCCTTTTAGCTTATAAAAGCAGACACTACAGTTGGTTCATTTCAAATGCATCAAATCATAAACCCCAATAAATACATTCAAGATATTCATGAAAAAAATTTTAAAATCACCATGACCCATAGAGAGACTAAGATTAAGGTTATCAACTTTCGGTGAGTATCGAACAAGCTCCATTTCAAGGCAAACACAAAAATTCCTATCCCAAAATACCTCTGAAACCAAAGACCAAACCCCAGTCAGCCAAAGCCCACCCTAAAAATCACAGAATCGGTGAATCCAACCACCAGCTCAGCAATCAAAGCCTAAACAAAGCCACTCACAAGCTTAAACCACAACGGTTGTCGAGCAACCAAACAAAGGGAGAGAGAGAGTAGTACCTGGAATGGAAATAAGTGGTTTATTACGGCAAGGCTTTAGCTTTAGATGATATGAATGTTGGGAAGGTTCTAGATGGATCTCAGAAGTACAGACGGCTATGGCGGTTTGACTGTTCAGCAGAGAGAGAGAGAGAGCGCGCATACAGGGCCCGCCCTTCCCTTAGGCGAGTTAGGCAATTGCCTAAGGCCCCCAAGTGGAGGGGGGCCCCAAAATTTTAGAAAAGAACTGGGTAGTAGAGGATTTAGTTTCAAATGAATTACAAAAATAATCTGGCACATCCTTTTAACCAAAAAAACAAAAATTTTGGTAAATCCTATTAAACATTGGTTCTAAACAAAATCATTGACCAAAAACCAAACAGATAAACTACAAATCCGGTCTAAGAGATTAACCACAAAGCAATCACAAATCAAAACAAATAAATCCACTCAAAACCCTAAAAATTTTACCTTTCTCTCTAGTCTCTGCTCTCCGCCTCTCTCTAGTCTCCAGTCTCCACTGTTCAGTCTGTTCTCATCTGCTCAACAGACAACAGCTCAAGGCTCAAGCAAGGCAGCAAGCTTGAAGCTCCTCCGCCTGGACGGCTGGTCCAGCTGGACCGCCTCAGCCTCTCTCTGATTCTCTGCTCTCCGCCTCTCTCAAGTCTCAACTGCTCACCTCACCTCACCTCACCTCACCTCACCGTATCAGGTTCTGAGGTTCAGGAATCAGGTATAAAATTATAAATATTTGGGCCATTTTATCTGTTAAGAACTTAAGATAACTTTGTTTATTTGGGCCCTCCCTGGCTGGTTTTGTAACTTTGTTTATCACTTATCAGTTTATCATTATGGCTGCCTGGACTGGGCGTTAAGTCTGGGCCTTCAAGTTTTGTTTTGGTTATAGATAGGGTTCTTTTTTTTTTTTTTTTTTTTTTTTTTTGTGTGTGGGTCTTATTAATAAGTCTTGTGTAAGTGTTATGGCTATGCTTAAATTTTTGTTATGCTTGTGCTTAATTTTTTTTTAATTTATGTAGGTTGAGATTACTAAAAACTTATTATTATTCAGTGAAACTATAACAATACTTTTTATATAAATCAGGTTTTATTTCTCATTTGTTCTACACTTGAAAGTTATTTTTTATTTTAGTCTTTATAAATATATTGTTTGATTAGAAATGTCTACTAGAAAATATGCATTTGGATATGAAAAACTTAAAAAAAAAAGAAAAATTAATTGAGTCTCAAAAAGCATTAATGGTTAAATTTGTTATTAGTAATAAACAAAATGTAACACAAAATTTAGATGAAAATATCACAAATGAGCAAGAAATTCACCAAAATAATTTAGAAGAAAATGATGTTCAATTTTGCAATACAACAAATCTTGATAATGAACTTCAAAATAATTTAGAAGAAAATGAAAATAATGATGAAAAATATAATATAAAAATATTAAATAAATATTAATTTAATTAATATATAAGTATAAAAAAAATGCCCCATTTTTAGTTCTTGTCATAGGCCTCAAAATGTCTAGGGCCACCCCTGAGCGCATAATCTATTAAATTTTTATAAATTTAATTTCTCTATAATTAGTGGTGAGTGGACTGAAGGATTGAAATCAAACGTGGACTGAAGGATTGAAATCAAACCGGCAATGTCGCAATGGTGAGTGGTGACAACTGACAGAGAGACCGAGAACCTTCAGCAAAGACAAAGTAAACCGTAGAAGACCTGAGAGACAGAAAAACCACATCATTTGAGCCAAAACGGCATAGTTTTCGTACGTTCTCTTGACCGGTTGAACCGGATCAGTTCTTTGTTTTTTTGGTAGTAAATGACAGATTCTGGTTAAACTTGCTTTTTTTAAGTTTGTAGTAGGCATAACCAGACCGGATTGGTACCTATGTCCTCTTTTGGGCCAAAATTGAGAATTAACACTGGTTTTCAAATTATATTTTTTACTAGCATCTCGAGTCTAAGAGACTCGATTTAGAGCCTATAAATCGAGTCTTAAAGACTCGATTTTCATGGTCTGATCACGTCTGATGTGACATTTTTTTCACGTGGCGATCACCTGGAAATCAAGTCTCTAAGACTCGATTTATAACGCCGTTCAGCTACTTTTTTTCCTATTTCATTTCTCACACGCACACAAACAGTTTCACTGTCACACACACAAACTCAAACACCTTCTCTCTCTCTCTCACTAGATGGGCAAATCTAGCTTTCGAAGATGAAGATCACCGGTAAGCTGCAACTGCCGGCGACATTCGCGACGAGTTCAGCCTTCATCTGTTTTAAGCCTGCATCTCTCTCTCTCTCTCTCTCTCTCTCGGTGAAGCCTCCATGGCCGATCGGCCTTCATGAGAGTGGGTTCTTTCGTGGCCGACAACAACACCCGATGAGTTCGACCCCGTCCCATGTATCTGTCGCATAATCCTCGCCATCTATGAATCGGACCTCCAAAACCCACAATGGGAGCCCTCGGGCTGGTACAGGCTTAACCCGGATTAGGTCATCAAGCGCGTCACCTACGAGCAAACCCAGGGCCACACACTGCTGTACCTGATCTACTGCTCCCAAGAGCACCACCGTACCTGATCTGTTGAATGATGGGTTTTGGGGTTTTTATTTTTTTGATTTGGATTTTAGGTGGTTGTTGGGGGTGGATTTGGTTGGATTTATGCTGAGTTGTTAGATTAATGCTCAAATTTATGGGTTGTATTTGATAGTGGCTAGTTTGTGCTTGTATTTGATGGTGGCTGATATGTGTTTGTGTTTTGTACTCCAACACTTGCGAAAAAATTTTCAGTCTGAAAGTTTTACAGATACAAATAGAGTATTAAATCGTCGAAATATAAATCGAGTTTCTAAGACTCGATTTCCAGGTGGACAAAGTGTCAACTCAAACTTGATCAAAACATGAAAATCAACCCTCAAAGACTCGATTTATAGCCCAAAATCGAGTCTTTTAGACTCGAGATGTTAGTAAATTATATACTTTTGAAACCGGGCCTATTAACTATATAGTTTGAAAATTGGGCTTAATTCCCAATTTTGGCCCCTTTTTTTAGATAAAACCATGGAATTAGTCCAAACCACCCATAAAGGATCATTTTCGTGACTCCGTGATCGCCGGGTCAAGCTGCCACTTCTCTGTCGTCAAATCCATTGGTATACGACCGAAGTGTCAATGGAAGGAGTTTCAAAGTTATTCAAGACATCCAGGAAGAAAGCAAAACCATCTTCAACTGTTCCTAAGGAACTATGCCATCGATTTTCACTAGCTAAGATGAAGATAGCTACCAATAACTTCGACAATAAATTATTCATTGGTCAGGGTATTTATGGGAAAGTATCCAAGGGGTTGTTAATTGATGACTGTAGCTGTACCATAAACATTGCAATTGAGTGTGTAACGTTTGACCAGTCAAGGACAGAGATGTTGTTGGCTTGCTAGCTACACCACCCTTTACCTCTCTTATAAAATAATTGTTGATTAAAACTATGATTACCTTTTTTCTTAAGTAAGGTTCATCTGTTCACTTTAATAAACATTTCAAAGTCTTTGATATTATTATTATTATTATTATTATTATCATATCTGCCTGCTGCAACCCATTTGAAACAGTTTCGCTGGCCGTAAGCGTGCTCCTAACAAACGAGGTATAGTTTGTGCACAAACCAGACCAAATTGAATTGCAGTTGGACTGGTCTCAACTCCCTTACTCAGAACACTCGGACCCAATACCGCAAGAGGCAGCCCAGCCCACTTTAACCACAAAAAGGCCCACTACAGGAAGTACTTTGTGGCAGGAAAGCATTCCAACGATTGGGAGTGGAAGAACAGTAGTATCTAGTTAATTGGGCCCAAAAATGCAAACGAGAAGGGACCATCAATAAGATAATTGATCTATATCTGGTGGGGAAGATAGCTCCAGAGTGTTTCAAAATATATCTCGACAGTGCCACTTCTTGTGTGCGAAACGAGGGAAAGGATCGTCCCACAATTGGTGAAGTGGAGGTAGGCCTTGAACATGCTCTGCAGCTGCAACAGAGCGCAGATGCTGAGAGAAATGATGGTGTGGATCAATATAATTATACCATTGTTGAATATATTTCTGGTACTGCGTCTCCTGAGGAATCTTTTTCAGGTGTATATAGCATGACCACATTAGCTAAATTTTCCTCGGACACCGGCATGAGAGCATAGTGTCTGAATCATTTTTGCACTACTTTGGGAACAAAACTGGGCTGTTTGCCACAGTATGGAGGTTTTTTTTGGAGGGTGTGCCCTGGTTTTGGGAAATAGATCTGAATTCAGTTTTGTTATATTTTCTATGTTGAATTATATTTTGAAGTTTTTCACGGTGATGGTTGCTACACAGTTTTCATTGATTGATGTGCATGACTTTCTTTGTATTTTGTGAGCCTGAATTAACAACGACGACAATCTCAACACTGTAAAGTAATACTGTTTTTTGTAAAACTTAATGAGATAACTTGGAGAATTGGTCAGTCTTATTCACTTGCTTTCAAATGATTGTTTTTCCTTTGTTACAGAGTAAAATTCTTGTTTCAATGACAATGTATTCTCTGTTTCCTGATGGAGAAGTTGAGCCCTTGAAATAATCACAAGTTGCCTTTAGAACATTTCCACATTTATGGTGCAAGATAGGTTAAGGGCCTTTTGTTTGTTGCAATGGCGATGGTCTTGAATTGTAAGGCACAAGTGCCTTTTTCCTGCCACTTTAGCAGGACCAACACTAAGTAATAGCCTTTATGCTGCAAAATACTTAAGATGGTCATAAATTGGTTGTCAGTATTTTACTATGGGGATCCCTGCTCGATTATTCATCAAACTGCTCAAGGTCTTTTACATTTATCAGTCAATTTGATTTGAGTGCATTATCTGCCGTACAAGGATTAGTTGCACCAAGGGAATTTGATACTATCTAACATGGATGCCAAATTGGAAATTGTAAATTGTAATAAGGTAGCACAAAAGACATCTTCCAATCAAATACCTACCCCACGTCTACTATAATCCAAAAAGGGGCTAAAACAAAACTGAATAACAGAATGTATTTAACAGAAACAGAAAATTATAGAATCTCAACTTAACGACATTTTTAAACGTAGAAATATGCAGGAATAATTTACAATTATAAAAGATACTTGGAATAACCATATTCAAAATGAAACCAATAAAATAAAAAATGCATAGTGCATAGAGAATAAATTAAAAAAGAAATATGGAAAAGGAAAGAGACATAAAATGGAAAAGCCTGTAACCAGTGCTTTATGAACATTTTTCTCTTTCTAAGTGATTTAAGATCACCACTTCATGGAGTTTAAGAGCTTGAGGAGACATGAAGCTTAATTGGTTGTCATAGAAAATTTCAGATCATTGAATGATTATTGGGATTGCTTAATTATGTCTTTGTGGAAGTAATTTCAGAGATGAATGTATATAAAAACGTTACTATCAGAGATGAATGAAATGAAACCTGATCTTTCCAACTCTATGATGAAGCTTTTGTTTTATGGCAAAAGCTTTTATTGTCATTTTTTTTTAAGCAAAGTGTCCATGGCATCTTTTCCATAGCTTAAATACTCTTTAATTGTGATGAATGCACTCTGGAATATGTCCCCTAAGATTTTGAATGCTTGGCAAGGGCTGCAAGATCAATGTTTTTTATTAGGGCGATGTCCTCAGTCAAAAGTTATGAAAGTCTGTATTCCTGAACTATCACCAAGCAAAGGAACGTAAATTAACCAATTTGAGGCCTGCTGAATGGTAATTATTCCATTTTAGTTTGCAACCGGCTCAGAATTTTGTCAGCAGCACCCAAGTTTCCCCACACTACTTTCACTCTCAAGTTGCAGAGGAGTTTAGTTCTTCAAGAAAAAGGATACGATGCAGATTGGTTCTTTGTGGACCATCTCGAAACCTCTCACATTGTCCTCTCTCTCTCTCTCCGAACTTCTTGTGAGTAGCAAAGGCTGCAGATGCTTATAAAATTATTGACATCCATTTACATTTGCATTCCTAAGAAGAGTTTTCCAACTATCATGGTACCAAAGAAATTATCTTGAAGGTGACAAAGGATAATTCTCCTACCATGTAGAAGGCGCCATTGTATAACGATTTCTTGATGCTCCCTTCTTAAAAATCTCAAGCCCACCATAGTCTTTCGAAGTTTTAGTTATTTTCTCACAAAGAGCAGAAGCAGATGCATTACTAGTCCCAAGAGTAGCATTCGAGTTCTCACCCATATAACCGTATTGACATCAGAGATGGGGAATCCCAATTTCATTTTCATAATCTATCACATCTATCTTCTCCCTAATGCATTTTTAGTTCAGGTTCACTGCAAGTTGCAAGGTTAGCTCCAACACGCACGAGTTTCCTTGGCTACCTGTCTACATCTTCAGGGAGCTTCACCATATGAGCTCCTAAAAATCAATACCTCTATTTGTGGTTGCTCAAAGACATTCTAATTATAGGATATGTGCTGATAGCTCAATTTCAATCCCCAATAACAGTAATATGGTCGTCAAGTTTAGCCCATGAGGGCCAAGACTGGCTAGAAAATGACGCTTCAAAGAAGCATCAAGCACGTTCTCAATAGGCCCTCCAATCATGTTGGCAAAATGTGCCCCATTTTCCCTTAATTTGACATGACTCATGGGGCAATAATTTGCATAGCCTAAACGTATCATTCCAATATTTTAATCTCGAAAATTTAAAATACAAAATAAGGTCTCCTAATTGAATATATTTAATAATTGAGCCGATCACTCAATAATCTACAATCTCCAAAATATCAAATCATCTAGACTTCTTTTAAGACAAAGTAAACTCCCAAAACAATATTTGAATATCAGTTATGTAAAAAACAAAAATGAGTGTTTGAAAATTCAGTTATAGTGCACTTGAAGGCAAAAATGATCACTCCTTAATAATATACGGTACCAATAAAACTATCTAGGGTAAATAATATGAAAAATATTGAAATAAGTTAAATAACCCAATAAAGTAGGATGTTATACACCATTGGATGAGACATTAATGAGAAGTCAGAAGAATGGTTCCCCAAAAAAAAAAAATAAATAAAAATCGAAAATGATTTTTTATTACTTTTTATATTTTATAGATTCAATCAATTTAAGAAATTTTACAATCATCAATATATATTTATATAAGTAGAGACCTTATATAGGAAAGTATGAGATTCTGCCAAATGGCATATTGTATTGCATTTTTTTCATTTAGGCTTCCATCTCATCTACATTTAGCATTTATGTCAAAGTATTAACTAATGGCAAATGCATTTATTTCAATTTTTTTTTTATTTTATGGAAAAAGGAAAAAAATTGTATATATTTATAACTTATTGCTTTGAATGGATATGGATAGATCTTAAAAGTCATTAGAAATGTAGGAATTAAGAAAACTTTTCAATTTTTCTGCATAAAACTAACTGCAATGCAGAATTGTAAGAGTCAGATTCAATGAATATTGTAAATATTATTTGTCTACACATTTGTCTAATATAATTAAATCCCATTTCCATTGGACTTAAAAATTAAACTTCCATAATTTTTCTGATAGTATCTTTGGTTTTCTTTTTGTGAGGTTAAACTTCCATAATTTTTCTCATAGTATCTTTGGTTTTTTTTCTATGAGATATGTTAATTTTCAAAATATTATGTTCGTTTTAAATATTTTGTTTAGATTTTATGTATATGTTTTTGCTTATGTAGTATTGTAATGTATTTAGGCTTAGTTTTTCATATTATGTGTCAATTTATATTTTTGGTTTTTTGTATGATGCATATACTTGGTAAGGATTTGTTTTTGGCTACTTTTAGTTCAATTAAAATTTGGAGATTAACTTGTGATATTATTGCATCACTATGACATTATTTTTTCTATTGTTTTATCATGAAATTCTAGAAGTTTCTATAGCTAGTTGATATATAAAGCATAAATCATACAAGAAAAACACTTAGGAACCAACAGGTTTGTAGGTGACAATATGAACTGTAATTTGATGAAATTTCTTGGTTGCATGAATTAGATGAATTTTCCCACAATGTATTTAGTTTAAATTTAGTTTTAGTAGAAAACTTCATAGATTAATTGTGACTAAAAATAATAGTGGAAAGCATGAAGTTCTACCCAGTAGCGCATTCTATGCAAAAAAAAGTTGAAATATTCTCAAAATAAGAAAAAATTAAATATTGACTTTTTGTTTCATTTGATTCAATGTTTCAAGACTTTTCTGATTAAAAAATAAATATTATTTATATCCTTTGATTTAATGTTTCAAGAATTTTCATTTGATATACATACACACAAACCTCTTTACATTTTAATTCATCATTTTCACCTCTTCTACTTCTACATCTTTATATATACCTACCCATTGCCCTTCATTTTATCTTATGTCAAATACACATTACACACAGACAAAAAACGATGTCATTTACCTTCAATCTTTCGACGACATCTACCTAGCTCTAACATTGTTGTTTTATCTTATCCTAACTCGTATGAGTTGGCTACAACCAATGAAAGGTGGCTTGCATTTTATATTGAATGACAACAGCAATTACTATTTTGACGCTAAGGTCGAACGTTGTGAATTTGTAGGTTTTGTAAATGGTGTGATTGACCGTGAGTGTTTAGGATGTGTATTTTTTTTTAGAATTAAGGAGAAAGAAAAAGCCACATTCTATATTAACTTTTATTCTATAATATTCTTCCAAAGTTTTTTTTTTTTTTTTTTTCACTACTTCAATTGAATAATTATAATGAATATATGTGTACAATTTATAATTGTTACTTTTTATAATAAACTCATTAAAAATAAAGCTCTATAATAGTTATGTTATAATATTTATACAACATTCTTCAAAATCATCTTACATAAAACATTACAACATTATCCATACATCGTATGGGCAACTTACTAATTTAAATTAATTAAAACTCACATCAATTAATAATTACTAACTATATAAAATATAAAATAACAAGACAAAATACTAGTGGTACGTAGAGTTCAAATTGGAAAGAGCAGCACATCAAATTTGACCCGTGCCCAATCATGTACATATGACACCGACATGGCGCTACTTCTTTTTCAAATTCCTTGTATTGATTAAATTCTTTTTTTTTTTTCTTTTTTTTTCTTTTTGCTGAATAAATACTTTATTGCTCAAAAAACTCAACTCGAAATCGGGGAGAAACAAAAAGATCGGGCCTGAACCCATCTCTAACAACAGCCTGAGATACATGAGAAGGCAGAAAGGAGATGGGAACCGGCCCAGACCAGTTTACAAGAGCTGCCCATTGAGCAAGCAAATGAGCAGATACATTACCTTTTCTATGTACAAAATAAAATTCAACATTGGAAAAACTATTAACAAAGAACACAATATCTTCTAGGATAGACTTGATACTCCAATGCGGGGTTATATCAGATTTTTTCAGTGGCTCAATGACATTCCAAGCATCACCCTCCAAGATTATATTCTGAAATCCTTCATTCACGGCACACTTCATGGCAAACCAAGCTGCTCTCGCTTCTCCTAGTAGGGAATCTCCACTCTCAAAGTGCTCTGACCATGTCAACAAAAGGTTGCCATTATCATCTCTTCCCACAACTGCAACTGTGGTTTTCTCTTCACGGATTGCCACATCAAAATTTATCTTGATCCAGTTCTTTGGAGGGGGAGACCAGACCACATCTTTGGATGGTCTCTCATTTTGCTCTTTCCAAGCATCCTTATGCTCCATGAAGACTTTAAAAATCTATATGGAAAGATCAGCTGGATTACTTTTGGAACCTTCCACTCTAGCTTTATTTCTAGCCATCCATAAATGATCACAGAGAATGGAAGCATAAAGCTGGAAGTCTCTGACAGACTCTTCATTCAACCCCAACATGGATTTTGGATTTAAAATAACCTTAATCCAGTCCAAAATAGATAGAGAGGATAACTTACTCATATATATAGGCCACGGGGCTAATAACCAAAGCTGAACAGCCCAATCACACTGCAAAAACAAATGCTCAATATTTTCAGGGGCCTTATTACACAAAAAGCACTTTAAAGAAGAAATATTAGAGCGACTATTAAGAACAGAACAAGTTGGAAGGATGTTCCAGCACATTTTCCACAAAAGGTTTTTCAACTTGGCATTTACTTTCAGCTTCCATAAGTCCTTCCAATCTTCACTAAGTATATGGGGGTGGCTTTGATGATTCAGCCCTATTATCGCATTATAAGAGGATTTCACTGAAAACTCACCTGAATGAGTAAGACACCAGAATACTTGGTCATTCATAGTTTGATGAGATAGATGTATATTTAGGATTTTATTAACTGTGGGAGGATCAAACAGTATTGAAAGTTTACCTCTATCCCATTGTCTGGTATCCTGATTAATCAAATCTGCTACCAAGTGAACAGCAGTAGATACACCACTTCTTATTTGGGGGATGAACCCTAGCTCATTAGGGACCCAAGGATCTTCAAAGATCCAAGTGTTAAGGCCATCACCAATTCTATGGCACAAGCCCTTACTAATAACCTTCCTACACTCAAAGATACCTTGAGCAGCCCAAGAAGCACTCGTTGGATTAGGCATTTTCATGAAATTTCTGTTCCGAACATATTTCTTCTTGAAGACCACCACCCACCTTTTATCACTGTTATTGACCACATCCCAAGTCATTTTAGCCACCAAAGCTTTATTCATATCTGCTGTTTTTTTAATGCCAAGTCCTCCAACGTTTTTAGGAGAACATATTGAATCCCAGCTTTTGAGACAGCAACCTTTCTTACTATCATCCATTATACCCCACCAAAATCTTCGGTTGAGGGAATCAAGCTTTGAACAAACTTCATTAGGGAGGATTAGGGATGAAGCTTGGTAAGATGGCATGGAAGAAGCCACAGATGAAATGAGAGTTGCACGGCCTGCTTGAGAGAGTGTTTTCATTTTCCACCCTTGCAGCCTTTGTTTAACTTTCTCAATAATCTCTTCAGCTGCTGCTTTTTTGTCTCTACCAGAGGCCAATTCAATGCAATTGGTAATGGTATACAACAAAGCTGCCTAGTGTCCACTACGGGCCTACCCTTATATGCTCAAGAAAACAACCAAAAATGTAAAAAAGGTGGTGTTGTTCACATTTTCAATTATAAAAATTAAAAACACAGTGTGTATATGGGTTTTTTTTTTTTTTCAAAAAACAAGAAAAAAGGCGGTGACCGAGGCCTCAAATGAAAGGAATTTCAGAGTTATTTAGGCCGTCCAAGAAGAGAAGGTCAGACGAAAAAAAACAATCTAATTTAGTTCTTCTTGAGGGATTATGTCGTCGAATTGGTTGAGTTCGATGAATTTGGTTGAGTTCAATGTCTTTAGAGTATAATTGGAAAATTTTAGTTGTTTGCTAAATGAATTTATTTTACCCATTCCTATTGGGTTTCATGTAGTTTCATAGACTTTTCTTTGCTAGTTTTCTTGGATTTAAGATTATTGTGGATTATGTCTTTTGATTAATTGTCACCATGGTTAATTAGGATAGAGTTTTTTTGGATTTTCATTCTTGGAATTTTGTGGGAGCATTTTAGTAAAAATATCTTCATGATTTTAGAAATTTGTAGTCCTATGTGGTCTAGGTCGAGACCCAACTGTCGAAAGAACTAGTTGGTCAAAAAAGTCAGGTGTTCACATTTAGTGCCCGTTTGTTTCATCTTTTAGAAGCTAAAACGCTCTTTTTGAAACCAAATAAATAAAATGTGTGTTTGGTAAATTTTAAAAGTTGTTTTTTCAAAAAAAGCTACATTTTCATTTGTGAAGGAAAAGCGCGTTTCGTGAAAGCAGCCTTGAGCTCCATTGCAAAAAAGCGCCAGTGCATTTCATGTTACCGTCGCGCAAATTTCCCAAATTGAACACTAGTTTTTCTTAAGAACTCAATTTTATCCCTTTGTTTATAAAACAATTTACAAAGGAACCCAATAATGAAATCAGAACCAAAAAAAAAAACCGATATGACCCATTTCTACCGCATGTCGTTGGCAGTGGGGAAGAGATCAAGCAGGAATGGGGAGGAAGACAGGCAGCAGTGAAGACAGAGCAGATCAGCAAACGATGAAGGCGTGTTAAGGAAGACAAACGGCTATGAAGGCAGAGATCAAGCATCGATCTAACCCATTTCTCCCTTGGCGATTTCCCCCTCTATCTTTGTTTGATGAGAATCAAATGGTGTGGTGTGTGTAACATTTAAGTTTGTGTGTTTTGATGGGATAGAGGGAAAGAAACTTGCAGACAAGTGGTAAGAGAAAAGAGAGAAAGGAAGAAGAAAAAAAAAGAAAAGAAAAGAAAGAGAGCTCTGCGGCAACTAGAACATTCTGGAGGAAGTGGTAGGGAAAAAGAGGAAAGAAAGAAAAAAGAAAAAGAAAACTGGAATGTTTTGGAGGAAGTGGTAGGAAAAAAGAAAAGAAGAGAGAAGGGTACGTGTATGGAGGAGAAAAAAAGAGGATAAAAAAGAGAGAAGGAAATATGGATGAAAAAAAAAGGTAAAGAAATAAGGGAAAAATAAAATAAAGAATGAGAAATTAAAATTGAGAAATGTTATCACAATATTTTCACAATAAATCTTAAGTGGTAGGTTATTATTAGTTAATATTGGTGAGAAAAAAATAATTTTTTTTAGAAACTTTGAAAGTTCTTTTTAGAATAACTTTTTAGAAAGTATTTTTACAATACTTTATATATACATTGTCCTTTTTGGTAATTTACCACTCAAACCACTACTTTTATAAATACTAGTCAAATACTCAACTTTTTCAAAAAGAACTTTTTACCATCTTTTATCAAACACTCAGTTTTTTCAAAAGGCACTTTTTGCACACCGCACTTTTTGAATACCCCACTTTTCAAAAAACCCAATTTAAAAAAAGATGAAACAAACTCACCATTAAAGCAGTTGGTGTCTAACTTATTATCAAATGGTACAGGAGTCATCAAAGTCTCCCCTCATCCTCCACTTGCAGCTGGTAAAAAATGCCGGTGTTCACTTTCAAATCTTGATCTGATGTTTTTGGGAAATGGATCTGATTTTTGTTTTGCTAGATTTATATGTTGAATTGTAGTTGGAAGTTTTCACGGTGATGGATGCTACACAATATTCATAGATTGATGCACATGACTTTGTATTTTGTAAGCCTGAATTAACAACCCCAACAATCTCAACATTGCCAAGACTGTTTTTTCTTTTTTTTTTTTTTGTAAAAAGTCATAAGATAACTTGGAGGTTTTTTTTTTTTTGTGTAAAAAGTCATAAGATAACTTGGTGAAGATTTTGAGAGTATTTTTGTAACAATCATAATGTTGATTAAATAGTCATTTAACTAATGATATATATATTCCATGATATTTTGATACTTATATCTTTTGACTTTTTCATCTCTCTTTTTGCGTGTGTATTAAAATACTTAGTATTTTCATAAATAAATAAATATTCCGCCATGTTAGCTATTCACCCATTTAGTTGCTCAATTCAATAGCCAAACGTTATTGTCCTTATTATCAAATGTTTTGATACATAAATGTTATGATAGTCATGCGGTTATACAGGTCATGTAATTAGGTTTTGAAATTTATTTTGATACCTAGAATCAAATTAATGGAAAGGCTATCCGTGAGCTCTATATGTATCCATGGTGTAAACATGTGATGAAAAATTATTCTTCTATCGATAGTCTTTATACTTTACTTCCACTCCTCACCCACTTTGTTAAAAGTATATATAAACATGCTTTCTACATAATATATTTTTGGATTAAGAATTTTTTTTTTTTTTTTTTTGTGACCAAACAGAGGGAGATACAAAGTTACAAAAGTGCTGGATTGTACCAGCAATAGTTCATTGGCATTTGAGTTGCCAATTTAGCTACTGACCAAACAGGTTTTACAATCAAGTGGGGCACTAAGAACATATTGCAGCTAAGTCCATTCTGGTTCAGAAAATTTAGATCAGCTAATCTAGTCTGTTGAAGCCAATCTGGAGTCTTCCAATGCCTAAAGACTCGGACTAATTTTCTGCTAGCTCATAGAAATAAAACTCGCTGATAACCATGGTTCTTTGCTCTGATCCCAGCTTTTACCACAGCATCCAGCATTGCTCCACAAGTTGTCCTGGATGCACTACTAGTTACACCGTAGAAAATGCTATCTCCCTGCATGTTAATAGCTTCATAGGCAGAAGACCATCTCTTGGGCTTCCTGCTCCTAGCTCCTGCTAATTTAACAATCAGTTGCCACTGTCCTGAAGGTGGATATTAGTCTATGTTAGTCCTTCTTGGCTGACTGGTGTGTCTTGGCTGTTCAGAGAAAGCTTCCTTGTACCTGCAAGACATTGATTGAGATATTAAGATTACACTCATAGGATTAGGTGTTAATCCTTCATAAATCACCCTGTTTCTATGAGTCCAAATATTCCACAGGTTGTGAAAATGGTTTGTAAGTAAGCCATTGATGTTATTTCTCTGGTTTTGAACTTGATGAGAAGGGAAGTTAGCCATTGCTGGACAATTGAACTGCCATAATCAGTGAAGTGGATGGCCAAAGTTGATCCATGCCAGCAAGCTCTAGAGAATGGACAGAGCAGGAAGAGGTGAGTTGAGGATTATTCTTCAGAGTTGCATAGGGGGCACAAATTCTGAGTTGCTATAAGAAAGTATTGTTGAGAGAGGTTCTTATCCTACCAATTGATGTAGACTATGCTATGTAGTAGTCCTTATTGTACTAAGTCATTTACTACTTAATTAATTTTATACAATAGTTACGAAACGCTTGATGCTGAGCTACAAGGCTAATTAAATTGAATTTTAACCTTATTTGTATATGTAAGTTGACAATAATATTGTGTGATTCTTCTTTAATATGCATAGAGTAACTACAGCAGGTAATTAAGCATTCCCCATTTCCCCTGCATGGTAATGTAAAGTTTCTGTTTTTGTACAATGACTGTAAAATATCGAATGGGTTGACATTGAGGTTAAATTAAACTATGCCTTGGATAGAAGTTGTGCCTATTACAAATCCAAATGCAATTAAGCCATTTAAGATAATATATGTAGATGTTCTTGCACCGTGAGCTCTCGGCTCTCTTTCACTGCTGAACGAGGAGAACTAATAGATGGATTTGATGCTCTAATGAGAAAGAAGACTGATTTTACTCATCTGATTGCATTGACTATTCACCGCTATGTACAATTACATGGCTTGGTGTTTATAGCAGACGAAATCGATCTCAGATGTGACAAACTAACCGTTAAGTGAAATAACTTCCCAAACAGATTTAACAATAACAGAGAAAACTAACTTCAACTAACTAGTATGGGACCTTAACGGTTTGTATTAGAGATAATCGATTTAAGCTATCTCGTACACAAACTACATGTAGCTTTGAGGGAAGAATCATTTGCTAGCCTTGTGCGGCGAGCGGCTTGTCGTGTCGTTGATGGTTTAGAACTTTAGGTAGATGACAAGTTGTATTCCTTTGTTTACAAAAATTCCTTAATATAATAATAAAAATAATAACAAACCAAACTGATGCAAGGTGAATGGATAGAACGCGTCATGTGTTTTTTTTTTTTTTTGGGTTAAATGACAGGCAATTTTGTCCATCCAGTGAATTTTCTTAAATCTCAAAGCGTATCCCAAAGCTCTGTTTCTTGTATCTTTCGCTAGGTACCAAGAGAAGGGAACTTGCTAGGAAAAATGGGCAATACATGATTGGTTTTTTTTCAATGATGGAATACTTTCTAATTCCAAGAAAAAAGAAAAAAGAAAAAAAAAAAAAATTCAAGAGAGTAAAGACAGTAGAAGTGTTTGTATAATAGAAAAATAAACAACTTATATAGAGTAGTGTAATAATATATTGCCTATATATATCTAAAAGAGGAGATGTAGAATTTAATGTTAATATTCTCCTGTTGAGCCACCTTATCAATCATGTTATACTTAAAAAAATAAATAATAAATTCTTTATAATTTTTCTATTTTATTTTGTATAAAATAATTAAATATAGTTTATGGACAAACCTGTTAATGCACTCCATTACTATTCAACATGTTACTATTTATTTGTTTTAAATGCAAATATTTGACTATTCAGTCACCCAATTTGATATCAACTTTTCATTTTCTTCTTTCTAATTTCAAGTAATTGTTAAAATTGAATAATCTATTATCTTTTTAGTAGATATATGCACATATTTGACTATTCATTATAAACGTTACTATTTATTAGATGCAAATGTTTTATTATATTCAACTACCCAAATTGATTTCAACTTTTCATTATTTTCTTTCTAATTTCAAGTAATTATTAAAATTGAATATTTAAACTTTTCATCATCCTATTTTAATAAATAAAAAAAATAAAAACTCTTCTTCTCTTCCTCCAACATTTCCTCTCCTTTTTTGCCTCTTTATCTTCCTACTACTATTTACTTTACCATTGAACTTCCTTTATCATTTCCTTTCTTATATTTTGACTCTTCTTCTCTCCATCTTATTTTGTATAAATTTGATATCATTTATTTCAATCAATCCATATTTTTTTCACACAAAAACTGTGAGTACTCTCTCTCTCTCTCTCTCTCTCTCTCTCTCTCTCTCTCTTTTGATTTTTGTTCAAAAGAGAGAGAGAGAGAGAGAGTAAACCAACACAATATAGATGAGGATTCTGGCATTTTACCCCTAATTAAAAAAAAAAAAAAAAAATTAACAATATGCCCCTGTTTGCAAATTATATAGGAGCGTGCTCCTGTTTCGATACTCGATTATCCTAAAATCGAGTTCAATTAAATACTCGATTTGTAGAAAATCGAGTTATGCCCGATCAAACTTAAAAAAAAAAAAAAAAAAAAAAAAATTTCCATGGAACTCGAGTTTCAGGAAATCGAGTTCCATGCAAAAAAAAATTTTATAAGTGTGATTGCCCTATATACAGGGAGCCCTATAGTGGCGTTTTTAATCCCTATAGTAACGTTTAAAAGCCCTATAGTGGCGTTTTCCTGCAAATTTTTTATAAGTGTGATTGGCCCATATTCAGGGTGCCCTATAGTGGCGTTTTTAAGCCCTATAGTGACGTTTTAAGGCCCTATAGCGGCGTTTTCCTGCAAAAAGTTTTTATAAGTGTAATCGCCCTGTTCTGGGTGCCCTATAGTGGCCTTTTTAGGCCCTATAGTGACGTTTTTAAGCCCTATAGTGACGTTTTAGAGCCCTATAGCGGCGTTTTCTTGCAAAAAAATTTTATAAGTCCCCACACCAAGTTCAAGGGGCCCTATAGTGACGTTTTTAAACCCTATAGTGACGTTTTAAAGCCCTATAGCGGCGTTTTGGAACTCGACTTCCCTAAAATCGAGTTCCATGCTTTTTTTTTTTTTTTTTTAGTTTTATTCGGCATAACTCGATTTTGTACGAATCGAGTATTTCATTGAAACTTGATTTTAAGGTAATCGAGTATCGAAACAGGGGCATATCCCTATATAGTTTCGAAATAGGGGCATATTGCTAATTTTTTTAAAAATTAAAGGCAAAAGGCTAGAATCTCCCAATATAGACACACATCTAACTTTTCCCCCATGTTTGTATTGTGTCAGATCCCATACACTGAACCACTAGAGCTAAGTCCTACCCTTAAATTGTTATTAGTAAATTCCTTGTTGCAAATCCAATTGAAATCCAATTTAGAATTGATAGGTCAAGAATGTATTGATCCCTTGTGATATTAATCAATTAATTAGTCAATTTAATTAATTAATTCAATTAACATGCAATACGCATGGTAGCACAAACAAATCACCAACTAAATTAATATGCAGCGAAAAATAAAGTTGACACAGTAATTTGTTTACAAATGGGGAAAACCTCCAAGGCAAAACCCCACCGAGTGAATTTAAGGTCACTACTCCCGAAAATCAATTATTATCACAACAAGCTGTTACAAGTAAAGGAATCCTAGTACTTTATACCAACCTACAGTTAAACCCTTACCTTAATACCCAATTGGACTTGTTCTGTAGTGACAATCTCTCATTTTCAATGCACTGCTCTCAGTACGTGACTAACCAATCGATGCACGGATCCAAGTACGTAACTAACTACCAACTTGAGAAGAATGTTAACTGCAAAGTTCTTCAGTTCATCGACACGATGAAGATCACAAAACTCCTTGGTTACAAAATCCTACGGCGCACAAACGCAGCAACTTCTTCAAGAGAAAGATGGACTAAAGCATATGTCTCCGGTCACAATATGCTTGTGAAAATTTTTTGCATTAAGTTGCATCAATTGTGACGATCCTTAAAATAATTCTTATATATGTTTAGGGTTATGAGAAAAGAAAACCTAAACAAATATACACGGATTGGTGTGAAATCAGATCTGAAAATCTGATTTTCGTAAATCTCGATAAATAGGTTATCTATCGAGAAGCTGTCGAGCATCAGGCTAAACAAGCCTTTTAAACCTTGATAGATGATATCTGTCAAACTAGCTGTCGAGTTTTAAAATTCAGCACTTCTTCACTTACTTCTTAGACAGATTTGCATGGCTTAACACTTGGACTTGAACTCTTGTTCCTTGAAGTATTAAACACATCCTAAATCTACCCAATTACAAGTAAAATGCATTTTGTCAAATGATTAACCAATTCTAATTGACATATTTTCCTAACATGATTCACATATGTCCTAACAAGAATATAATTGGATTTAGACTACTCAATTTTTCATCTAATAATTCACTTGACACAAAAATTTAAAAATTAGATAGGATATGTAGAGGGTGGGTTTGAGCGCTCCTCCTACTGGACGAAAGGTCTCAAGCCCAACTAGCTCAATACAATAAATTTTTAGAGAATGTGTTTAAGAACTAGGTCTTAGTCTGAACCATAATCACTAGACACGGTTAGGTGCAGGCTGAGCAATAAAGAAGTGGATTAAAGTATGGAATTTTGTCCTCGGGCATTTCGTCCGAGGAACTTAGTATTCTTCTTCTTCTACTTTCAGTACTAGGTTACAGTAGTTTTCAAGACCATGCAGACTGCCACCGTTTTCTCCTTTTTCTCTCCTCCTGCTCTTTTTCCGTGATCCCCTATTCCTGGAGGGTTTCTCACATTATATACCTCTTTCCAGTCGATCTTGACCCTCCACCTGTTGATCGTGCAGGTCATTACTCGAGTGCTCATCCCATCAGCCACCTTCTCAAACCCTCTGTGAGTTGCAGCAACCAAGGCCGCACTGTTCAAGAGTCCTTTCCTCATTAATGCGGCCAGAACGTTAGTTGGGTGCATTCAATGTGGAGGTGACAGCTTCTCCTTGAATTGCTCCTACACCATACCCCCGTGTGTGTCCTATTGTACCCGTCCTTTCTTCTGGGGATGCTCTGGGAAGCTGCCTTTGATGGCGTGCCGTTCTTTCCTTCCGGGGTCTGGAATACCGAGGACAGCATCGTCCTCGGCAACATCTCTAGGCCATTTGGGCTTTCTTTGTACGTCCTCGGACATTTTTCCCTCCTCGGCGCGGGCCTTGGGCCTAGTACAAAGTGGGCCGGGGTCGTCAAGCTCTTTGGCCCCATAGGATACGTGGTGCAAAGTTGAACTCTAATATATATATATATATATATATATATACACACACACACACTAGACTCATCACACATGCTTTGCGTGTGCAATAATGCTCTTTTTTATTTATTTGTTTTTTTGGTTTAGTGTTATAATGTTTAAAAGTGTTATATAGATAACTATTTGTATTTTTTTTTTTTTTAAGAAAGAGGTAAGACAATGTAAAATAATGTTTAAAAATGAGATAAAGATAGTGTCCATATAGAAGAAAAGACTTAAAATTTAGGAACAATAAATTACTCTTTTAACCAATTTGTATTTTATAATTTAAAATTATTTAACTAAAAGATCGGGATATTTTAGAGAGTTTAAGAAATTGTGTAAGGGTATTTTAGTACGCAAAATGTTGAAACCCAAATAAGAAATCCTGTTACTAATAGTGTGTGTGTGTGTATGTGTGTATAACCTCGTGCATATGCACGGGTCCAATTAAAAACAATCACAATTACATAGTTTAAATTATATATTTTTATAAGAAAAGATTCAAATTATACATAGTGTTAACTTACACATTTTTTAAACCATATATTTCTAAAAAATGTAATGGTTTCTTATTATATATATATATATATATATATATATATATATATATTGTAGGGGCGGATTTTGGGGCCCGGGCCTAGTAAGCAGGCGATTTTGGCCCAAAAGACCCTCAACAATGAATTTGTAGAGAGTGGGTCGAAGAACTAGGTCTAGACAGAGTAAACGTAGTTGTTAGCAAGCCATGCAACCATTTGAACGTAGGAATGTTTTATCAAGCTTCCTGGGATTAGGGGTGTCCAATCCAATCCGGACCCGAACAAAACCGCCCGGACCGACTTGACCCGATTAGATATGAGTCGGCTCCGAATAAGTTTTGGTCGGTAACGGTTGTGAACTTTCAAATCCGACCATTTTCGGTTCGGATATCGGTTTTCAATTATGGCAACCAGTAAAAACCGAACCGACCGAATATATTGAACTAACAACTTTCTTACTTGGTAACCGTGTCTCTACTTTTTGAAACTCTTACTTCTTTGCATGGCTGACACGTCCTACCAGCCATGTCTCTTCCATTCCATCTTTTTAGCAAACTTTCTATTTCTTTATTTTTATAATGTAAACTTATCTCTTCCTGTCTTCCATTCTTATCAAACATCATTTCTGACTCTTCTTCTGGTTCTCTTTGAAATCAAAAGCTAAAAACCACTCATCATGCGAGTGTGAGTCCTTTGCCAAACTTCTCTCAAAAGTAAAACATAACTCCTCCCTCTCTCTCTGTGCAATGACTGTCACCTTCTCTTGCTCTCCACCTCTCATTTTATTCCCGGAGTTTGATCATCACTTTTGCAATTTTTTGGTGGTGTGACTGTAATAGTTGGCCATGGGTAATTTGGGTATGGTAAGGACCGTGAGGTGGGTGAGGCAGTAGCTGTGATGTATTTTGATGTTTTGTGTTGTACTATGTTTGGGGTTTTCTGTGTGTAGTTGCAGATTTGAAGCAAACCGCTAATCCGACCGAACCCGTCCGTGAAACCGATGGCAAACAGCGGTCGGAGACCCGAGGACTGTCGGTTGACAACGGGTGACAGAATCCAGGACCCGCTGAGATCGGATCGAGTCACGGGTTGACCCTCAACCCGAGTCCGACCGACCTGTGGACACCCCTACCTGGGATAACAGTTCATGGAACAATAACTTAGGCTTTGCTTACAGAACTTCTCTCTTTTTCTCTCTCTTTTCCTTACTTTTTGCTCTCCAACTTCCGATCCCCTGATCATGGGGGTTTTCTTCTCTTATATAGCATCCTTCGAATGATAATGGCCCTACACTTGTTGATCATCTGGGCCCCTACTTGAATGTCTGTCCCATAGGACACCCTCCCCCCTTTCTATGAGTTGCACTGGCCAAGATAATACTGTCTTCCTGTCCTCTTCACATTAATGCGGCTGGAAAAGTAGCTCCCTTGCATTTAATATGGCAGTTGTGGTTGCCCCCTGAACGTCTAGCATTTTCCTTTCATTTTAGATGACCTTTCACCAGGTAAAGGGTGTGGATTGGACTCCCGTTTGGTGCGTCCGAGGAGGCACTCCTACTCGGACGCCCCTTAACAAGCCCGGCCCAACATGGTTGGGTTGGGGGTCCTCTGTCCGTGTTTTCGCTTCCTATTATGGTTGGGCTTTGTACGGGTACCATGGCCCACAGTTTACTGGCGAACTTTACTCCCCACAATAGCCCCTCAAAATTCCGGCTCTCCCTTCTTGGTCCGAGGAGGAAAGGCGGGATTTTGATGCCCACTAGACAGTTCGTTGTGGGTTCCTGCTTTACACGTGCGGGGGCGTGCCCTCACGTGCCTCATTAATGCTGCAGGCATTTATTGACCCTAGGAGAAGTAATTGCAGCTTTTGGAGTTTTACGTTCTTTCAATCCAACGGCTGGAGACCAGATCAACGGTGGACAACATTTCATTTGCTCTAGGCGGGAGTGTGTCTGTCCAACTCCCTCTGAGTATAAAAGGTTTTGAAGGCGTTCCTTCCTCGCCTTTGACGAATACTCCAGTATTCAGAACATCTTAGAGCCTTCTCCTTCAGCACGTTCTTACCTTCGCCGCCGTTCTCTTGAAGATTCCGTCGAGTTTCTTACCCGTAAGTGCGCGCTTCTTCTTCATTACTCTTTATTAGACAAACTGCCTTCACGTTGTCTAGGATTAGAGGGAATGGGTAGGCTTGAAAAAATGGCAGACTCTCCGGCCGGTATGGCGGGCTTCAGGGCGAAGTATCGTATTCCACTGGAGGTAGATTTAGAATATTGCCACCAGGAGGAAATTTTGTTCAAGAGAAGAACGGGGGAAGTCACAATTCCAATGATAGCCTTCGTGGAAGGAGGAATGACGATTCCAATGGGGAGAATAACTAGGGACTACCTACGTGGTCATAGATTGGCCCCACACCAGTGCACCGCGAACCTGTTCCGGATCCTGGGGTGCGCCGACGCATTAAACGACCAGATGAACCTCGGCCTTTCATGGCACGACGTGTTTCATCTTTATGAATGCCATAAGCTCGGCGACTCATACTACCTAAAGTCCAGGACTGACGAAGTGAGGTTGATATCCTGCCTTCCCAAGTCCAGCAAAGGCTTGAAGGACGACCATCTGATTGTCTCCGGACCATGGCATGACGGCCTTCACTGTCCGACTAGGGCGGGAACGCCAGGTGGGGTGTCATAGAACTAGATTCCGCAGGGAGGACCTTAGTTTTGAGCTCTCCCCCCTTTTTTCTTCCTTTCTTTCTTTTTCTTTTATTTTAAACTTGTTGGTTTGGTTGCACGCCTCCTCGGACTAACGTAAACTCTTTAACGGCCTTTGCAGACAAGGAGCGAACATCCCCTCGGCTGAGCTTGGTCAACGTCTCGGCTCTAAATTACCTCCTGAGATCTGAGATTTTCGTAAGCGAAGACGGACAATTACGGTCAGCTCCATTGATTTTGGACTACGTTCCCCTCACTCGATCCTTGGTAGACCCCGGCCAAGCTATAAGGGCTGGCAGTCCAAGATTGGCACGTATTGACGTATCCATACCGGGGTTCCTTGCTTCAACAGACTTACCTCCTATTCAGCTGCCTCCCCAACGTGCCTTTCCCCTAGTGGTTATCCCGGAGGAGGAGGCCGGTTCTTCGCATTCATCCTTAGAGGAACAAATAAACCAGTTCCAATTTACCGAGGAAGGAGAGGCGTCGGCCAGGGTAGTAGAGCTCTCGGACTCCAACGACGATTTAGACCGTGCCTCAGCGGCTCCTGATACTGGTTTAGTCATCGCACAAGTTGACACCAGCGAAGAAATTGAAGAAGAAGGAATGGACTTGAAGCCGAGGACTGGCCTCAGGGGCCTCCTATCCAACAGGAGCAAGGGGCAGTCCTCTAAGGATGTCTCGAAGGAACAAGCGGCCACTAAGGCTCCTGCTCCTCCTCTCCCTCCCCCCTCGTCGGACGCGGCGCTGCAACCTATGCCTAACTTAAGGCGAAAAAGGCAGGTAGAAGAAACGGAGGAGGGAGAGATTGGCCGTGAGAAGGCCAGGCCTCAGAAGAAGGGCAAGGAAACGAAAGAGCCCCAAGAGAAGAGGACTAGGTCCACTGATACCCGAGACGAGGCAGCCACTCGTAGGGAACAACGAACATGGTCGCCGCGGATCGAATTAGACGGTGCCCCGATCCCCTGGGATGCGACCCTATGGGAATCCCAACAAGAGCAGGCATCATACTTGGCCGAGGCCCTGCAGCAACCTCTTCTCTTGCCTCGTGATATGGAGGGGCTCAGAAAGACTCGTCAGCCAGAACTTTTCATGTCATTGAAGAGGGACATAGCCATGGTAAGTGGAATCTTCTATCTCGTCCCTATATCGTGTACCCTATTATCGTCATGTCTTAATAGGGTTTTTATTTACTTCCGAGTGCAGGTCACTCAACAAATTTTTGTTGCGGAGGAATGGGCCAAGAAGGCTCGCGAGGACTTGCATAGGGAGGCTCAGTCCCGCTATGCCGCCGAGAAGGCCGCTGGCGATCTCAAACAGGATTTTGATCGTCAGGATAAAGAGATAAAGGAGGTGAAGAAGGCTCATGCGAGCGCGGAGGCCGGCCTTAAGAATGCCGAAAAGCAAGCTGATGATCTGCGCATAAAGCTCCGCCAATCTGAGGAGAAACTTACGGCGGAGCAGCAGGCCGTCTCCACGCTCAAGGCTGAACTTGCAAGGACAAAGGAGGAGGCCCGCTTGGCCAGGGAAGCTGCTGAGAAGGCTGTGGCGGCCTCATATGAGTGTGGAGTTCATGATACTGAGGCTAGGCTGGCCGAGGAGGTAGCCATTGTCTGCAGGAAATACATCACCACGTCTTGGGGTGTAGCCCTGGATCGGGCAGCTGTCCCAGCGGATTCTAATCTCAGGAAGGCTGAGAACATCTTCTTCCCAGAGGATGTACACGAAATTCCTGACGAGGATGCCTCCAAAGAGCCTCTTCTAACAGACTCCTTGATTCTCGAGGCTGGGGGCAATGAGCAGACTGCGCAGGACAAGTTATCCGAGGACAGCCTTCGTATTAGCGAGATCGTTGCTCAGGCCAAGGAGGCTGCCTCAGGGCACCAAGCAGCAGATGATCAGCCAGCTCCTGCTCAGGGCTCTTAGGACAGTAGCGTAGTATTTTATTTGTCTTCTTTTTTCTATTTGGCTTTGTTTTGCCTTCTTAGTGTTTGTAATCAAAACCGCTTTTGGACTTCAATGATAAAGGTTATTTTCCTTCAAATATTATTATTGTCTTCTTCTCTTCTTTTTTTTTTTTTTTTTTTTTTTTTTTTTTTTTTTTTTTTTTTTTTTTTTTTTTATCATGAATGGATGTCTGTTCTGTCACTTACTGTTGAAAGTTAAGTATAAACGAATGAATACGTGAAAAGAACGATAGTTAATAATTGGGCGAACTGGCTGCGAGAATAGCTTAATGGTTAATTTCCCCCAAGTCTGTGGTCCATAGAGCCATGCAGGACTTGGGTTCTGTTCAATACTTAGCGAGAATTATACCGCGGTTAATTTCCCCTAAGTCTGTGGCCGATGAGCCATGCAGGACTTGGGTTCTGTTTAACACTTGGTAGGAATTGCTTCGTGGTTAATTTCTCCCAAGCCTGTGGTCCGAGGAGCCAGGCAGGACTTGGGTTCTGTTTAACACTTAGTGGGAATTGCTTCGTGGTTAATTTCTCCCAAGTCTGTGGCCGAGGAGCCATGCAGGACTTGGGTTCTGTTTAACACTTGGTAGGAATTGCTTCGTGGTTAATTTCCCCCAAGCCTGTGGTCCGAGGAACCAGGCAGGACTTGGGTTCTGTTTAACACTTAGTGGGAATTGCTTCGTGGTTAATTTCCCCCAAGTCTATGGCCGAGTAGCCAGGCAGGACTTGGGTTCTGTTTAACACTTGGTAGGAATTGCTTCGTGGTTAATTTCCCCCAAGCCTGTGATCCGAGGAGCCAGGCAGGACTTGGGTTCTGTTTAACACTTAGTGGGAATTGCTTCGTGGTTAATTTCTCCCAAGTTTGTGGCCGAGGAGCCATGCAGGACTTGGGTTCTGTTTAACACTTGGTAGGAATTGCTTTGTGGTTAATTTCCCCCAAGCCTGTGATCCGAGGAGCCAGGCAGGACTTGGGTTCTGTTTAACACTTAGTGGGAATTGCTTCGTGGTTAATTTCCCCCAAGTCTGTGGCCGAGTAGCCAGGCAAGACTTGGGTTCTGTTTAACACTTAAATGAAGTAACTGCACAGCAATACGGCACCAAAGATTATGTCTTTCATTAGTAACAGTACCTTTTCAGGTTGTTTACATTCCAAGGGCGTGGGACTACACGTTCATCCAAGTCTTCTAAAAAGTAGGCTCCTACGCCAGCTACGGAAGTGATACGGTACGGTCCCTCCCAGTTTGGTCCGAGCTTTCCCCATGCGGGGTTCCTCGCAGTGCCCAAGACTTTCCTCAGTACTAGATCCCCAGGCGCCAATGGCCTGGACTTCACCTCGGCGTCGTAACCTTGCTTGAGCTTCTGCTGATAGTTAGCTAGGTGGACCATCGCACCTTCCCTTCTTTCGTCGATGAGGTCCAAGCTCTTTTCTAGAAGTTTGTCATTGGTAGCGGGATGGAAGGTGGTGCTCCTCTGGGTTGGGAAGTTCACCTCCAATGGAATGACAGTCTCGGCCCCATAGGTCATTGAAAAAGGGGTTTCCCCTGTGGACCTACGAGGCGTGGTGCGATATGTCCACAAGACATGGGCTAACTCCTCTACCCATCTTCCTTTTGCGTCATCTAGTCTCTTTTTCAGTCCGTTCATTATGGTTTTATTGACGGCTTCCGCTTGTCCATTACTCTGGGGGTAGGCTGGCGTGGAGTACCGATTAACTATTCCCAGCTCACTGCAGTACCTTCTGAAGGCTTTGCTGTCGAACTGGAGCCCGTTGTCCGACACCAGGGTATGCGGGGTGTCGAACCTGGTGACTATATTTTTCCAGAGAAACTTCTTGACATCGACGTCCCTAATGTTTGCTAGCGCCTCAGCCTCCACCCATTTGGTGAAGTAGTCGGTGCCGACGAGAAGAAATTTTCTGTTCCCTGTTGCCTTGGGGAATGGACCAAGTATATCTAGGCCCCATTGCGCAAACGGCCAAGGACTGGACAATGGGTTTAGCTCTCCACCAGGCTGGTGTATGCTCGGAGCGAATCTCTGGCATTGGTCGCACTTCTTCACATAATCCAGGGCTTCCTTATGCATGCTCGGCCACCAATAACCCAGCGTTAAGGCTCTGTGAGACAAAGACCTACCTCCCGTGTGACTTCCGCAAATTCCTTCGTACAACTCTTTCAGGATGAGTTCTGCGGCCTCTGGGTGCACACACAGCAAATACGGCCCTGAGAACGAGCGTCTGTAAAGCTTGGAGTCCTCCGACAACCAGAATCGAGTAGCTTTTCTCCTGATTTTGCCAGCCTCAACCTTATCATCTGGCAAGGTGTCATGCTTTAAGTACAGAACGATAGGGTCCATCCAGCTCGGTCCTGCCCTGATGTTATGTATTCCAACCCCATTGGCCTTCTCTGTTAGTGGACGGAGGATCTCTTCTACCAGAATGACTCGAGGTAGGGGTTGAGCCGAGGAGGTAGCTAACGTCGCGAGAGAATCAGCATGAGTGTTCCCACTTCTGGGTACGTGCGTCAAGCGGAAGTGATGAAATTGGGTCTGCAGGTGCTTAACCCGAACTAGATACTCTTGCATTCTTTCGTCCTTTGCTTCCATGTCCCCATTTACCTGCCCCACAATAAGTCTAGAATCCGAGAACATGTCTACAGATTTTCCCCCCAATTTCCGGATCATTCCCATTCCCTCCAATAGCACCTCATATTCGGCTTCGTTATTTGTGGCTGAAAACCCGAGTCTCAATGACTTCTCTATGGTTATCCCTTCAGGTAAGAGCAGGACAAGTCCTAACCCTGAGCTCCTTTGGTTCGCTGCGCCATCGACGTGCGCTTTCCACCAGGTGTTTTCATGCTGGGAGACCGTGCTGACCATCTTCTCATTAGCCCCTAGTGATCCCGCCACGTTTTGTTCCTCTAGCGTAGGCTCCGCAAACTCTGCTATTAGGTCGACAAGGACCTGGCCCTTTACAGCAGTACGAGGCATGTACCTAATATCGAAAGCGCCCAGGATCGTTCCCCACTTTGCAATTCTGCTTGTGTAATCGGCGCTGCGTAGGACAGACTTTATGGGGAGTTGTGTTAGCACCACCACAGTGTGTGCTTGAAACTAGTGCGGAAGCTTTCGCGTGGCTTGCACGACAGCCAAGATAGCCTTCTCAAGGGGAAGATAACGTGTTTCTGCCTCCTGCAGTGATTTACTAACGTAATAGACTGGTCGCTGTGTGCCGTTGTCTTCTCGGATTAGCACCAAGCTCACCGCATGCGGGGCTACCGCAATGTAGGCAAACAAAACCTCATCGGCATCTGGACTGGACATAATTGGTGGTCGGGCGAGGTACTCCTTTAGTTGTTGGAAAGCTACAGCGCAGTCTTCATTCCACTCAAATCCCTTCCATTTGTGTAACAGGAGAAAAAATGGCTTGCATCTGTTTGCTGAACGTGAGATGAAACGGTTCAAAGCAGCTATCATGCCAGTAAGCTTCTGGACCTCTTTAGGGTTCCGAGGAGGCTGCAAGCTATGGATGGCTCTTATCTGGTCAGGGTTAACCTCTATGCCTCTGTGTGTCACCATATAACCTAAGAATTTTCCTGATCCCACTCCAAACGAACACTTGGCTGCGTTCAGTCATAGCTTATACTTTCTCAGTATTTGAAAAACACTGCCGAGGTCTTCAAGATGGTCTGGAACTACTTTGCTTTTAACCACCATGTCGTCTATGTACACTTCAACGCTTTTACCCATCTGTTTTTCAAACATCTTGGTCATCATCCTTTGATAGGTTGACCCGGCATTTTTTAGGCCAAAGGGCATCACCTTATAATGATAATTTCCAACTGGGGTGACAAAAGCCGTTTTCTCCTAGTCTCCGACAGCCAAGGGTATCTGATGGTAGCCCTGAAAGGCGTTTAGAAAACTCATCCTTGGGTGTCCGACAGTTGAATCTACCAACCGGTCTATCCTGGGCATTGGGAAGGGATCCTTTGGACACGCCTTGTTTAGGTCTGTGAAGTCTACGCAGACCCGCCATTTCCCGCTCTTCTTCTTCACCACTACTGTGTTGGCTAACCACTCAGGATAGAAGACCTCTTTGATAGCCCCAGCTCTCTTCAGTCTTGCGACCTCTTCTCTCTCACGGCGTCGGCGTGTTCTTTCGATGGTCGCCGAGGAGCCTGTCGCTTAGGGGTTATAGCTGGATTCACATTAAGGTGGTGGCAGATGAAATCCGGGTCGACCCCGGGAGCCTCATAGGGGTCCCAAGCAAACACGTCTATATTCTGTCGGAGGAAAGCTGCCAGTGCTGACTTCTCTTGGGGCGGCAATTCCGAACCAATTTGAAAAAATCTCTCGGGGTCAGATCCGACCAGTACTTTCTCCAACTCCTTACAGTTCACCTCCGTGGCTGGCCCCCCACTGCTTGCAGCTGGGACCGTAGTCATTAATTGCTATAAGCCGTTCTTGGTCGAAGTGGCAGTTATGCAATCCTGCTGTCGCAAGATTACCGACACCATGCATTGCCTAGCTACTCCCTGGTTCCCTATTATCTCTTTGATCTGACCTCCTGACGGGTATTTCACCTTTTGGTGCAAGGTTGACGACACAGCCCCTAATGCATGGAGCCATGGCCGGGCCACGATAGCTGTGTAAGGGGAGTATGCATCTACGACGATGAAGTTCACTTCTACTACATCTGAGTCTGTTTGCACAGGCAACCTAATCAAGCCTTTCGGGATGACGACCTTTCCGTCAAAGCTAACTAGGGGGGAATCATATGGCGACAGGTCTTCCTGCATCAAGTTCAGTCCCTCATACAAATCAGGGTACATTATCTCCGCGGCGTTGCCTTGATCAACTAACACCCTTTTCACGTCATAACCCCCTATTCTGAGCGTAACAACTAAGGCATCGTCGTGGGGTTGGATAATTCCTTGTTTGTCTTCCTCCGTGAACCCGATTAATGGTGTGGCGCTCATTCTAGCTCTCTTGGATTCCCTGTCGTCTAGCTTAGTCGGGAAACTGCTCACTGACATTACCCTGAAGGGGACAGAGCCTGTTCTTCCAGGTGCGGCGAGGATGACATTAATTGTGCCAATGGGTGGTCTCAACGTACTTTGTCTGGTTTCATTGTTTGATGGCTCTTGCCATCCTTCAGGGCGATGTAGCAGATGTCTCAGCTTCCCTTCTCGGACGAGCCGGTCTAAATAGTTCTTCAGGTTCCTGCAATCATCAGTAGTGTGACCTGACTCCTGATGGTACGCGCAATACAGGTTCTGATTACGCTTCAAAGGGTCGCCAGCCATCTTGTTCGGCCACTGAAAGAAAGGCTCATACTTCACCTTCTCTAGGATTTTGTGAAGAGGTTCTCGGAACACAGCGTGGACTGCCTGAGCCCCAGTAGATCCGGACTGCTCTACATAGTCCCTTCTCGGCCTACTACCGTTGTTAAATCGTTCCGACCTGAAGTCCCTCCTCTCCTGAGGGACGACCTTCGCTTTACCCTTCCCCATCTGCTGGTCCTCCTCGACCCTTTTGTACTTGTCAATTCGGTCCATGAGTTGGCGCACGCTGGTGACTGGCTTTCCAGTGAGGGACTTTCTCAAGCCATGCTCTGTCAGCAAGCCCCTTTTGAACGTACTGATGGCGACGTCATCATATTTCCCTTCGATCTCGTTATACATTTCCCAGTATCTATCCGAGTAGGCCTTCAGCGTCTCTCCTTCCCGCATGGACAAGGATAGGAGGGAATCGAGGGGCCGAGGGACTCTAGTGCTGGTGATGAAACGGGAACCAAAAGCCTGCGTCAGCTGTTTAAAGGAATCTATGGAATTCGGCTGGAGGGAATCGAACCACCTCATCTCCATGGGTTCCAAGCTAGATGGGAATATCCTACACATTAACGCCTCATCCCTGGTGTGGACGGCCATCCTCTGATTGAATTGGCTCACATGCTCCACTGGGTCGGTCCGACCATTGTATATAGCAAACGTTGGTTGATGGAACCGCCGAGGAAGCACTGCCCTCTTTATTCTACGTGTAAACGGCGACTGGGAGATGCGATCCAGGGCCTTACTCATGGAATCGTTGGCTAGGCCTTGGTAAGATGGGCTTTTGTGGCGGCGTTTACGAGGCCTCTCTTCCTCATAGGAAAAGGTCTCGCTCGGAGGGGTTCTTGATCTTCGCCGATATTCGTTATCCTCGTCACTGCTAGAGCCTGAGCCGGGCGAAGGACGTTTCTGCTGTGCTCGGCACAGCTTTTTCTTCAAGTCATCAATCTCTTTTCGTAAGGCCTTTCGATCGTTTTGCTCATGGGATGCATGATCCTTCCCCTTTGAACGGCTTTTACTCGTGTAAGAGGTGTTTACGCTTCCCTCTCGTTGGTTATCTTGGTCGTTCCCTCGTTCGACATTTAAAAAATTGTCCTGCCGTTGAGAATCTGCACGTCCGGTTTGGCGCGGGCCTGATCCTTCCATTTTTTACTGTTCACTGGTCGAGACACAAATTCTTCCCACAGACGGCGCCAATTGTAGGGGCGAATTTTGGGGCCCAGGCCCAGTAAGCAGGCGATTCTGGCCCAAAAGACCCTCAACAATGAATCTGTAGAGAGTGGGTCGAAGAACTAGGTCTAGACAGAGTAAACGTAGTTGTTAGCAAGCCATGCAACTATTTGAACGTGGGAATGTTTTATTAAGCTTCCTGGGATAACAGTTCATGGAACAATAACTTAGGCTTTGCTTACAGAACTTCTCTCTTTTTCTCTCCCTTTTCCTTACTTTTTGCTCTCCAGCTTCCGATCCCCTGATCATGGGGGTTTTCTTCTCTTATATAGCATCCTTCGAATGATAATGGCCCTACACTTGTTGATCATCTGGGCCCCTACTTGAGTGTCTGTCCCATAGGACACCCTCCCCCCTTTCTGTGAGTTGCACTGGCCAAGATAATACTGTCTTCCTGTCCTCTCCACATTAATGCGGCTGGAAAAGTAGCTCCTTTACATTTAATGCGGCAGTTGTGGTTGCCCCCTGAACGTCTAGCATTTTCCTTTCATTTTAGATGACCTTTCACCAGGTAAAGGGTGTGGATTGGACTCCCGTTTGGTGCGTCCGAGGAGGAGTGCCTCCTCGGACGCCCCTTAACAAGCCCGGCCCAACATGGTTGGGTTGGGGGTCCTCTGTCCGTGTTTTCGCTTCCTATTATGGTTGGGCTTTGTACGGGTACCATGGCCCACAGTTTACTGGCGAACTTTACTCCTCACATATATGATTTAGAATTTAATTGAATTTAAACTTTTTATTTTTTGTACCCAATAATTCATTTGTTACAAAAAAATTTACATTCAATAATTTACTTGGCACAAAAATTAAAAATTAAATAGGACACATGGCACAAAATTAGACTCCAATTGAAATTTTATTTGGATTCTAATTTGATTTTCTCTCAATTTTGGCTTTTAATATGTATATAGATTTTTTGTCAATCTCAACCGTGAAGTTTTTTATTTTGTCAATTAATTTTTCTATTGAGAGGCATTTTTGTTGATAATATAAATTTAATATAAAATTACGTAGTGATTTTTTATCTCAATTCTTTAAGCCTAACTCTAGAATTGGGATGTTTTGATCTCATTTTTTTCCATAAACAATAATGGGTGTTTTTTTTTTTTTTTTTGAGTTAATTTTTAACTTCTAACCATAAGATATAGTTAGATTTCAGTTAGTTCAATTAGTAAAGTTTCTGATAGTTGAATATATTAAACATTTATCATATTATCATTTCATTAGTACACATAATATATATATATATATATATATATATATATATATATAATCAATTACAAATTTATTTGCAATGATTGAGATAATTTAGACTTTACCATGGTGCAAGAAATGTCATTCAATTATTTGTTTGTCCACTTGAGGAAGATATTTTGAAGATTTGACCTTCCGGCAGGGTGCCTCCAGCTCGATGTTATACACGAGCCACTAAGACCAAGGGATCAAAGTGATAATTAATGTGATTGCTCTTATAAAAAAAAAAAAAAAAAGTGAATAAGCACAACACAATTCCGTAATCTAATCTGGTAACGAAATCACTAACTTTAACTCTCTAGTTGTATCAGACTTGATCTACACACTCCCAATACAAAAGCCAGCCTGTCCGAAAGAAAAACCAATCACACCTTTTTTTTTTTTTTTTTTTTTGATCATACAATCACACCTTTTTTGATTGGTTTTTCTTTCGGACTAGTGTAGTCTCTTTCTTTTGAAAAGTTAATGGCTTCTTTGTTGTAGAGGTCCCAGTTTCGATGATGGAATATTTTCTTACTTTAGAAAAGAGAAGTGCCGCTAGGATTGCTTGCTTTCAATCACGCTGGACTGGATGGAGACCTAGAGAGGAGTCCAGCCACAAATTTCTCTTGTTTATCGGCATGTATGCTGGATGTACTGACTGATTTGCTAAACCTGACTAATTCATTGATTTTATGGGAGCATTTTGGTAAAAACATATCTTCAAGATTCATTAATTTTATAAGCCAATCCGTCACAAAACCAATCCTTCTTATAATATTTATCACTTTTCAAATATATAACATAAGAGTCAGGATTATTCATACAAAGATTCATTCAAAATTAAAAAAAGCCTAAAAAATATCATTATAAGGTACGCATTTTACATTTCAGTCTGTTAGACAGAACACAAATCAAGCTTTACATGTATTTCACCACCGATTGAGCACAGAAAATGCACATAATTCAAACTAATTTTCTTTTCTTTTCTTTTTTTTGACCAGCACCTCTTGCACTTTTCATGGGACATGAACAGTGCATTAAGGCAAAGCTATAGTATTTTCAACAGTGAATATTAACTCAAAAATTTTCTTTTTAATTATTTTTAGCAATAAGTTTTCAATTTTCAGTAAAATAAATGATATCCAAACAAACTCATCATGTGAAATAGGTTAATTACAACAATTCATGTACCAACGGAAGGAACTTGGGCTAGCACGACTTTGATTGTGGGTTCAAGTCCTTACTCCAACAAGTTGTTGGTGCTCCTTATACCCCTATATATTGCTTTCATAATAGGAGTCTAGTTGGAAGCAGTTAAGAAATTATGGTGGTTAAGAGGTTACTAGAGTAATGACCACGTATGGAAGTCAGATTTTCGCCCCCATCTATTTTTTCAATTGCGAAAATAACTACTAATCATGTCAAATACATTCTATCCACCACTCGTTTAACATTCATTAACAGCCTAGCACCAAGACTAGTCTGTTCTAGAATGCTGCATGTAACACCCTTGGAACGGACTTTTACATCTATTATGATGAGAAGCAACAAATTGGAATGGATTCTTTGTATCTTGTCGTTTTCCTTTTGGACCGTAGCGTAGGCTCTTTCTTTTGAAAAATTTAGCTCTGCAATGCACTAAAGTCAACACAATATAAACACGCATCTGACTTTTACACTATATACACATTGGAAACAATATAAACCCGCCCGCATCTGACTTTTACACTATATACACATTGGAAACAATATAATCCCGCATCTGACTTTTATATTATAAATCTACGGTTAAGATCTAAGTTCGGTACCGTACCCTTCCTCCACCATTCAATTTTCACAGATAAAATATCTCCTTCCCTCTTGCCTTTCTTCTCCAGCAAATTCTTCTTCTTCAGCCAAGCGTATACTCTTGTGTTGGTTGTAAAAATTCTTCTATCTACCAATTGCTAAAATCATTTAGATCATCAACGACCATTCACCCAAAGTCTCTCAGATCGATCTGGTAGTTTTGGAGCTTCGGTTTTGCCGGGTTCTCTGGGTTCCAACGGTAGATCAAGAGAGTTTTCAAAGACATTGGTGCATGCTTTTGGTTCGACTTGTTAAGACTCTGTGCATGCGGCCGGATTGGGTTAGATCGGCTTCTCTCTCTCTCTCTCTCTCTCTATATATATAAATTTTTTTTTTCTAATTTTTGTTTGGGGTTGAAGGATTTGCCAGATCGTTTTTATGAGAGAAAGTTTTGTTGATTTAGTGAGAGAGAGAGTTACTTCCCCTTTGTTTTCTGATGAGAAGAGTGACTGAAGAATGAAAGAGAAAGGGATGACAGAGGGAAAATAATAATATTTTATTCAATCGGGGATTATTTTTCTTGGTTTGCTTTGTGTCATGAACACCCTTTTCCATTTCAAAGTTATAAAAGCACTACATTGAATCTGATTATCTCCGGGTCAAAGCCGCCACTTTTCACTCCTATTGAATCTGATAATTCTCTCATCTTCAAGCTCTAGGTGTACGACCGAAGCGTCAATGGAAATTATTTCACAGTCTATTTCAAAGTTATTCAGGACGTCCGGGAAGAGAGCAAAACAATCTTTTGTTCTTCCAGAGGGATTATGCCGGACATTTTCACTCGCTGAGATCAAGAAAGCTACCAATAACTTCGATGTGAAATTATTAATTAATGATGGAGGTTCATGCTCTATATATAAGGGATTTATTGATGACTGTACCAAAAAGGTTGCAGTAAAGAAGTTTAATACGTATTTCGAAGAGCGGTTTGGGACCGAGATACTGTTACTCTGCCAGCTACGCCACCATAATCTCGTCAATCTCATCGGATATTGTACTGACAAACTCGAGTTGATCCTGGTCTTCGAGCTCATAGCAAATGGATCCCTCTCTGAACACCTCTCCCGGGACCAAGATAATCCCCTGCCGTGGAAACGAAGACTAGAGATTTGCATTGGAGTGGCGCGTGGACTGCACTACCTTCACAGTGGGGTGAAGCATACTATCATTCACCGTGATGTGAAGTCAAGCAACATTTTGTTGGACGAGAACTGGGAGGCCAAGTTGAAAGGTTTCTGCTTTGCCAAAATGGGTCCCCCTAGTTTGTCAAAGGCTTTAATTAGGATTGAGTCTTTAGTTGTGGGTTCTTTTGGATACCTGGATCCTGTTTATTTTCAAACAAGTGAGCTGACCGATAAATCTGACGTCTACAGTTTCGGTGTGGTACTGTTTGAAGTACTCTGTGCGAGAAGAGCAGCGAACAGCGAAGTAGAGCGCGGACAGCGGATTCTGGCCTCCTGGGCTCTAAATTGCGTAGAAGATGGGACCATTAATGAGATAATTGATCCCTATCTGAAGGGGAAGATAGCTCCAGAGTGTTTTAAGATATACGTGAACATTGCAACTTCTTGCCTGCAATTAAACGATATGAAACGTCCCACGATTAGTGAAGTGGATGTCGGCCTTGAACACGCACTGGAGCTGCAAGAGTGTGCAGATGCTGCGATAAGGAAGGATGGTGTGGAGTCTGGTAGTGATCACTGATTCAACACGCCTATCCCATTGTTAAGTTAAATATACTTGTAAGTGCTTCTATCCCTGAGGAATCCGCAGACTTGTTCTTGGGCATCGCCATGCCAAACGGCTCAGTGAACAAACAATTATCAAATTCGCATTTGGATAGGGGCTTCTCCATTTTAAAGTCTATTTCAAGGTTTGGTGTAACCAAGTCGGTGAGAATCAATTGTTTGTGCCGGTGTGGAGGCCTTCTTTTGGGTTTGGGAAATTGGTCTGATTTTAGTTTTGTTAGAAATTTATGTTCAATGGTAGTTGGATCAAGTTTTCACGGTAATGGATGCTACACAGTATTCATAGATTAATGCAGATGACTTTCTTTGTATTTTGTAAGCTTGAATTAACAACCACAATAATCTCACTGGTTGAAGAAGGCCTGTTAAAGTCTTATTCACTTGCTTTCCAATGTTTGCTTTTTCTGAAAATCCTGTTTCAGTGACACCGTATTCTCTGTTTTCATGGAAAAGTCGAGCCTTGAATTTGTCACAATTTAGATCAATTTTCACATTTAAGCTACAAGATAGGTAAGCGTCCTTTGTTTGTTGTAATGGTAGATGGTCTTGAGTTGTAAGGCACAAGTGCCTTTTCCTCCCAAGAGCTCACTTTGGTGAGACCAACACCCGGTAATAGCCTTTATGCTGCAGTTTACTTGAGGTTGGTCATAAATTGGTTCTCAGTATTTACTGTGGGGATCCTGCTTGTTTATTCATCAAACTGCTCTAGGTCTTTTACACTTTTCAGTCAAACTGATCTGCTCATGAAGTTCATTGAACGTTTTCTTTGTAAGAGTAGTCATTGGTGAATACGATGATTCCAAAAAAGAAAATAGATATCTCAAATCTTTTTCTCTTTCTTTAGGTTTTTCTTTAGGAGTTACTGTACAATATTGTATTATTGTACACCATTCATGCAAATGTGTGCAATTGTACACTACATGAAGAGTGAACGTAAATGAGAGAGTAAAAGGCCAAACCTGAAAGTCTGAAACTACTACAACACCAACAGATAGAGCGGAAAAAACAGAAGCATTGAACAAGAGGCCATACATACGAGGAGATGTGCAGACAAAGATTGTTCTGTTCTTGGCTGATTATCACCGCAACACCTAGGAGATCTTCCTCTGGACCTCCTCAACATTGCAGGCATTACTGGATTAGTCCATGTGCCGCACATGGTTTGCTCCCCTTCTTGTATTGTAATATTTTGTAAATTTATTGTTACAATGCAAACTTTATTCCTAAATTAATTGGGTTGAAGAGAGGATTTGGCACATATATGGGGTTGTTGTCAGTGCTATAAATTAATTGGTTTGAATGGAGGAATTTCTGGCAGCAGATTTGAGGTCGTTGTCAAGTGTAGGAGGCATTCCTGGTGGCAGCATATATGGGTTCGTTGTTATGTGCTCTAATTAATTTATTAGGGCTGAGTAGCTGTCTTAATTAATTTGCACAAGCAACACAAATCTTCAACAATTATAATATGTGATTTGTTTGGTTATTTTACAAGAATAGTAAAAAAGAAATGAAAGCCAATATTACAAACTAAAATGAAAAACTGGTGGAGCAAAGTGAAGAGAAATTTTCTTTGATATTTGCTTCTTGTTCTGGTGAGGGGAGGAGGAGGAGGAGGCGCATAGCATGGCCGAGTCTGTAGTTTTCAAAGCAGTGGGAAGGCTAGGCAACCTTCTGATTGAAGTAGCGACATATTTAAAAGGTTGAGCCAACAAGTCAAGCAAACACAAATTGAATTAGAGCGGATGCAGTGCTTTTTAAAAGATGCAGATAAAGGGCGAACCGAAGATGAGAGTGTTCGAATTTGGGTTTCACAGATACGGGAAGCTGCCTATGAAGTTGAGGATGTCATTGAAACTTTCGCCCTTGAAATTGCTTTGAAGAATAGAGACAGCACAATCAAGAAACATGTTCCTATTTTCAACACCAGAAAGCTTTATAAAGTGGGGTCCAAGATCGAGGACATTAAAACAAGAATCTTACTAGAAGTTTACAAACTTATGGTGTGACTCATATAAAAGAAGTGGGCTCAAGTTCTGCGCTGGACAGACAAAGGCAATTGAGATGGTCTTATTCCCATATTGTTGAAGAGTATATCGTAAGTTGGATGAAGATATGAAAGTAGTTGCTCAGTTGGTAAATGAAGATAAACACTGTCAAGTTGTGTCCATTTGTGGGATAGGTGGTCTAGGAAAGACCACTCGTGCTAAGAAAGTTTACCATCACAGTGAGGTCAGGTGTCATTTTGATGGTTTCGCTTGGGCTTATATATCTCAACAATGCAAAACAAGAGATGTTTGGGAAGGAATATTAATCAAACTTACCTCTCCAACCAAAGATAAGAGGGATCAAATTTTGAAAATGAGAGATGAAGAGCTGGCAAAGAAGCTTAATCAAGTTCAGAAAGAGAAGAGATGTTTGGTGATCCTGGATGATATTTGGCGCAAAGAGGCATGGGATTTACTTAGTCCAGGCTGTTTAAATGAGGAACAGAGTTGGGAGCTGTTTCAGAAGAAGGCATTTCACATAAACAATCCAGGTATATTCTTATCCTACCACTTTTTATTGTATACATATGTACTACTACATACACACACTACAAACTGTGGAAATCTCGATCCATTTCTACAACACCTTATCATCTGATTCATCATATGAATGTTTTAATTAATAGTGGTTTTATTGTATTTATTATTTAATCAAAGGTATTAAAAGCTGTGAAATGCAAATGGCTTCTTTTTGAAGAGGACTTCAAATCAACTATTGAAAGCTATGAGGTGATTAGGTGCAAACTGTTTCAGGGTTTATTTGGATACAACTTATTTTTGCTGAAACTGAAAACTGAAAACTGAAAATACTATAGCAAAATAATTTTTAATGTGTGAAAAATTACTGTTGACTCTGTTTTTTTACTGTTTATAAGCCTAAAATCACTGTTCATGGATAATGAACAGTGACAGACGCGCGTCTAGGAAAAAAAAAAAAAGCTGAAACGCGCGACTTGAAAACGCTGTATCTAAAACCTTCCTCAATCTCAATTAATGCAAAGAAGATTATGCGTTCAAATTTATTCAGCCATGCTTATCACGCGTGATGCCTAATTGAGAATGATAGGCCACAAATTGAATGGCCCCTTGTGATAGAAATTAATTAATTAATTAATTAGCCAAGTTATTAATTAATCAATTTATCATGCAAACGCGTGGTACCACAAACGAATCACCAATAAACTAAATATGCAGCGGAACATAAATTACACGGTGATTTGTTTACGAATGGGAAAAATCTAATGGCAAAAACCCCACCGGATGATTTTCAGGTCACCACTCCCGAAACTCCATTATTATCACAACAAGCGGTTACAAGTAAACGAATCCAAGTACCTTACCAACCTACAGTTGAACTCTTACCCCAATACCCAATTAGACTTGTTCTGTAGTGACAGTTTCCCTTTCTAATGCACGACTCCCAGTACGTGACTAACCAATTACGCGGATCCCAGTACGCGACTTTAATCACCAACTAAGAAGGTTGTTGGTAGCAAAATTTTTCAGTTCATCCACACGATGAAGATCAAGAAGATGCTTGGTCACAAAACCCTACGGTGCACATACACAGCAACTTCTTTAAGAGAAAGAGATGAACTAGGGTAAGAACTTCGTCTGCAGTCATAATTTGCTTGAACAGAGTTTGCTCAATGCTTGTGCAACTTGTGAACACTTTGATGGCCCTTAAACAGATCCTTTTATATGTCTAGGTTTGGGAGAAAAGAAGGTCCAAATACATATTCACGGATCCCAATAAAATTATATTAAAATTCTGAAAATATTAAATCTCGACAGATAGCAGGTGTCGAGTAGCTGTCGAGAAGGTGTCGAGCACACCGAATGTAGAACAGCTTCCTTAAGCTCGATAGATGCAACTGTCGACCAGCTGTCGAGCTTTAATGATTTTGCACTCTAAACTTGTTTTCTTGAACAAACTTGAAAGTTTCAATACTTGATCTTGAAACAAGGTTTCTTGAAATATTTAAAAAATCCTAAATCTACCCAAATACAAGTAAAGTGCGTTTTGTCAAAGGATAAGCCAATTACATAAAATCATGACATATGATCTTAACAAGTGAAATACATATGTCCTAACAATCTCACCCTTTGGCAATTCGTGACAAAACCACAACAAACAAATGAACATATGAGAGAAGTCATAAATCACTCAACTCATATTCACTTGTTGAATACAATAAAATCTATTCTAACACAAACTCTTGAAAAACTTTGCAAGAAGAGAGTTTATGGCAAGTAGACTTTGACAACCTGTATTTCTGAAACACTTTAAACAAAACACATCAAGGCATCTTTGTGTGAAACAGAAATAAATAGATTGCATACAAGTATAAGAAATATGTGTATAAAGAGTGAAAAGAAACAACACATGAAGGGGTAGGTGAAAGACAAAACATACATCAATATAAAGAAAGAGATAAGTACAATGTATGTCTATAAATGGTCACAATACCTCATGTAGAAGAGTAATGTGTCTAAAAGGAAAGAAAAGAAAAGATACATACTATCCTCACTACATCCCTAAAAAATGTAACAACACTCCCCCTAACAAAATGATCATATACTAACTCTCCCCCTAAGATGGACTACTCTCATACTAAAACTACTCTCCCTTTTTATCACGAATGACAATGGGTAAGAGTGTCAAGTAGACATCTCATCGGCAGAGCTAGCATCTCCATCATCATCATCTAAAGCATCATCGTCATTACCATCATCATCATCCTCATCCTCAGAAACAGAAGCCACAGGAGAAGGTGGTGAAGGAGTAGCCTCAGGAGCAAAGCCACCCATAGACACCTGTCATCGTGCAATACGACCGACACGAATGTTCACCTGATACAACTCCGTAGAGAGTGTATCGAGGCGAGCATCCATGCGTTACAACTGCGCCATAATATCTCCTAAAGACACATTGCTGGAAGAGGAAGGAGGAGCCAATGTGGATGGAGCTGAACGGGATGGAGTAGAACGAGAGGAAGGAGTTACTGAATCTGACTGCTGTGACCGAAGCTGGGCCTCGCTACGTTTAACAGTAGCGTAATCTATGGCACGCATGACAATGAAGTGGTCAGATGAGGGAAAAGGAACAGAAAAATGGTGTAGAATCCTCGTGATAGCGGAAGGAAAGATAAGCTTATCATGGGTCGTCGAATCTAGATAAACATTTATAATAGACAAAATGAAATGAGAAGGGAAGCCTATGGTAAGATGCTCAAGAAGAGACAACAAAAACCGAGCATGAGGCTCTGTGATGGAGTTATAGTGAGAGAGGGGATGCAAAACAAAAGTCATCACCATGTTCATGAATCTAGGACTTTTAGCAAAAGGTCGACATGGTGTAAAAAGACGCTCACCCCAAGAAGTAGGGCACTCACAAAAAGCAGATATGAGCTCGTCCGTGGACACAGTCCTCAGACGCTTATAATCAGGATAGTTAGGAAACTCTATCCTAGGAACCTGAAGCACATCTGCAGCTAACTGCGATGTGACAAGAATGCACGTACCTCGAACGCGAGTGAAGAAAAGAGGTACAGACCGATCAATCCCGTGCATGTTGGAGTAGAACTCTTGGATCAGCACGAGAGGACAAGTGACCCGGGCGTCACATAGTGTGGTGCGGACACGAGGTACAAGCCCCCAATTACACACACGTATAGGAGGAATAGCAAAAAGAAGACGGCCTAACCTATGGCCTTATGGATGGAGCATACTAGTTATTGGGCTTGAAATTAAGCAAGTCCAAGCATTTAATGATTAGGGTTTCTTTAGGGTTTTTTATTGTTGGCTATTTAAACACTTTTTTAGATTATTGTAAGACAGTTTTTGGAGAATTATTAAAAATAAACGTGTGTTTTCTTTCACTGGTGCCGACTCCTGTTTGCTTGGTGCTGACTCCAAGCAGCCCTTAGGTGCTGACTCCTAGGGTTTATCTTTCGTTCTATTGTTAGTGTGGTTGTCCTACGTCAGTTTTGGTATCAGAGCAAACTTCCAGTCCATACAATACAACCGTAGACAACCAATAGAAAGCAAAACCATCAAAAAGAGTAACCCACGCAAGACCCATCAGCCACCAGCCGCCGGAACCCATAAATCAACACTCATCGCCGCAAGACCCAGCTGCCGAAACCCATTGTCGACCCACCGCTGCTGAGATTGACGATCAATTGCCGCTGCTGAGATTGACGAGCCACTGCTGTTGCTGAGATCCGAGACAAGCAGCCACTCGCCGTTGTTTGCGCCTCCTTCGCGCCGCCACCAGCGTCAGTCCCCTACGCCGGCAGAAGACTCTCATTGCAGAGAAAATATATATATATATATATATATATATATATTTTTTTTTTCTTTCTTAGTTTTGAGTCCGTTGTTTGTTTCTTTAGTTTCTTTAGTTCAGTCTCAGTCTGTAACTTCTTCTAAGTTTTAAGTCCTTTGTGTACTGTATTTTATTATTTTTGCATTAAAAAAAAAAAAAAAATCTGACCAAGCAGATTCCAGGCCCGTGACAGACTAGTCCAAGCCCAAGAGCATGTCATCCAAGTGGGCTTCCTTTCCAAGTATCAGGTTCTTTCTTTGTCTCATTGGTAGCTTCAATTTGTCATTCTTAGTACATCTCTAGTTTCTTAACGTGCATACCCCACCATTAGTTTATTTAATTTACCTTGTTTTGTTAGCTAGTTGTTGTGTTGGCCATCTGTTTCTTTCAATACCCATTTATAAAAAATAAAAAAAAATAAAAAAGAAAAAAGAAAAAAAAAAGAACCTATCTGTTTCCTTCGATAAGCCAAAACCAAAAAAAAAAATGAAAAAAAAGGGGGCTTTGAAATATTTGATTCTCATTATTAATTGTGGAGCTTATTGGCAATTGACTTTTACTTGGGCTATCTCTCAATATTGTGAACACTGTCACTACTTGACTGCAATTTCTTCACATGCACTCTTGCCTGACCCTAATTTTAAATTGAGAATTGGTTACTCGAACTTTTGTGAATCTCAATTGCATTCATAAATATAGTGTGCATGCATCTACGTAGTGGTCGCATCATGTCAAACTCTAAACATCAATCCACTTCTGAGTTTAGGTCCTCCTTAGAGCAAACCATAGACGACCTAGCAAAAAATGTCTGTAATTTAATGGATATGGTTGATCAAATTGAAGCATCTCAAAGAGAGACCGTTAACCATGAAGGAGATAACCTGCTTAGGCAAAATCACCATGGTTACTTTCATAGGGTTCCAAACTTTGAACATGATCACTATAATCACAATGACCCTAGGGATTATGATGATAGAATGTTCAAGGAAAAGATAGAAGCTCCCACCTTTGACGGCTGCCTAGACCCATGGGTTTTCACTGATTGGTTACGTCAAATAGATAAATTCTTTGACTACTACCATTGGGCTGAGAATAAGAAAGTGAGGTATGCTAGGATGAAGGGTGCACTCTCAAGGAATTATCTTCCTTCAACTTATAGGAGCTCCCTCCTTGAGGAATGGGATCGCCTAAAGCAAGGCACTGCTACTGTGGCTGAATATATATAAAAGTTCAAGGAGTTCAAGAGGCAAATTCGAATAGTCGAGGAAGAGGTTGTCACACTCAATAGGTTTAAGAAAGGTTTAAATGCTAACCTACTAGGCAAGATTATCACCTGAGGAGTCACTACCTTAAGAGAAGCATATGACCTCACTAGGAATTATGAATTAGCATCCAAATCTATCTTTTGGCGACGTTCTGAGCCTCGAAGTGTTCCCGCCAACCCTCAACCTTTTGGTAGCAAACCTAGACTGGCCTTACCCCCTAAGGTCAACCCCAATAGCACCCCAATAGAAAAAGAGGACAAGGGAAAAGGTGTGGTCAATGAGCCTTCAAGATTAGGCTCTCGCCTCTAATGCTTCAAATGCAATGGGGTTGGACACATCGCTGCTAGATGTCCCTCTAGGACCCTTGTCATTCAAGAGGGTGATGAAAAGGTAGAAGATGTTGAGGAGCTGGTGTATGATCCAAATGTTGAAGAAACCCAAGATGTTGAAGCAGAATGGGAAGATGATCCTAGCTATCTCGCATGCATTAGAGCCATTTCTCCCCAAGTTGATGACTCTAAGAACTTTGGTGTCCCTAGAGTGAATGTGGTAAGTTGTGCCTTGGCAGAGCAAAGAGACGCTGATGATTGGCTAAGGAGTGCCATCTTTCAAACTTACACTAAGTGTAGAGACAAAACTTGCAAGGTTATCATAGATAGTGGAAGGTTCATTAATGCAGTGTCTTCTAACGTTGTTTCCCGCTTAGGCTTGAAATTGACCCCACACCCTAACCCATATAAAGTTTCTTAGGTGGATACTTCCTCTATAGCCATAAAAGAAAGATGTGTTGTCCCACTTCAATTCCTCACCTATAAGGCTGAAATATGGTGTGACGTAATTCCCATAGATGTAGGGCATATAATCTTAGGTAGACCTTGGCTGTATGATCTAGATATCACCCTTCATGGGCAATCTAATTCTTGCTCATTTATGTTTGAAGGTAAGAAGATTGTGCTCAATCCTTTGAAACCCAAGCCAATTGGCATGAGCAAGAAGACAGAAGCACCAAAGGCGAAAGGCCTGAACATCATAAGCCCAAGGGCATTTGAAAGGGTAGCAATTCAAGAGTCCATTGTGTTTGTCTTAGTTGCCAGGGAACTACGTGGAGAGACTAGTGAGGAGCAACCTAAAGAAGTGAGGTTAGTGCTCCAGGAATTTAAGGATGTTTTCCCTGAGGAACTCACCGATCATTTGCCACCCATGCGTGACATACAACACGCCATAGATTTTGTGCCCGGAGCGGCCCTACCTAATTTGCCTCATTATAGGATGAGCCCTGCAAAGCATGCCGAGTTGCAAAGGCAAGTAGAAGTACTACTTAGGAAGGGTTTTGTACATGAAAACATGAGTCCTTGTGCGGTCCCTGCACTCTTAACTCCAAAAAAAGATGGAACTTGGCGGATGTGTGTTGATAGTCGTGCCATCAACAAGATCACTGTGAAATATCGATTTCCTATCCCTCGGTTGGATGACATGTTAGATATGATGGCTGGAGCAATGATCTTCTCTAAGATAGACTTAAAAAGCGGCTATCATCAAATTAGGGTTCGTTCGGGTGATGAGTGGAAAACTGCCTTCAAGACGAAGGATGGTTTATATGAGTGGATGGTGATGCCTTTTGGATTGTCCAATGCTCCTAGTACCTTTATGAGAGTGATGACTCAAGTGCTCAAGCCTTTTATGGGGAAATTCTTAGTTGTGTACTTTGATGACATCCTCATCTATAGTAGGTCTAGGGAGCAACACTTAGACCACGTAACTTAAGTTTGTACTACCCTTAGGAAGGAGAGTTTATATGGAAACCTCAAGAAGTGTTCTTTTTTCACTAATAGAGTCGTCTTCCTAGGTTTCATAGTGTCCTCTGAGGGAGTTTCTGCCGACCCCTAAAAGATTCAAGCGATTGTGGAGTGGCCCGAGCCCAAAAATATCCATGAGATTCGAAGCTTTCATGGGCTCGCTTCCTTTTATCGCCGATTCATTAAGGGGTTTAGTACCCTTATGTCCCCCATCACTAACTGCATGAAACAAGGGGAGTTTGTTTGGACGAAAGTTGCTGCTAAGGCTTTCAATGAGGTAAAGCAAAAGATGACTGAGGCACCTGTCATGCGTTTCCCTGATTTTACCAAGCCTTTTAAGATGGAATGTGATGCCTCAGGTATTGGTATAGGGGGAGTACTTAGTCAAGAGCGTCACCCAATTGCTTATTTCAATGAAAAGTTGAATGACGCTAAGCAAAAGTACTCCACATATGACAAAGAGTTTTATGCCATTATTCGAGCTCTTTAGCATTGGCGTCATTACCTGTTGTCTCAAGAATTTGTTATCTACTCTGATCATGAAGCTTTGCGCTATCTCCATTCCCAAAAGAAGCTGAATTTTAGGCACGGTAGTTGGGTTGAATTTTTGCAGCGCTACCACTTTGTAATGAAGCATAGGGCGGGAATTGAGAATAAGGCTGCTGATGCACTAAGTCGAAGGGTTTCTTTGCTATCCATCATGAGTGTTAAGGTTACTAGGTTTGAACAACTCAAGGATGATTATAAGTCATGCCCAGATTTTGGTGACCTTTACACTAGCCTAAGTAATGCCCCACGGCCAATCCTGGATGATTATAGCCTTCAAGATGGTTACTTGTTCAAGGCCAACAAGTTATGTATCCCTCGGTCTTCAGTGAGAGATTTCCTAGTTTGGGAGATACATGCGGGAGGCCTAGAAGGTCATTTTGGTCGAGACAAGACAATTGAGGAAGTGGAACGTCAATTCTATTAGCCTAGTCTTAAGAGGGGCATTGCCAAGATAGTTGGTCAGTGTCGTACATGTCAACTAGCCAAACATCGCAAGCAAAACACTAGCCTGTACACACCTCTACCTGTGCCAAATCGCCCGTGGTAGGATGTGAGTATGGACTTTGTGTTAGGTTTGCCCCGCACCTTTAGGAAGCATGATTCCATTCTAGTAGTTGTTGATCGCTTCTCCAAGATGGCTCATTTCCTACCATGTTCTAAGACCTCTGATGCTTCTAAGATTGCAAAACTCTACTTTGATGAGATTGTCAAACTTTATGGTCTTCCCAAAGCCATAGTGTTTGATAGGAATGTTCGCTTCATGAGTTATTTTTGGAAGACCTTGTGGCATTTAGTGGGCACCAAATTGAAATTTTCCACGGCATTTCATCCTCAAACTGATGGTCAAGCTGAGGTGGTTAATCGTAGTCTAGGCAACCTCCTTCGGTGTCTAGTGGGTGAAGCCAATCCAAATTGGGATTCTATTCTTCCGGTAGCCCAACTTGCATATAATAGCTCTGTCAATAGGTCTATAGGTGCTAGTCCTTTTGAGGTTGTGCATGGATATACACCTAGGAGGCCTTTAGATCTTTTGCCCGTGTCCCCACATGTTAGGATTTCTGAGTCTGCTGAGGCATTTGCATGACATATTCATGATTTGCATAATGAGATTCGCAAAAAAATTCAGGTAAGTAATTCTCAATATAAAATTCATGCTAACACTCATCGACGTCATGCAGAGTTTTAGGTAGGGGATAATGTCATGATTCGGATTCGACCTGAATGGTTTCCTTCTGGGACCGTTAAGAAATTGCAGGCTCGTAGTGCCGGACCATTCAAGGTATTGAAACGAATGGGCCCAAATGCATATGTCATTGACCTCCCTCATGATTATGGTATTAGCTCCTTCTTTAATATTGAGGATCTAGTTGCTTATAAAAGCCCCACAATTATTCCTGATGCCCCTTTTGATGAGTCTTTGCCTAATCCTATTGATGCCCCTATTCCCACCCCTTTACCCTTAAATTTGCCCTATGCACATAAAGAATCTATTGATACTATTTTAGATGAGCAGATTGTTTCTACCAGGGATGGAGGAGTTCACCGTTTCTTAGTTCGGTGGCGAGGGCTACCAGATTCTGATTGTACATGGATTACTCGAGACGAGCTATTGCGACTGGATCCTGATTTGCTGGAGTACTATCAGAGCTCTTCAAATTTCCACTCGACGGGGTCGAGTTCTTCTCACCCGAGGGAGTTGGTGCGGACACGAGATACAAGCCCCCAATTACACGCATGTATAGGAGGAAGAGTAAAAAGAAGACGGCCCAACCTGTGGCCTTATGGATGGAGCATACTAGTTATTGGGCTTGAAATTAAGCAAGTCCAAGCATTTAATGATTAGGGTTTCTTTAGGGTTTTTTATTGTTGGCTATTTAAACACTTTTTCATATTATTGTAAGACAGTTTTTGGAGAATTATTAAAAATAAACGTGTGTTTTCTTTCACTAGTGCCAACTCCATTTTACTTGGTGCTGACTCCAAGCAGCCCTTAGGTACCGACTCCTAGGGTTTATCTTTCATTCTATTGTTAGTGTGGTTGTCCTACGTCACAGTGACTCCCATCCCCTACTGTGAATGACAGAGGAAAGGTCGATGTCTGCAAAATCAGACAAGATGACTCGGCATTCCGAATGAATGCCTCGTCTAGAGAAGTTCTCCGAAAATGCCTTAAAGGCATCATCATCACGGAATCGGATATGAGATAAGGTAGGATCAGATGAAGAAGAAGCACCAGAATGAAAAGGATTCCGGGCTGGAGTGGATTTATGCTTAGGTGCCATATACATGACTAACGTAAACAACAGAGAGGGAGAGAAAGAAAGACAATCAGAAAAGTCCCAAACATTTTCAAATATATCAAATATATTGAAAAGAAGTACATATGCATAGGAAATGCATGAACATGCGACATGCAAAAGAAATTGCATTATAGGCTCAGCCCAAACCAAACCTACTAGCAAACAATCATATAGCACACATCTAAATGCATGGCAAGACCATTATAATGCTAATGTGATGCAATGTATGAGGTTTTAAACACATTTAAGTGAAAACCCAACCCAAAATTTCAAGGAAATCTCATCAATTTTGAAAAACCCCAAAAAATTCCGAAAACCCTAAATCCTAGGTTTCAAAACATGAAATGCAAAAATGAGAAAGGATTAGAAGCTTACCAAGTGAAGAAAAACTTGAAAAACCTTGGAAAATCCTTGAGAATCAAGATAGGAGTGAGATTGGAGTGTTTTTGGGAGAGAAACAGAGAAGTATCGAGAGAGAGATCGATGAAAATGAAGACCGGATCGCGCATGGGCTTTATATAGGAAAGCCAATAATTCTCGATAGATGCAGGTATCAATAAGTATCGAGGGATCTATCGAGGAGGTGTCAAGAAAATACACGTCAACAGCTGAGGTGTCGAGGAGGTATCCAAGATCAGCACGCCAGTTTTTAGAACAAAAGCTCGATCGATCCACCAGGTATCGAGAAGCTATTGAGCATATAGACCCAATCTCGATAGATCCACCAGGTATCGAGGTGCAGGCGAGATTACGATAAGAAAAAGCATAAGGAAGCTCGACAGATAGCCAGCTATCGAGGAGGTGTTGAGCCAGCTTTTAAAAGCAGTTTTTCAAGATATAAAAAACACAAACATGAATGCAATCCAACATGCAACTCAACCATCGATCCAATCAACATATTAAGCTCTTAAAATCATCTCTCAAATGAAAATTTAAGCACATGGATCTCCACAAACACACACACACACACACACTAAACAAGTCTAACCAATTTTATATTTCAAAAACAAGTCTAGACAGTTGAGTGAGCATACATTAATACATGTAAAACCTCGTGATAGCCAAATCACATTGTACCTGCACATGTATCAAGAATAGCAAAGAATATTGCGTGTTGTGTGTGAAAAACATCGCAAGATTGCATAAGTGTATGCATGTTATGACGATTTGAGATATGTGAAAATCACTTTAACTCACACACAATCATAACTGCTTGATGGGGACTATCACCTTTGAGGCACATCCTATAACTACCACATCTCCTAGAATACACGCTTGCAATCATATTTAAAGCATTTTTGATCTTTTTGCTTTTAATTTTCTTTGCATATTTTCTTTTAAATGTATCATGCATGGGCTTATTATAGAGAGAAAAGAAATACCCAATGATATTTGACATTCAAATTTTGCTGTGCCTAGGCACACAAATGTCATTGACACTGTACTTTTGCTATGTTGAAGCATACAGTTGTCTTATTATAATTGGCAGGCAACAGTGGTGAGATAATTATTTATGCCCTTCTCTCAGGATTTTTTAGTCCTTCCCGTCAAAAAGAGTGATATGCATGTTAAGTTTAAGAGACAACTTAATCGTACTCATCACAAACACGAGCCACAAAGCTCACTTGCTTAGTTGTGCATAGAGATGCTCATCTAAGTTACAAATGATACAAAATTTAGAAGACTTTGTTTCAATGGCCATCCAAGGTACACAAGTACCAATGTACACAACACACACTATTTTTGTATTTTTATGATTTTTCAATTTTTTTTTATTTTTATAAAGAAAAACAAAAACAAAGTAAAAACTAAAAAAATAACCAAACAAAAACATGTTAAACAAACAAAGCATAAAACTAGACTGACTCAAAAAATGAAAGCAAAACACATAAGTAATGCACACACAAAAACAAGAAGAGAGAGAGAAAAGTGATAGAATCACTTGGAGCCCTTTTCCTTCCACACCTTGGAAGAACCTTACCATCTAGCAAACCCTTGAACCGACAGTGAAGGGGAAGAATTAAAACCGTTCAAGTTCAAAAGGAACATGAGGGCTTTGAGAAGATCACCAAGGGGAGCGAGAAAGGATTGAAGCTGATTTTGGTTCTCGGATGCTATCAAGCCGTTGCTCTGTTGAGTGGCAAGCCACTTGTAGCAATTTGGTCGAGTATGACCGGCAGCTCACAATGATCACAAAGATGCTGCTTCTTTTGTTTAGGCTTTTAAGAGTTAGCTTTCTTAGCCCTATGATTTTTAACATCTTTCTTCTCAATCTTAGGGGGTGCTCTTAAGATAGATTTACCCTTGTCTAAATTCTCACTAGCTAATTCAGTTTTAATCTCATTGTTCTCAGTTTTAACATTATTAGCAAGAGGAACAAAAACAGTAGTATTCGAAGAAGCAATATTAGAGGAAGAAATACCATACCCTAAGCCTGTTTGATCTGAAGCGGATTTCTGAAGGCTTAGCATCTCATCTAGCTTTGCGCTTGAAGTCCTCTCCAATTGAGCTCTAACTTGAAACAGCTCCGCTTCAAACTTCTTGGTCTTCTCAGCCAAGAAATTGTTCTCGAATTTCAGTGCTCCAATAGTCTGATTAGCCTTATCAAACTTTGTGGAAAGCTCCTCACGGTCAAGTTCCACATCACTGAGCTTTTTGGTGGTTAGCCTATATAATTTATCATGCTTTTCAGAGAGCTTATACAGCTTCTCATAGGCTGTATGGATGTCATCTTGATCATTCATCTTCTCAAACTTAGATTCCACCAGTTCTTCTTCTTCAACCACATCTTCAACAATCCCATCAGTAGGATTGACCGTGGCCATGAAGGCATTTAAGATTCCGTCATCCTCATTGTCGGAATCATCCTCAGGCTCAGTGTCGCTCAAGGTAACAGCAAGTGCCTTACTCTTCCCAATGCTCTTGAGGTATATAGGACACTCATGCTTCATGTGACTGAATCCTTGACACCCAAAGCACTTAGGTCCTGAGGGAACAGTGTACTGACCACCTTCCTTAGCATCCTTCTTCCCTTTGTCTTGGCCTTTAAATTGAGAAGAACTGGATTGCCTGCGGTCCTTGTCGAAACCCTTTCCATTGGCATTCTTCATGAACTTCTTGAACTGCCTGGTGATGTAGGACTTCATCTTGGAATCTTCATCATCAAAAGATTCATTTGTTTGATTGCTCTTGGCCTTCAGTGCCATACTCTTGCTTTAACCCGACTTGCCTACTTTTGTCAACCCTAGCTCGTAGGTCTGCAAGTTTCCAACCAGCTCAGTTAGAGGAATCTTGTCAATATCCTTTGACTCCTCTATTGCCGTAATCTTGGCATGAAATCTCTCGGGCAGAGATCTAAGCACTTTCCTCACAATCTTGGGTTCAGGAATGGTTTCCGCAAGATTGAGGGCTGAGTTCACTATGTCCTTTAGCTTGGCATAGAACTCATCGAAAGACTCATCCTCCTCCATCTTTATTTCTTCAAAGCTTGTAGTGAGCCTCTGAAACTTTGAGTCTTTCACAGCCTTAGTACCCTCATAGGTTGTCTGGAGAATGGTCCAAGCCTCCTTGGCAGTTTCAGTGGAGGATATCTTCTTGAACTCCTCATTGGTGACAGCACTGAACAATGCATTCAAGGCTCTGCTGTTGAAGTTTGCCGCCTTAATCTTGGCATCAACCTAGTCGGCTGGCGCTTCTGTAGGCTTAGTCTAGCCTAACTCCATAGCTTGCCACACTTTCTCATCTAAAGACTGCAAGAAAACTCTCATGCGTACTTTCCAGTATGCATAGTTAGTGCCATCAAATAAAGGACGTATAATTAAAGACTGTCCTCTATCCATGACAAACAGGGGTCAATGGATCAACACAGCAAAGATTAAACCCTAATTAGAGTGTGCCTGCTCTGATACCACTTGATAGGCCACAAATTGAATGGCCCCTTGTGATAGAAATTAAATAATTAATTAAGTAGCCAAGTTATTAACTAATCAATTTATCATGCAAACGCGTGGTAGCACAAACAAATCACCAATCAACTAAATATGCAGCGGAAAATAAATAACACGGTGATTTGTTTACGAATGGCAAAAACCTAATGGCAAAAACCTCACCGGGTGATTTTCAGGTCACCACTCCCGAAACTCCACTATTATCACAACAAGCGGTTACAAATAAAGGAATCTAAGTACCTTACCAACCTACAGTTGAACCCTTATCCCAATACCCAATTAGACTTGTTCTGTAGTGATAGTTTCCCTTTCTAATGCACGACTCCCAGTACGTGACTAACCAATTACGCGGATCCCAGTACGCGACTTCAATCACCAACTAAGAAGGTTGTTGGTTGCAAAGTTTTTCAGTTCATCCACACGATGAAGATCAAGAAGATGCTTGGTCACAAAACCCTACGGTGTACATACACAGCAACTTCTTTAAGAGAAAGAGATGAACTAAGGCAAGAACTTCGTCTGCAGTCACAATTTGCTTGAACAGAGTTTGCTCAATGCTTGTGCAACTTGTGAACACTTTGATGGCCCTTAAACAGATCCTTTTATATGTCTAGGTTTAGGAGAAAAGAAGGTCCAAAGACATATTCACGGATCCCAATAAAATTATATTAAAATTCTGAAAATATTAAATCTCGACAGATAGCAGGTGTCGAGAAGGTGTCGAGCACACCGAACGTAGAACAGCTTCCTTAAGCTCGATAGATGCAGCTGTCGACCAGCTGTCGAGCTTTAATGATTTTGCACTTTGAACTTGTTTTCTTGAATAGACTTGAAAGTTTCAATATTTGATCTTGAAAACAAGGTTTCTTGAAGTATTTAAAACATCCTAAATCTACCCAAATACAAGTAAAGTGCGTTTTGTCAAAGGATAAGCCAATTACATAAAATCATGACATATGTTCTTAACAAGTGAAAGACATATGTCCTAACAATCTCCCGCTTTGGCAATCCGTGACAAAACCACAACAAACAAGTGAACATATGAGAGAAGTCATAAATCACTCAACTCATATTCACTTGTTGAATACAATAAAATCTATTCTAACACAAACTCTTGAAAAACTTTGCAAGAAGAGAGTTTATGGCAAGTAGACTTTGACAACCTGTATTTCTGAAACACTTTAAACAAAACACATCAAGGCATCTTTGTGTGAAACAAAAATAAATAGATTGCATACAAGTATAAGAAATATATGTATAAAGAGCGAAAAGAAACAACACATGAAGGGGTAGGTGAAAGACAAAACATACATCAATATAAAGAAAGAGATAAGTACAATGTATGTCTATAAATGGTCACAAGACCTCATGTAGAAGAGTAATGTGTCTAAAAGGAAAGAAAAGAAAAGATACATACTATCCTCACTACATCCCTAAAAAATGTAACAACACTCCCCCTAACAAAATGATCATATACTAACTCTCCCCCTAAGATGGACTACTTTCATACCAAAACTACTCTCCCTTTTTATCACGAATGACAATGGGTAAGAGTGTCAAGTAGACATCTCATCGGTAGAGCTAGCATCTCCATCATCATCATCTAAAGCATCATCGTCATTACCATTATCATCATCCTCATCCTCAGAAACAGAAGCCACAGAAGAAGGTGGTGAAGGAGTAGCCTCAGGAGCAAAGCCACCTATAGACACCTGTCATCGTGCAATACGACCGACACGAATGTTCACCTGATACAACTTCGTAGAGAGTGTATCGAGGCGAGCATCCATGCGTTACAGCTGCGCCATAATATCTCCCAAAGACACATTGCTGGAAGAGGAAGGAGGAGCCAATGTGGATGGAGCTGAACGGGATGGAGTAGAACGAGAGGAAGGAGCTGCTAAATCCGACTGCTGTGACCGAAGCTGGGCCTCGCTACGTTTAACAGTAGCGTAATCTATGGCACACATGACAATGAAGTGGTCAGATGAGGGAAAAGGAACAGAAAAATGGCGTAGAATCCTCGTGATAGCGGAAGGAAAGATAAGCTTATCATGGGTCGCCGAATCTAGATAAACATTTATAATAGACAAAATGAAATGAGAAGGGAAGCATATGGTAAGATGCTCAAGAAGAGACAAAAAAAACCGAGTGTGAGGCTCTGTGATGGAGTTATGGTGAGAGAGGGGATGCAAAACAAAAGTTATCACCATGTTCATGAATCTAGGACCTTTAGCAAAAGGTCGACATGGTGTAAAAAGACGCTCACCCCAAGAAGTAGGGCACTCACAAAAAGTAGATATGATCTCGTCCCTAGACACAGTCCTCAGACGCTTATAATCAGGATAGTTAGGAAACTCTATCCTAGGAACCTGAAGCACATCTGCAACTAACTGTGATGTGACAAGAATGCACGTACCTCGAACGCGAGTGAAGAAAAGAGGTACAGACCGATCAATCCCGTGCATGTTGGAGTAGAACTCTTGGATCAGCACGAGAGGACAAGTGACCCAGGCGTCACACAGTGTGGTGCGGACACGAGGTACAAGCCCCCAATTACACACACGTATAGGAGGAATAGCAAAAAGAAGACGGCCTAACCTATGGCCTTATGGATGGAGCATACTAGTTATTGGGCTTGAAATTAAGCAAGTCCAAGCATTTAATGATTAGGGTTTCTTTAGGGTTTTTTATTGTTGGCTATTTAAACACTTTTTCAGATTATTGTAAGACAGTTTTTGGAGAATTATTAAAAATAAACGTGTGTTTTCTTTCACTGGTGCCGACTCCTGTTTGCTTGGTGCTGACTCCAAGCAGCCTTTAGGTGCTGACTCCTAGGGTTTATCTTTTGTTCTATTGTTAGTGTGGTTGTCCTACGTCAGTTTTGGTATCAGAGCAAACTTCCAGTCCATGCAACACAACCGTTGACAACCAATAGAAAGCAAAACCATCAAAAAGAGTAACCCACGCAAGACCCATCAGCCACCAGCCGCCGGAACCCATAAATCAATACTCATCGCCGCAAGACCCAGCTGCCGAAACCCATTGTCGACCCACTGCTGCTGAGATTGACGATCAATTGCCGCTGCTGAGATTGACGAGCCACTGCCGCTGCTGAGATCCGAGACAAGCAGCCACTCGCCGTTGTTTGCGCCTCCTTCGCGCCGCCACCAGCGTCAGTCCCCTACGCCGGCAGAAGACTCTCATTGCAGAGAAAATATATATATATTTTTTTTTTCTTTCTTAGTTTTGAGTCCGTTGTTTGTTTCTTTAGTTTCTTTAGTTCAGTCTCAGTCTGTAACTTCTTCTAAGTTTTAAGTCCTTTGTGTACTGTATTTTATTATTTTTGCATTAAAAAAAAAAAAAAAATCTGACCAAGCAGATTCCAGGCCCGTGACAGACTAGTCCAAGCCCAAGAGCATGTCATCCAAGTGGGCTTCCTTTCCAAGTATCAGGTTCTTTCTTTGTCTCATTGGTAGCTTCAATTTGTCATTCTTAGTACATCTCTAGTTTCTTAACGTGCATACCCCACCATTAGTTTATTTAATTTACCTTGTTTTGTTAGCTAGTTGTTGTGTTGGCCATCTGTTTCTTTCAATACCCATTTATAAAAAATAAAAAAAAATAAAAAAGAAAAAAGAAAAAAAAAAGAACCTATCTGTTTCCTTCGATAAGCCAAAACCAAAAAAAAAAATGAAAAAAAAGGGGGCTTTGAAATATTTGATTCTCATTATTAATTGTGGAGCTTATTGGCAATTGACTTTTACTTGGGCTATCTCTCAATATTGTGAACACTGTCACTACTTGACTGCAATTTCTTCACATGCACTCTTGCCTGACCCTAATTTTAAATTGAGAATTGGTTACTCGAACTTTTGTGAATCTCAATTGCATTCATAAATATAGTGTGCATGCATCTACGTAGTGGTCGCATCATGTCAAACTCTAAACATCAATCCACTTCTGAGTTTAGGTCCTCCTTAGAGCAAACCATAGACGACCTAGCAAAAAATGTCTGTAATTTAATGGATATGGTTGATCAAATTGAAGCATCTCAAAGAGAGACCGTTAACCATGAAGGAGATAACCTGCTTAGGCAAAATCACCATGGTTACTTTCATAGGGTTCCAAACTTTGAACATGATCACTATAATCACAATGACCCTAGGGATTATGATGATAGAATGTTCAAGGAAAAGATAGAAGCTCCCACCTTTGACGGCTGCCTAGACCCATGGGTTTTCACTGATTGGTTACGTCAGATAGATAAATTCTTTGACTACTACCATTAGGCTGAGAATAAGAAAGTGAGGTATGCTAGGATGAAGGGTGCACTCTCAAGGAATTATCTTCCTTCAACTTATAGGAGCTCCCTCCTTGAGGAATGGGATCGCCTAAAGCAAGGCACTGCTACTGTGGCTGAATATATATAAAAGTTCAAGGAGTTCAAGAGGCAAATTCGAATAGTCGAGGAAGAGGTTGTCACACTCAATAGGTTTAAGAAAGGTTTAAATGCTAACCTACTAGGCAAGATTATCACCCGAGGAGTCACTACCTTAAGAGAAGCATATGACCTCACTAGGAATTATGAATTAGCATCCAAATCTATCTTTTGGCGACGTTCTGAGCCTCGAAGTGTTCCCGCCAACCCTTAACCTTTTGGTAGCAAACCTAGACTGGCCTTACCCCTTAAGGTCAACCCCAATAGCACCCCAATAGAAAAAGAGGACAAGGGAAAAGGTGTGGTCAATGAGCCTTCAAGATTAGGCTCTCGCCTCTAATGCTTCAAATGCAATGGGGTTGGACACATCGCTGCTAGATGTCCCTCTAGGACCCTTGTCATTCAAGAGGGTGATGAAAAGGTAGAAGATGTTGAGGAGCTGGTGTATGATCCAAATGTTGATGAAACCCAAGATGTTGAAGCAGAATGGGAAGATGATCCTAGCTATCTCGCATGCATTAGAGCCATTTCTCCCCAAGTTGATGACTGTAAGAACTTTGGTGTCCCTAGAGTGAATGTGGTAAGTTGTGCCTTGGCAGAGCAAAGAGACGCTGATGATTGGCTAAGGAGTGCCATCTTTCAAACTTACACTAAGTGTAGAGACAAAACTTGCAAGGTTATCATAGATAGTGGAAGTTGCATTAATGCAGTGTCTTCTAACGTTGTTTCCCGCTTAGGCTTGAAATTGACCCCACACCCTAACCCATATAAAGTTTCTTGGGTGGATACTTCCTCCATAGCCATAAAAGAAAGATGTGTTGTCCCACTTCAATTCCTCACCTACAAGGCTGAAATATGGTGTGACGTAATTCCCATGGATGTAGGGCATATCATCTTAGGTAGACCTTGGCTGTAGGATCTAGATGTCACCCTTTATGGGCAATCTAATTCTTGCTCATTTATGTTTGAAGGTAAGAAGATTGTGCTCAATCCTTTGAAACCCAAGCCAATTGGCATGAGCAAGAAGACAGAAGCACCAAAGGCGAAAGGCCTGAACATCATAAGCCCAAGGGCATTTGAAAGGGTAGCAATTCAAGAGTCCATTGTGTTTGTCTTAGTTGCCAGGGAACTACGTGGAGAGACTAGTGAGGAGCAACCTAAAGAAGTGAGGTTAGTGCTCCAGGAATTTAAGGATGTTTTCCCTGAGGAACTCACCGATCATTTGCCACCCATGCGTGACATACAACACGCCATAGATTTTGTGCCCGGAGCGGCCCTACCTAATTTGCCTCATTATAGGATGAGCCCTGCAAAGCATGCCGAGTTGCAAAGGCAAGTAGAAGTACTACTTAGGAAGGGTTTTGTACGTGAAAACATGAGTCCTTGTGCGGTCCCTGCACTCTTAACTCCAAAAAAAGATGGAACTTGGCGGATGTGTGTTGATAGTCGTGCCATCAACAAGATCACTGTGAAATATTGATTTCCTATCCCTCGGTTGGATGACATGTTAGATATGATGGCTGGAGCAATGATCTTCTCTAAGATAGACTTAAAAAGCGGCTATCATCAAATTAGGGTTCGTTCGGGTGATGAGTGGAAAACTGCCTTCAAGACAAAGGATGGTTTATATGAGTGGATGGTGATGCCTTTTGGATTGTCCAATGCTCCTAGTACCTTTATGAGAGTGATGACTTAAGTGCTCAAGCCTTTTATGGGGAAATTCTTGGTTGTGTACTTTGATGACATCCTCATCTATAGTAGGTCTAGGGAGCAACACTTAGACCACCTAACTTAAGTTTGTACTACCCTTAGGAAGGAGAGTTTATATGGCAACCTCAAGAAGTGTTCTTTTTTCACTAATAGAGTCGTCTTCCTAGGTTTCATAGTGTCCTCTAAGGGAGTTTCTGCCGACCCCCAAAAGATTCAAGCGATTTTGGAGTGGCCCGAGCCCAAAAATATCCATGAGATTCGAAGCTTTCATGGGCTCGCTTCCTTTTATCGCCGATTCATCAAGGGGTTTAGTACCCTTATGTCCCCCATCACTAACTGCATGAAACCAGGGGAGTTTGTTTGGACTAAAGCTGCTGCTAAGGCTTTCAATGAGGTAAAGCAAAAGATGACTGAGGCACCTGTCATGCGTCTCCCTGATTTTACCAAGCCTTTTAAGATGGAATGTGATGCCTCAGGTATTGGTATAGGGGGATTACTTCGTCAAGAGCGTCACCCAATTGCTTATTTCAGTGAAAAGTTGAATGACGCTAAGCAAAAGTACTCCACATATGACAAAGAGTTTTATGCCATTATTCGAGCTCTTTAGCATTGGCGTCATTACCTGTTGTCTCAAGAATTTGTTATCTACTCTGATCATGAAGCTTTGCGCTATCTCCATTCCCAAAAGAAGCTGAATTTTAGGCACGGTAGTTGGGTTGAACTTTTGCAGCGCTACCACTTTGTAATGAAGCATAGGGCGAGAATTGAGAATAAGGCTGCTGATGCACTAAGTCGAAGGGTTTCTTTGCTATCCATCATGAGTGTTAAGGTTACTAGGTTTGAACAACTCAAGGATGATTATAAGTCATGCCCAGATTTTGGAGACCTCTACACTAGCCTAAGTAATGCCCCACGGCCAATCCTGGATGATTATAGCCTTCAAGATGGTTACTTGTTCAAGGCCAACAAGTTATGTATCCCTCGGTCTTCAGTGAGAGATTTCCTAGTTTGGGAGATACATGCGGGAGGCCTAGCAGGTCATTTTGGTCGAGACAAGACAATTGAGGAAGTGGAACGTCAATTCTATTAGCCTAGTCTTAAGAGGGGCATTGCCAAGATAGTTGGTCAGTGTCGTACATGTCAACTAGCCAAACATCGCAAGCAAAACACTAGCCTGTACACACCTCTACCTGTGCCAAATCGCCCGTGGCAGGATGTGAGTATGGACTTTGTGTTAGGTTTGCCCCGCACCTTTAGGAAGCATGATTCCATTCTAGTAGTTGTTGATCGCTTCTCCAAGATGGCTCATTTCCTACCATGTTCTAAGACCTCTGATGCTTCTAAGATTGCAAAACTCTACTTTGATGAGATTGTCAAACTTTATGGTCTTCCCAAAACCATAGTGTCTGATAGGAATGTTCGCTTCATGAGTTATTTTTGGAAGACCTTGTGGCATTTAGTGGGCACCAAATTGAAATTTTCCATGGCATTTCATCCTCAAAGTGATGGTCAAGCTGAGGTGGTTAATCGTAGTCTAGGCAACCTCCTTCTGTGTCTAGTGGGTGAAGCCAATCGAAATTGGGATTCTATTCTTCCGGTAGCCCAACTTGCATATAATAGCTTTGTCAATAGGTCTATAGGTACTAGTCCTTTTGAGGTTGTGCATGGATATACACCTAGGAGGCCTTTAGATCTTTTGCCCGTGTCCCCACATGTTAGGATTTCTGAGTCTGCTGAGGCATTTGCATGACATATTCATGATTTGCATAATGAGATTCGCAAAAAAATTCAGGCAAGTAATTCTCAATATAAAATTCATGCTAACACTCATCGACGTCATGCAGAGTTTTAGGTAGGGGATTATGTCATGATTCGGATTCGACCTGAATGGTTTCCTTCTGGGACCGTTAAGAAATTGCAGGCTCATAGTGCCGGACCATTCAAGTTCAAGTTCAAAAGGAACGTGAGGGCTTTGAGAAGATCACCAAGGGGAGCGAGAAAGGATTGAAGCTGATTTTGGTTCTCGGATGCTATCAAGCCGTTGCTCTGTTGAGTGGCAAGCCACTTGTAGCAATTTGGTCGAGTATGACCGGCAGCTCACAATGATCACAAAGATGCTGCTTCTTTTGTTTAGGCTTTTGAGAGTTAGCCTTCTTAGCCCTATGATTTTTAACATCTTTCTTCTCAAGCTTAGGGGGTGCTCCTAAGATAGATTTACCCTTGTCTAAATTCTCACTAGCTAATTCAGTTTTAATCTCATTGTTCTCAGTTTTAACATTATTAGCAGGAGGAACAAAAACAGTAGTACTAGAAGAAGCAGTATTAGAGGAAGAAATACCATACCCTAAGCCTGTTTGATCTGAAGCAAATTTCTGAAGGCTTAGCATTTCATCTAGCTTTGCGCTTGAAGTCCTCTCCAATTGAGCTCTAACTTGAAAAAGCTCCGCTTCAAACTTCTTGGTCTTCTTAGCCAAGAAATTGTTCTCGAATTTCAGTGCTCCAATAGTCTGATTAGCCTCATCAAACTTTGTGGAAAGCTCCTCACGGTCAAGTTCCACATCACTGAGCTTCTTGGTGGTTAGCCTATATAATTTATCATGCTTTTCAGAGAGCTTATACAGCTTCTCATAGGCTGTATGGATGTCATCTTGATCATTCATCTTCTCAAACTTAGATTCCACCAGTTCTTCTTCTTCAACCACATCTTCAACAATCCCATCAGTAGGATTGACCGTGGCCGTGAAGGCATTTAAGATTCCGTCATCCTCATTGTCGGAATCATCCTCAGGCTCAGTGTCGCTCAGGGTAACAGCAAGTGCCTTGCTCTTCCCAATACTCTTGAGGTATATAGGACATTCATGCTTCATGTGACTGAATCCTTGACACCCAAAGCACTTAGGTCCTGAGGGAACAGTGTACTGACCACCTTCCTTAGCATCCTTCTTCCCTTTGTCTTGGCCTTTAAATTGAGAAGAACTGGATTGCCTGCGGTCCTTGTCGAAACCCTTTCCATTGGCATTCTTCATGAACTTCTTGAACTGCCTGGTGATGTAGGACTTCATCTTGGAATCTTCATCATCAGAAGATTCATTTGTTTCATTGCTCTTGGCCTTCAGTGCCATACTCTTGCTTTTACCCGACTTGCCTACTTTTGTCAACCCTAGCTCGTAGGTCTGCAAGTTTCCAACCGGCTCAGTTAGAGGAATCTTGTCAATATCCTTTGACTCCTCTATTGCCGTAATCTTGGCATGAAATCTCACGGGCAGAGATCTGAGCACTTTCCTCACAATCTTGGGTTCAGGAATGGTTTCCGCAAGATTGAGGGCTGAGTTCACTATGTCCTTTAGCTTGGCATAGAACTCATCGAAAGACTCATCCTCCTCCATCTTTATTTCTTCAAAGCTTGTAGTGAGCCTCTGAAACTTTGAGTCTTTCACAGTCTTAGTACCCTCATAGGTTGTCTGGAGAATGGTCCAAGTCTCATTGGCAGTTTCAGTTGAGGATATCTTCTTGAACTCCTCATTTGTGATAGCACTGAACAATGCATTCAAGGCTCTGCTGTTGAAGTTTGCCGCCTTAATCTTGGCATCAACCTAGTCGGCTAGCGCTTCTGTAGGCTTAGTCTAGCCTAACTCCATAGCTTGCCACACTTTCTCATCTAAAGACTGCAAGAAAGCTCTCATGCGTACTTTCCAGTATGCGTAGTTAGTGCCATCAAATAAAGGACGTATAATTAAAGACTGTCCTCTATCCATGACAAACAGGGGTCAATGGATCAACACAGCAAAGATTAAACCCTAATTAGAGTGTGCCTGCTCTGATACCACTTGATAGGCTACAAATTGAATGGCCCCTTGTGATAGAAATTAATTAATTAATTAATTAGCCAAGTTATTAATTAATCAATTTATCATGCAAACGCGTGGTAGCACAAACAAATCACCAATAAACTAAATATGCAGCGGAAAATAAATAACACGGTGATTTGTTTACGAATGGGAAAAACCTAATGGCAAAAACCCCACCGGGTGATTTTCAGGTCACCACTCCCGAAACTCCACTATTATCACAACAAGCGGTTACAAGTAAAGGAATCCAAGTACCTTACCAACCTACAGTTGAACCCTTACCCTAATACCCAATTAGACTTGTTCTGTAGTGACAGTTTCCCTTTCTAATGCACGACTCCCAGTACGTGACTAACCAATTACGCGGATCCCAGTACGCGACTTCAATCACCAACTAAGAAGGTTGTTGGTTGCAAAGTTTTTCAGTTCATCCACATGATGAAGATCAAGAAGATGCTTGGTTACAAAACCCTACGGTGCACATACACAGCAACTTCTTTAAGAGAAAGAGATGAACTAGGGCAAGAACTTCGTCTGCAGTCACAATTTGCTTGAACAGAGTTTGCTCAATGCTTGTGCAACTTGTGAACACTTTGATGGCCCTTAAACAGATCCTTTTATATGTCTAGGTTTAGGAGAAAAGAAGGTCCAAAGACATATTCACGGATCCCAATAAAATTATATTAAAATTCTGAAAATATTAAATCTCGACAGATAGCAGGTGTCGAGTAGCTGTCGAGAAGGTGTCGAGCACACCAAATGTAGAACAGCTTCCTTAAGCTCGATAGATGCAGCTGTCGACCAGCTGTCGAGCTTTAATGATTTTGCACTCTGAACTTGTTTTCTTGAACAGACTTGAAAGTTTCAATACTTGATCTTGAAACAAGGTTTCTTGAAGTATTTAAAACATCCTAAATCTACCCAAATACAAGTAAAGTGCGTTTTGTCAAAGGATAAGCCAATTACATAAAACCATGACATATGTTCTTAACAAGTGAAACACATATGTCCTAACAGAGAAGTAGCATGTTAGTTTGTCTTTTTTGCTAAAAAGGACTAGAATGATTTTATTGGGATTCTGAAAGAGGCAAATGCTATCATCTTAAACCAAAGGACAAGTTCTTTTTAATTTGGTGGGATATTGTAGTTTTTCATTACATAATACGTAATTTCCAAGTAAGAATTCAAGAGAAAGCCATTTGAAGATTAAAATTCAGTTGAAAATGTGGACTTGGTCAATTAATTTTTGTCTTGGAAATAAGTTTTATAATCATCAAATCTTGCTGTGTATTGTCTTGTGATTTGAGTTTGTATTATGAGTTGTATATTTAACTATTGGAAGTTGCTGTAATTATGAGGGTAGTTGTGTCTCTAGAAGGCTTGAATGTTGTTACCTCGGATATCATTTGAGAAGTCGCATTTCTTGAATTTTGTCCCACCAATTTGAAGATATCTACACAGCCTTGTTGCTACTAGATTCACCTGTTGAGTCTCGGGCACATCAATCAATCAATCAATCAATCTCTATATATATATATATATATAATAGCAGAAGCTGAGAGAAAGTGGGTTCCTACAATTAAGGAGGTGGTGACAAATAGGAGAAAAAGACCCCTTTAAAAACTGACATGTACACAACTTTAAGTTAAAACACTCACACAGTACACCGTTTCAATATTCTAAAAACTTTAAGTTTTACTTCTACGGTGTTTGAAAGCCTCTCTGCTGTTTCCATTTGTTTTGCAAGGGTAACACTGTTTGACAGTGATAATGTATATATTAAAATAAAAAAGGGGTTAAAAATAAGATAAAAGAAAACGTCAACAACTAAAAAAACCTAGCGTCTTCACATCAGTCTTCTTAACATTTTCTCTCTCTAAAAAAACCCTAGCGATACTGCAATAGAGGCGATCTTTTCACATCAAACTCTGAAAGGGGGAAAAAAAAAAAAAAACTTGCGCCACGTTGGAGATTCGTTTGGCCGACCATCGCTATCCCCTTTTGAGTTTTCCAAGTACGTTCTTCTCTCTCTCCCTCTCTTTCTCTCTCTAGGTTTTTGTTGTTTTGATTCGGTTTTGAAACTTCTCTGTGATTTCGGGATAAGTTTCCCCTGTTTCCGTGAATTTATGGAATATTCTAGATCTGTTTTGCGATTAAAACCCTAGCAATCTCTTCTCTTCAGACTCTGCGAACCAGTGGATATTCGTACGGTCGGCCACCGCCATACCCTACCGAACTTAGACCATCACAATTGGCATCCGTCAAAGCTAAATACGATCAAACGTCCCATAGGTTTGGAGATACGGAGTTAGAGATCGGCGCTATTCCAACGAAAGGCACGCATTGATTCTCTGTGTTCATTCTTCTCCTTTTGGTGCTTTGTTGTGAAAATTGATTCTTATGGCATGGACAAGAATGTAGAACCCTAGAATATTGATTCTTCAAATTTCTGCAGCAATTTTCCTACATAATTTGGTTTTAAAACTATTGTTCGATAAATCTATGTGCTGTGATTGATATATGTGATATATTCATTCAATTTTTGGATACTGTGGCTTAGCATATATATAATTTTATATAGGTACAAACTTGATTCGTAAAAGCTATGGTTAAAGATGCACACCGCTATTGAGATTGCTAGGTTTATTGAGATATGATATAACTTCTTTGTTTTATTATGTAATAGTTGAAGCACTAGAATCTTTGTTATGATTCTGATATATCTATGGAATTATGTGCTTGACATCATTTGTATGCTTTTATATTCTTAGATTAAATGAACATATATAGATTCATGTGCGGATATATAAACTATTGTATTTTAACTATTGGTTTTTTGATATCAGTTCACGATTATATGGGTTAGATTTTGTTTTAGCTAAGGTTTTTGGGTTAGAATTGTTTTTGTTTTGGGTATTTGGGTTAGATTTAATTCTTTTTGGGATTATTTTTTTTTTGGTAAAAGAGATTGAAATGGTGTTGAATCGCACCAAACTGTTCATCTTCTACTATGTACAAATCTCCCTTTGAAGATACTTGCAGCCAATCACAGGTTCTTTACAAATACAATTTCTTTGTTCTTAGTAAATATAAATATTTGAATGGCTGAAATAGATAGGAATAGGTCCAGTGACTAAGGTGGAGCAGCACCCGTTGATCAACTCCAGTCTTTGGGAGGGAATTCATGAGAGTCAGGCATTAAGAAGTTTACAATTTAAAAATGAATATTTGATGTGAGATACAATTCTTATGTATATTTGTGTTGTTAGTTAATTGCTCTCTTCTTGCATTTAGTATTAGCATCTTTCTATGATTTCACTTCTACTTGAGTTAGATTGGATTGGTCATTGGTGTTTAGTGATCTTCTTCAACCTAACTTAGAAAAGTCTTTTAATAATAATATTAAAACATATTTTTTCCGGCTTCTCTTACATCTTCATGCCTACTCCATTATTATGTAGGGTTTCCTTGACAATAAGAACACCATATAATAAAAAAAAAAAATGGAACTAAAATAGAGGTTTTCATCTCCATTGAATATTTTTTTCAAAGGGTAAACAGAGGTAATACAAGGTCATATGGTGCCAATGTTGTTGAATAGTACTTAACCTTCTAACTTCTAAAATTCTTTTTTCTTTTAAGTTTGATATTAATTATGATTGAATTATAGTCAAAGTTGACAGTTTTTTTAACTGCATTATTAGTCTATTGAGGAAAATGACTTAGACGTAGTTCTTTTGGTTTGACTGATTCTGATTTAGAATTGGCTTGAGAGAAAGGGTGAACCTATTTCTTTAAATTAGTATGTTTTATTCAAAATGAGGTATGACTTTAATTTGTATTAGTTTGTATCTGTCAATCATATCTTTGTTCACTCAGAGTAAGATGAGTCATTGAAGTGGGATGATGTGAATAATGAATTAAGCAATTGTGTTAGTGTAAATACTTTCTTTGTTTAATTAAAGCGGTTCACATTCAATTTTGTTTTGTTTGTTCAACTGCCTTTTGTTTATTTATTGTTAAAATACTTTCTTTTTTTTTTTCATAATTATAATTGTTTGTTCAATGTTGTTCAAGATCATCTTTTGTAAGAGCTGAATCTATCTTCACCAAAATGTATAAATATTGTCTAAATTTGTTGGATTCTTCTTCATATGCAAAGTTTATGATTTTTTGTTTTGATGTTTTGGTGTATTTCTTTCCTAATTGTTTAATTGCACATTTGTTAGTGGAATAGTGACTACATTTATCTATAAGTTCATGGAATTAAGCTAAAGCACTAAATATATACTAAAACTTAGAAGTTGGCATATACAATTTACATTAGGCTATTGGTTGTTGCTTTGATTTTGAAGGTAAAAGCATTATCATACAAAATTGGTTGAAAACTTATTAGCACTTTTGAGTCTGTATTGCTTGCTTGTGGCCAATGCTAATCAGATTTATGCCCAGGCTTAATGATTGACATTGGGAAAGAAAGAAGGAAAAATTGATGGTTTTGGTGATTGTAGTCTTTTTTGGTAATGAGATTAACCCTCTTTGAGAGATTTAGAAAGTTGAGAAAAAAAAGGACACCATTGGATTGTTTAAAATCTTTATGTATAAGATGAAAACAAACTTTCCAGTTCAAGTTTGTACCAAAAAGTGTTACTGTTTGATGTTAATTTTGTTTTAAGTATTTATTTTATATATCCTTGGCTAATGGAAGCCAAGTTCTTATTTTTTGCAACTCAAACCATATTACAATGTTTGCTTCCACTTCTTTTGTAGTCTCTCTTTCATCTTTTTTTGCTGTAGTTTTTAAAAACTTCTTACCTTGTGATTTTGTTGAATACTGAGTTTTTTGCCAGGCACAACACAGGTATTTTGCAAGAAGAGTTGCTGCATCAAACTAAGTGGTTTGGATAGCCTGATTTTCCCTCTATTTATCTCATAATTTGAATTAAATTTTCTCTGTTGATTTGTTTGGTTTTGATTAGGCTCTGAATTGCATAATTTTAATCTGCTTTTTTCTTCATTTTTTTTTTTTTAATTTCAATGAATTCTTATTTTGTATTTTATTGAATTGTAAAACTGTAATGACTTTTTCAAAATGCTATACTTTTAGTGGCCTTCATTTGGTACGTCCACCATATTCATATAGTGGCCTGCATTTGATGCTTTCTTCTTGATTTATTATAATTCAGCTTCTTTGTGAGTGGCGTCATGGGGTTTAGCCCTTGAATATATTTAGGGAAAAACATGTTTGCCATTTAATAATGGTTGATTCTCAATGTTGCTGCTCTGAGCATCTATTATTTGCAACTAAAAAGTCTAAAACATCTTTAATGCTTGTGCTAAAAAGTCATGTTTTCTGTTTGATTGTATATTTGTTTAAAGGAATGTATAATTGTTTTAAAGAATGAATGAATTTTTATTGGCACTAAATTATGTTTCTTTTTCGTTTATTGAATTTGATTAAATAACCAACATATTGCTTAAAATAAACCAATAAAATATTATGCAAACGTCTTTAATTCTTGGTTCCACTTGAATGACCAAAGAACAACAATATTTTGCGTACTTCTACTGATCCAGTAATTCACTAATTGTCTTCGATTAATGTTTTACATTAGTCCATGGATCTTGATTATTATATTCGCTCAGCTTTGCAATTAATTTGGCTTATTTGTTTTAGTTCAATTTTACTATTCAATGTAGCTCAATGATTACATTGTGTTGGTTTTGAAGGATTTGAATTTCTATTAGTGATGATTATGTAATCATTAATTTCAGTTTCAAACCAGGTTTTATATTTGGTTTGTGGCCTTTACAGCATTTATTCTTTTTTGGTTTTGTTGGTTTTGGTCTTTTGATTTCATGGAAAAACAATTCCAGTATTCTGTTATTTGCTAATTTAATTTGTTATGAATATTAATGCTTATGGCATGGACAAGAATGGCAGAATCCTTGAATCATGAAAGGCCATCTATAAATTAGATCGACCTCTACATATGCTGATTATTTTTGTTATTTGAATTTGAATTAAAATCCGGATGTTTATTCTCTCTTTCAAAGTTTTGGCTTCAGATTATAATCTTTGATTATTTACTGTCATCAGGGACAATCTAAGTCATTAGATGATCTACATTCATAGGGATAGGCAGTTGGTAAAAGAAAAAAACGGCAAAATAAAACCTCTCCCTCCTTCCAATAATTAATTTTACACCCACTTTGTTTCGCTTCTTTTCTATTGCACCTATACCCAAGGTCAGCATTTTGTTACTTGATGTGTTATACTCTTTATTTAGATGCTTTCTTCTTGATTTATCATAACTCAGAGAGACAAACAAACAAACCTAAAGAAAAAAACATGTTTGTTGTTAAATAATTACACTACTTTTTTTTCTTTCTTTTGCATCCTATTGATCTGATTCTGAACTAGACTTTGTGGGATGTGTATGGTTGTGGTGTAGTGGGTATTCTTTGCTTAGGGATCCCCAGTACAACAAAGGACTTACCAATGACTTACTGCTTACTATTCAAAGGGAGATGGAGAGCTAAAAAAGAGAAAGTGTTATCACTATTCGAAATGATGCAGCAACTAGCACGCTAAGATTAGAAGGGAAAATAGCAACTACAAAATTCAATTTAGTTTTCAGTTTCTATTTTCCATCCTACCTGATTTGCTGTTTTTGAAGAGTGATTGAAATTGTAGAACTTTGAAATTTGAAAGTGTAATGTTTTTTATACAAAGATGATTATCACTTAGGTTTTAGTTAATATTCCACTCTATCTACATAATTATCAGTGTTAGCTAATTATGGTTAAAGAACAGTAGCTAGCACGCTAAGATCAGAAGGGAAAATAGCAACTACAAAATTCAATTAAGTTTTCAGTTTCTATTTTCCATCCTACCTGATTTGCTGTTTTTGAAGAGTGATTGAAATTGTAGAACTTTGAAATTTGAAAGTGTAATGTTTTTTATACAAAGATGATTATCACTTAGATTTTAGTTAATATTCCACTCTATCTACATAATTATCAGGGTTAGCTAATTATGGTTGAAGAACTTTTTTTAAAACTGTGTCATTGATCATATGGAATTTTCAACTTAGTGCTATTTTCACCATGTTTTTAACATGTGAAAGCAATCAGCTGGATAAAGTTTAAAAAGATTTAAATAATAGCCAAATTTCTCTTCTACTTATTAGATTTCAAATGATCCTGCGCATTGTGTGGGTTAAACGCTAGTATATATAAAAGTAAAGACCTCATGCAGAAGTGCATAAGGTTCTGCCATGTGGCGCTTTGTTTGAGTACTTTTTCGTTTAGTCTTTCACCTCCCATCTTCTTATCAATGATTAGTTTAAGCCATAAATGCAGAAAATTAAAATATTTTATTCTACTCCCTTTTCCAACTTCTTGAACTCTTCCACTTTTAACTTCATTAATTTAAAAAATGAAAGGTTTTCTTCATTTAATGTTAGTTTTCTTGTTCTTTTATATATTCCAGTTTTACAAAATATCAAAAGGCCAAAAGAAAAATAAGACTAGAGAGATAGAGAGACAAAGAGTGAGAAATTAGTGTCAAAAAGAGTATGAAATTGGCTTTGGTTTCAGGTGCATATGATCTAAACTTCTTAACAACACTATCAAAGCTTAATACAATGTTTTAACAACATATGGGGTTTCTAAAAGGTATGTGTTTTTTGTCTTTATTTATATTTTTGGAAAGTGTTAAATCTTTGTAAGTGATTAAGGTACTCAGATATAAGTAAAATTAAACATAAGATATGATAGTATTAGTTTATATTTCCCTATTCAATTATTGTTTTATTTTTAATCTTTTGGCATGTATATTTAGTTTTGCGAATTAGAAATTATAAATCTTAAATCTTAGACGTTTAGCCTTCAAAAGTTCACGTGTTTTCTTTTAAAAAAAATAAATACTTCTAAAAGAAAAGAAAAGGAAATAATAAAAATATTTGTATTGAAAACAGTTAAATGTAAGAACTAAATATACATTTACACCTGATCAAACAAAAAAGGGCATATAGTGGCATTTTTAAATTCTAATTAATTATGGTTACTTATGGATATATTGTGTTACAATTTTTTTTTTCATTCATTATTTTAGTGACGCATAATACATAATCAAAATTAATTTTCCAAACATTATAACACACATGAGTATTATAAAATAACTAATATGAGTATTATTTAGGCTTCTACTTCAAAGAGTTTGCATGTATATCAAATTATTAGTTCATTGAATCAACTAATAGAGTAAATGTATATACTAATTATCTATAGTTGTGCATTAATTATTTATATTAAATGAATTTATAAGATTAATTTTATAAACTTTACTTAAGAAATAATTTTTAGTTTTAATAATAATTAGATTTACAATATGACATTATTCCTCATGTTTAGTTGCTTTGACAAAAATTGACACAAAAACTAAAAATTAAAAAAAAAAATAAACATTTGTGAATTCACTAAAAATTAATCTTAACCCTTTAAATTTCCTAATTCCTTTCAGTGACATATGATATATATATATGTATATATATATATATATGTATGTATGTATGTATGTATGTATGTGGAACTAACATTGTGTTATTTATTTTATGTAATTAGAAAGATAACTAATAGAACAAATATGTTTATTTTGTTATATTAATTATTTTAAGCACAATGAAATTTTAATTTCATTTTTCTATGATTTATATGAGAAACAATTGATTTTTTTTTTTTTTTTTTTTTTTTATGTGAGGAACAATTGATTTGAAATATGGTATTCTTACTAAAATTTTAGTTGTCTTTGCAGCTATTGAAACAATGTCCAACCAAAAGGGAAAAAAATAAATAACTTTACTTACACAAAATCTAGAATGTTAAAAAAATAATTGAAGGATATTTGCATTTTTTGTAGGCATGAAACATGCCTATTTATATGACCCAATATATCATGCAATTTTCAATTTAAAAACACATATATATACTATGATCAAAACACTACATTATTCTTAGTGTCTTTCTATTTTGTTTACAAAATAACTAAAGATTACCTTTTTTTTACAAGGGAAGTTATTGAAATAATTTTTTTATATACATTGATAGTTGAGGGTGAGGAATATAAATCTGAATGTCTCTATTAAAAATTGAGATGCCAACCAGTTAAACTAAATCTTATTGAAATATTGGAGAAAACTAAAATGAATTGCACCGCACATCGTGCGAGAACTCAGCTAATCTTTATAATCAAAGAATTTATTAGTGGCACTTGTATTAATTCTATATATATGGTAAAGCTGTGTATTCTAAATTTAGCATTTGTACTAATTTTGTATTGAGTATTGTCATTTGGTTAATTAAGCACTGGTCCCATTTATTTCTTTTTCTTGTTGTGCCTCTAATTTCCTAATTCTCTCTTTCCATGCCTTTCATCCTCATCACTTTTCCTTTCAATAAAACTTCAAAAACTTGAAAATGTAATATTTTCTAATTTAGTTCCTTTGAACATGTAGAATTCAAAATATTGAAAGATTTGGAGAAGATAAGGAGGGAAATGGTGGCAAGGTGTGCTGGTTTACCATTGACAATTATTGTGCTTGGAGGACTTTTGGCAACAAAAGAAACATTGGATGAGTAGGATATTGTGCATCGAAATATAAAATTACACCTAGGCAGAGGCCAAGGTGAAGGACAACAATCAAGAGTTCACAAGGTGTTGGCTTTGAGTTACTTTGAATTGCCTTGCCAATTGAAACCATGCTTCCTTTATCTAAGCCATTTCCTAGAGGACTTCAATATACTAGCAAAGAAGTTGGTTCGACTATGGGTGGTAGAAGGCTTTGTGCCATTGAAGTATGAACTAGAGGGAGATGAAATGTTAGAAGATTATGCAGAACGCTACTTGGTTGAGTTGATAAATAGATGCATGGTTCAAGTTGGTGTAATTGGGTCAAATGGAAGGATTAAATCCTATCATCTCCATGATCTTATGAGAGACCTATGCTTGTCAAAGGCAAAGCAGGAAAATTTCCTCCACATATTGAGTCCTTGGAGTGGAAATGAGACAACTAATTCATCAACTAGTAGTATTTGAAGACTTGCCATATTTTCTGATGAACTTCTCACAAATAATTATTACAAAGAGAATCCTCAGATCAGATCCCTTATATACTTCAATGAAAATAGCCAGCAAGTCAAATCAGTTTTTAAGTACTCAAAATTGCTTAAAGTTTTGTATTTGGAAGGAATCCAGTCATTAGATGGACAATTACCAGAGCTAATAGGAAGCTTGATTCATTTGAGGTTCTTAAGCTTGGAGAAAACTCGAATACAAGAATTGCCTTCCTCCATAGTCAATTTGGTGTTTTTAGAGACCCTAAATTTGGAAACCATTGAAGAATTGAGTTGGGAATCAACTGTACTAATACCGACAGTAAAATGAAAGATGAAAAAGTTGAGACATCTTTATCTACCAAAGTGGTGTAACTATTTATCTAATGATAAGCTGCAACTAGCAAATCTGAGTAACTTGCAGACACTAGTAAACTTCCCCACCAACAAATGTGATGTAAGAGATCTCCTTAGTTTGACAAATCTTAGAAAATTGGTGCTAAATGACCCAAGAGACTTCCAAGAGTTCGGGGAAATCTTCAATCACCCTAACAAAAAATTAAATTGCCTTCAATCCTTGTCCATGAAGATTAAAATGCTTTCATTCCCTAATAAGGTAGTAGATGTAGGACATGTAGTACAAGACTTTCCTTGTCTTCACAAGCTACACATAGAAGGGCGGATTAACAAGCTACCAAATCACCAAGAATTTTCTCCATACCTTGCTAAGTTAACTTTGTTGGGATCTAGACTTGTGGAAGATCCAATGCCAATAGTCGAGAAGCTACCTTACTTGAGGGTCCTAAGAGGATGGGAAGCCTTCATTGGGAAGCAAATGGTTTGCTCTGAGAAAGGTTTTCCTCAACTCAAATCTTTACTCTCACAAGGCTTGCCTAATTTACAGAAGTGGACAGTGAAGGCAGGTGCAATGCATAGTCTTTGCCATTTAGAGATTACAGATTGCAACAAGTTGGTGACAGTTCCACATGGATTGAAGTTTGTCAGCATGCTGAAGGAACTGGAGATACAATGGATGCCAAGAGAATTCAAACATAGGCTTGAAGAAGAAGGAGATGATTTCTACAAAGTCTAACACGTGACTTCCATTATTTTTCTGAACTGAGCTTAGAATACAAGGAAGGGTGATTAACAGTTAAAAACAAACTCCAGGTTTGTATAAAGTTACTATCTAAATTCTTTAGCTACTTCACTGCAACCTTTGTTTTTGCTATAAAGAAGATTGAGAGAGATAAATAAATATCATAGATCCCAATCCTAAATGACAATATTTTGTCAAAATACATATTATCTAATAAAAACATATTGAGAGGTACAATGTCAAAAGTTTTAGTGGGTCTAATTGTTACTCATTAACACAAATGGCAAATTACATCACTCATAATGGTTACAAAATATTGCCAATTTCATGTATAGGTACATTAATCGGGGCAACTACAGAATGGTAAGGTGAAAGAATAACTTGGTGCCTAGATAATTATTTGAAGTTTACAGCTTGCGAAGAGTTATGAGGGCACTGGAAAGAGAATCTTGACTCGATGCTTGATTTAATTTATTATCGTTCATTGGTTGCTTGATTGCGTATTTGTAGTCTATGTACATTTTAGTTCATTTCATTTATGAGTTTTAGATTGATGCAAACTTGTAGTTAGTTTGGATTTCTATCAAGTACTCACAACCCCGCATGATGTGTGAGAATATTGAATTAATATATTAGATGTAGCTTCTCCACATGGATTCTAGACATGGCAAAGCGGGTTTGCTAACTCAACCCAACCCGACCCGAAAAATATCTGACCCAAACCCGAATTTTTTGACCCAAAGTAAAAACAAGTTGACCTATGACCTGACCGAATTTTTTTGTGGGTCAACCTGACCTAACCAGTTAAAAAAAATACACTAAAAAATATTTAGACTATGTCCTGAATGCTAGGTGCATAAAGCGCAAAGCATGTCAGACTAGAGCCAATAGATCACATATTCACAAACAACCCATTTATTAAAAAAAGAAATCTACCAATTCTCATTCAATTTGACTAGACACTTACTACACTAACACAGTAACACGTACACTACTTTATGAGTTATTGAGTTAAGACTTAGGGTCCATTTGAGAATAGCTTATTTAACTGAAACTGAAAACCTTTTACTGAAAGTACTGTAAATAAAACTAAAAGTTAGCTGAAATAGTACAATGTGATCCACGAATAGTAGCAAAAAAGTGCAATGAGACTCATGAATAGTACCAAAAAAAGTTAAATTTTCAAATAAGCTGCCCAATATAAGTTATCCCAAACACAACCTTAAGACAAAACTTAAGTTTATTTGTTTTTTGAGAATTTGACAAAACTAAAAAAATATGTGACAAAACTAAAAAAATATGTGACAAAACAAAACTACGTGCTTTTGTAGCTGTTAAGCTGTAGTCCACAAACCACTAAACCAGCAAACCTAAAGAATGATATTATTAGTGGTGTAAGTTTAAAATATATACTTTTTGGTGCTCCTTAAGATCAATCTCTTTTTGAATTTGTAAATTTGTAATTACATACATTTTGGCAGTGAGTTATTAACATTGAAGACTTTTTCCATTATGAATTTATGACTATAAAGAACTTTAGTTATGGTTAAAACTATCAGAATTGGAAGAATATTAACAGGTGGCATTAAGTGCAATTTGTTTCCTTAATTGATTTTATTCATTCTCTCTAAAAAGGTTGCCATTGATTTGCTTCTGTAAAAAAAGAAAAAAACAGTTTGTTTTAAAAATACTGGTCAACTCGACCCGACCCGCAATCTGATTGACCTGCAACCTAATTAACTCGGTTTGACTTGCAAACCCGTTTGACCCACAGACCCGATTGACCTGACCCTCCCATTTTGCCATGTCTAATGTGGATTATTACTTTCTTTCTTGCTGTTTTTTTTTTTTTTTTTTTTTTGGGGAAAGTCTTGCTAGTTTGTTTTAACAAAGATGGAGATTTTCTTTTGGTTTAGCTCATTCATTTTATCTTTTTTTTTTTTTAAGTATATTTATTTCATTTAGATGTAGCTTCTCCACATTGGTTCATCTTGCATGTGGATTTTATTCTTTTTTTTTTTTTTTTTTTTTTTTTTTTTTTTTTTTTTTTTTGGGAGAAAGTCTTGCTAGTTTGTTCTAATATTGAGAAAAAGCAAGAATCTCATTTTTAGTGATAGACCCAAACAAAACTTGATGTACTAAAGCATGTCTTTAGTGTTTTTGGCTAAGTCAATTTGGTGAGAAAAAACTCACAGTTTCACCGCATCTAACCTCTTTCTTTTTTTTTTTTCTTTTCTTTTTTTCCTTTTAAACACCTATATGTGTAGTGCTAAAATTACCTTTGAGTTCGGTTCATTTTTGTTTTTGTTTTTGTTTTTTTTTAATATTTATAGCAGTGATACAGTGTTTTGATTGAGGAGTATAATACTACATAATAAACTGTCATAATATTTTTACAATTTTCAAGGTGTCAGTTCTTTAATTAGAGGTTAAAATAAAATAGAATAAACTATCATACTAAGACCAACCACAACTAAAAATAAAACTTTTGATAAAAAATTATGACATTTTGGCATCGTCACAATATCATACTAGGGCATGTCCAACTTAAAGTAAAGGTATTGTGAAAATGTGACATTTTGTTGTTATAGTATTTTACAATTAGGTATACAAAACTTGTGAACAGCTTAAGTTTTTTAGAGCATTCATATCAACTCATGCAAAATGGTATAAGAGGCAATTTTGCCATCCAACACCAAAAGTTACCCACATCAATTTATGCATTTATTGTACAAAATGAATTTTAGCTATAGTACTTGCGCAAATATACAAAGGCATTGTTGTTGTAAATTTTAGTTTTTATTATTTCTTTCTTGAGAATGAAGGAAGAGAGTGAATGGTGGTTTTGTTATTGTCAAAATATTTTCACAACTGTGGAGTTATAGTTGCTTATAAATAAAATAATAAAATATTATCCCAAGAGCTACTACAACTTAAAATAAAGATATTGTGAAAATGTGACATTTTGTTGTTATAATAATATTTTCATATGCTGAGGTGTAGGTTCTTTATAAGTCAAAATAAAATAAAATAAAAAATTATTAAACTGAGACTCACCACAATTGAAAATAAAAATATCGTGAAAATGTTATGACATTTTGTTGTTGCCACAATATTTTTCATAGCTACCAATGTGTAAGTTTCTTATAGGTCAACATAAAACAATAAACTATCAGACCGAGATCTAGCACAACTAAAAATAAAGCTATTATAAAAATATTATGATATTTTATTATGGGGTTGGGTTCAAGTTACACTTGGTGTAACTCTAAGCAATGTAACATCACCCAATAACTTGTTATTGAATTAATATTTTGAAAATCCAACCATTGAATTACATGTTCTATATGTTCTTAACATGCATGCCAATTTTCGTATCAATCAGATGCTATCTACCATTTGATCTATAAACTCATCTTTTATGCATTATTTTAAACTACAAAAATTTGAATTTTAACAATTGATTGATGACATGGCTATTAATCTTTGACTATCTTGAAATTTTGCAAGCATAAAGAATATACGAAAATAATGTAATCTAATAATGGATTTGTCAATATTCGCACCCAATTAAAAAATATTGAGTGATGTAACATTACTTAGAGTTACACCAGAAAATTTCTTAACTTGGCCCGACAAAAAAAAAAAAACCGATTCGAACTCGAATATTTTGATCAGAAGAAAAAAGTGGCCGATTGGTGACCAAAACTATTTTTTTAATAAAAATAATTAAAATTAAGACAATACTGGTTTAATTGTTTGTTTTGAGTTTTAAGGAAACAATTGAGACCTTTACATAACTGCTTGCAAATAAATTGAAAGACGAATGGTTGAAGCATTCTGTAAGAGTAAAAATTTTAAATAACAAAATACATGTCAAGACAATTTGGTTATAGTAGAATTAAAAACATATGTTTAAAATTATAGACATGTATGAGAAACATTCATAAGTGTGAAAAGAGTGAAGCCAAAGTATCAATGAAATTAGCATAAATTATGAATGCTTGGGCCTATTTTTTAACAATTCATGTCCAAAATAAATGGTTTTTCAAAATAAATTATGACCTAGAGTGTGTGTTGCTTAAAAATGGCATGATATTCATTAAACAAAAAAAAAAAAAAAAAAACCATATATAAATAAGTAAATAATCAATCACAATTGATAATAGATTATAAAATTTGTTTACAAGATTATAAATTTCTTTTATGTTTTTATTCTTTATCAATTATTTATCCAATAAGGCATTTATAGATTTTTTTTTTTTTTTTTTTTTTTTTTTTTTTTTTGGGATGTTGATATTGTGTAAAAATGAAAGTTGTATATTTGTTTTACTTATCCTTTGTTCTATTTTGTTTTGGTTAACAATGTTGGGATTTGTATAATTTTAAAATTATTGAACAAATATTAATTTGTTTAGCTGAACTCATTCTTGATATGAGTGGGGAATTCAAAATAATGCATTTTACATTAAGTAATTTGCTACATGACTTTTCAAATGGCAAATACAAGTTGTTTTCTTAAAAATTAAAAAAAATAAATAAAAAAAAAAGGCAAATACAAGTTGTTTTCTTAAAAAAAAAAAAAAAAAAAAAAAAATCATGTAAAAAATACAGGTCAACCCGACCCACAACTCAATTGACCCTACCCATTTTCTAACCCCTTAAAATGACCAGTTTTTTTACCTACAACCTATTTGACCCAACCCGATTGACCCAATCCTATTTAGCATCAAAAGGGTTTTTTTTTTTTTTTTTTTTTTTGGAGAAACTATTATCAAAAGGGTAAGAGTGTAGAAGCGTTTGTATAAAAGAAAGATGAACAAGCTATGTATAGAGCAGTGTAATAATACATAGTTAATAGTCATGTAAATCTTACATTAGTATTATTTATTTTGCATTCAATTTTTTTATTCTTCCTTTACTATTTCAATCTAATCTCAATCTTTTTCCTCAAAAAAAAAAAAAAAAAAATCTAATCTCAATCTTAACAAAGAGAATTGATGTTAATTGTTGTGTGAGAAGAAAGATAAAATGTTTTGAAAAAAATAATATTTTAATAAAATATAAGTGTAAAATAAATAATTTAAAATGAGCAAGTAAAAACAAAAGGATTTTAGTTTGCAATGCCAGAGTGCTTTAAGCCATCCGCGTCTTCGCTTATGGGCCTCGTTCCCCACTAGCAGCTGGTCAAAAAAGTCAGTGTTCACATTCATATCAATTGGGCAAAACCAAAACCACATTTGACCATTAGTTTTAGAGTTTTGATATTTTCATGCCGGAAGAGTTGCCATTTGGTAGGTCAAGAATGTATTAACCCCTTGGGTAAATTAACCAATTAATTAGCCAAGTGAATTAATTAAGTCAATTTATCATACAATATGCCTGGTAGCACAAACAAACCACCAAATAACTAAATGCATCGAAAATTATATTTTACACGGGTGATTTGTTTACAAATGGGGAAAACCACCAAGGCAAAACTCCACCGAGTGAATTTAAGGTCACCACTCCCGAGAATCCACTATTATTAAAACAAGTGGTTACAAGTAAAGGAATCATAGTACCTTATACTAACCTACAGTTGAACCTTTACCCCAATACACAATTGGACATCTAATGTAATGACAATCTCTCATTTCAATGCACGGCTCCAAATACGTGACTAACCAATCAATGCACGGATCCCAGTACGTGACTAACACACCAACTTGAGAAAGATGTTGGCTACAAAGTTCTTCAGTTTATCCACAAGATGAAGATCAAGAAACTCCTTGGTTACAAAACCCTTGGCACACAAATGCAGCAGCTTCTTCAAGAGAAAGATGAGCTAGGGAAAATTGCCTCTGGTCACAATTTGAGTGAATAATTACTTTGCATCAAGTTGCATCACCTTTGACGGCCTTTAAAATAATCCTTATATATGTCTAGGGTTGTGAGAAAAGAAACCCTACACAAATACACATGGATATGCATGAAATAAGATCTGGAAATCTGAATTTTGTAATTCTCAATAGATACAACTGTCGAGCTTCAAATATTAAATCTCGATAGATACATCTGTCAAGTTCTAATGAACAACACTTCTTCACTTGATTCTTGGACAAATTTGCATGGCTTCAATATTTGGACTTGAACTTTTGTTCCTTGAAATATTAAACACATCCTAGATTTACCCAATTACAAGTAAAGTGCGTTTTGTCAAAGGATTAGCAAATTCTAAATGACATATGTTCATAACAAGTTCCACATATGTCCTAATAATCCCCCCTTTGGCAATCTGTGATAAAACCATAACAAACAAATGAAATATGAGAGAAGTCATAAATCACTCAACTCATACTCACTTGTTGAATACAATAAAATCTAATCCTAACACAAACTCTTGAAAACCTTTGCAAGAAAAGAGTTTATGGCATGATAGATTTTGACAACCTGTATTTCTGAAATACTTTAAACAAAACTCATCAAGGCATCTTAGTGTGAAACAGAAATATAATATTGCATACAATAAATAAGAAACATGAGTATAAAGAGAGAAAAGAAAGAACACATGGAGATATAGGTGAAATGATAACAACAACATCATATATATATATATATATATATCAAAGATAAATACAATGTTTGCTATCACTAAATGGTCACAAGACCAATGTACAAGAGATAATGTATCTAAAAAGAAAGAAAAGAAAAGATGCATAAATCCTCACTACATCCCTCATATATAACACTCCCCCTATCAAAAAGTATCCTATACTAACTCTCCCCCTAAGTACATGACTACTCTCATATCCAAAACTACTCCTCCTTTTTGTCACGAGTGACAAAGAGTAAGTCACTGAGAAGTAGTCATCTCCTCATCACCAAAAGAGCTAGCATCCTTATCCTCATCATCATCATCATCACTGGAGCCATCATCATTGTCCTCGTCCTCTAAAGCTTGTGGAGATGGAGAGGGAGAAGGAGATGCAGTGAAGCCACCCATGCGAGCCTGTCGTTGTGCAATACGACTAACATGAGTGTTCACCTAATACAACTTAGTAGAGAGTGTAACAAGGCGAGCATCCATGTGCTCAAGCTGTGCCATAATGGCCTCTAACGTCACACCACCCGCAAAAGAAGAAGAAGGAGTGGAGGTGGATGGAGTGGAATGGGCTAGAGGAGTCGCCATCTCAGTCCGTGGCCGTTTCGATCGAAACTGGGCCTCACTCCATCAAACAGACAATGTGCTAATGGTACCTATGGCGGTGAACTGAGCAGACTCAGGATAAGGAATAAAGGAGTGGTGAATGATCCTCGTGATAGCAGAAGGAAAGATAAGCTTACCACAGGTCACCGTGTCTTTATAGATATCGATGAGAGAGAGAATGAAGTGAGAAGGGAAGTCTATGGTAAGATCCTAAATGAGGGAAAGCAAAAGGTGAGCACGAGGCTTAGTAATAGAGTTATAGTGAGACAAAGGATGAAGAATGAATGTCATCACCATGTTAAGGAACCTTGGACCTTTTGCAAAGCCCGAGCATGGAGTGTTTTGACGATTACCCCACGAAAAAGGTGTCTCACAAAAAAGAGATGATAATTTGTCTTTGGACATAGTCCGCAGACGAGGACAACCGGGGTAGTTAGGAAACTCTACACTCGGAATGTGTAGTACATCGAAGATAAGTTTTAGAGTGACTACGATACGTATACCTTGAACATGTGTAACAAACCAAGGTATAGAGGTATTGAAACCGTGCATATTGGAGTAGAACTCCTGTATGATCACGGTGGGACAACTCACAGGTATCTCACATAGAGATTCCCATCCCCGACTGTGCATGACAATCGGTAGAGTAGTATCGGAAAAATCTGATAGAATCACACAGCGTTCCAAATGAATGCCACATCGGGAGAAGTTCTCCAAGAAGTCCTGACGGGCCTTCTCATCATGAAACCGGACTGAAAGAGGAGTAGGATCAAAAGATGATGCCTTGGAATGAAGAGGGTTCCGGGACGAAGCGGGTTTGCACTTAGGTGCCATGTGTAGACTGTTCGAGAGAGAGAGGGAGAGAGAGAGAGAGAAACAAATAGAAAAGTACCAATCACAAAGAGTACCAATAAGAAAAGAAAAGGAACGTATGCATGAACAATGCATAAGCATGTGACGTGCAAAGAAAAACTCATCATGGGCTAAGCTCAATCCAATCCTACCAGCACACAAGTTTCCAACATAGCAACACACATCTAAATGCACGAAACATAGTTAAGAATGCAAAAGAAATGTAATGCATGAGCATTGATGAAGCGTGAATTCGTCAGTGGAGATAGGCAGGTGGAACCAACCTTCTGTCAGCACGAATGTGTCCTCTAAGATGGTCACCGGTGTGGTACCTGCCACAACACCTCCGATGCCAAAGTTAGAACAGAAAAGCCCTTTTGTGAAATGAAATAGATAAGCAAGATAATAATGGGTGTTTCTTAGAGTATGTATGTACCTTTTATTGACAATGTGAGGGCTTTATATATGTGGCTTTGGTTGCTAGCCGTTGTGGTCGTTAATGCCTTTGTTAGTAACGCCTCCTGCCCAATAATGGGGCTTTTAATAGGCTCCCAATGGTCTGCCTAGCTGGTTTGTAACTGCCTAAGTCACTAGCTGACTATATTGAATGATTTTTCTATCCTCGTCAGTGATGACTAGTTTCTTTGTCATTCAGGACGACCTCATCATGAGTGTTGACTTCGTCTAGGGGACGTAATCTCGTCATTCCCATCAGTTGCCCCTCAGGTTCTGTGGTTGTCTGAAACGTGTCATGAGGAAAATAGAAGATGAAAATTTTTCCTGAGCTATCTATGACTCTTAGGGTTCTGCTCCGAATTTAATGTATAGTGGCGGCGCAACAGACAATGTGGCCACGTGGCGCGTGCTGATCGATGGCGTTAATGGCATGACCCTTGGGTTTCCCGCTATTTTTCAGTTTCCTTGGGTCTTGGTTTCAAAACTTTCTTTTCCTTCACTTTAATCATTTGCTCTGAGTTTTATTTTTTCCGTTTATTCCTGCGACCGTTCCGACCCTTCTCCGACAAGGTTTTTTCGAATTTTTCTGGATTCAATCTTCTATTCTTTAAGGTACGTTCCCCTTTTCTTTCTCTTCTATTCTCTTTTCCTTCACAATCTATTATGAGTTCCTGATTTTTCTTTGCCCTTTGCTTTGCTGTGGTTGTGTTTGTTTTTCGGGTCTTTAGGATTTTATTCCCCTTTTCATGGTCAGTTCTTTTGAGGTTAAAGTAGCTTGCCCCTCAGTCTCTTTCTTTTTTGCTTGCTTAGGGGCGGCTTTAGGTGTTTCTAGTGACTTCTTTCCTTTGGTTGGGGATTTTGTTTTTGAAGGTTGTGGGTTGAGTGGGGAGTTATCTCCAATATTAGGCCAATCACTTGCTTAGTTTGAGGGTGAAGCGAAAAGGATGTCGGAGGTGAGATCTAGTGAACTTGAAACTGGGTTGTCGTCTAGCGATTGCCCAGTGGAGGGTGATACGGCCGTTTCTGCCCCTTGCCCAGTTAGGGCTTTCTACGCCCTCGGGGAGGCGTGCGGGCTGGACGCTGATATCGTAGCTAGGTTTAAGGATAGATTTCAATTCCCTGAATGAGTTCGTGTTCGTCGGCCCAATAGTGAGGATCGAGCATGCAACTTCTTCCCTGGTGAGGTATGCTTCTACGAGGTTGCTTTCACTTGTGGGCTTAGGCTTCCCATCCATCCGTTGGTTATGGAGCTTCTAGGTTATTTTGGCATTGCTCCTGGGCAGCTTATGCCCAATTCATAGAGGATAGTGATCAATTGTATGGAAATATGGTTGGCCGCTAACGGGGATATGATCAAGGTGAGTGAGCTCGTCTACCTTTACCATTTAAAAGAGTCAAAAGAGTATGGGTATTATGAGTTAGTACCTTGGGTGAGGAGGACTAGGATCGTCAAGGGTTTACCCTCGTCATTCAGGTATTGGAAGTCACATTTCTTTTTCGTGTCAAGGGACGATTTTGAGACCCCTTCTAGCGAGGCTTGGGGTGATATCCCAAGGTTGCTCTATCGGTGGGGAACCCCGAACTTAGGAGCGTCAATGTTTCTTCTCGTCTGTTAATTTTTTATTCTGCTTATGTGGCCGTCTCTAACTCTTGTAGCTACCTCTTTGGCAGTTAAGAGATGTCCTAAGTTAAAGAGCAAATACCAAGATCGCGTTGAAAAGGCGATAGAGTACGTTAGGACGATTGAAAGCTAGGAGGACCTGGTAGATCCACGGACGCTTTCATTTTATTGCTTAGGCCCAGACCCATCTCCCTACGTCTTGCGCAACATCGACATTGAGGGAAAAAAGAGTAAGTATTGACTTCATTAGTGTTAACTTCCCTTTAAGCACCATCTTTTTTTTTTTTTTTTTAAAGTGTTTTCCTTCTTGCAGAGATGGCGACTAAATTCAACAAGGACATGTATGCCAAGATGAGGTCAAAGAAGGATGAACCTTTGTCTAGTATCGGGAAGAAAGGAGTGCGCATGACCGGGAAAGGTTCGCTCGTTACTCCGGTTGTTTCGGTTACTCTCGTCATTTCTGGTGCCGAGACCGTGAGGACGACCTCCCCAGCCGTTTCAATTGAAGAGATTCCCACTCCTTCATCAAAGAGGCAGTGCATATCAGGCAAGGAGAAAGAGAAGGCGGATTCTCATTCGTCCACTGTATGGGGAGATCAAGGTCTAGCTGTGGACAAGGCACACAGAGTTGTTACAGCCAAGGACTTAAAGGTTTTTTATGGCGTGCCTTTTAACGTGGTCGCCAATCAACAAGTTCATAAGCTTGTCCAGGTAATCTACCCGTGTGTTTTTGGTATTTATCTATCTTTTTACTGACGATGTTAGCTTTCTTTTCAGGTGTTGGGGGAGAGTCTTCACATTGCTTCTGAGTACCTTACTTAGGAGGCCAAGGTGATGAGCACAACACTGTGCTCTTCAGTTAGTACTTCAAAGGCTTTGAGCTTTTAAGGCGGTATCTCGTCAAGCATCCCACCGGAGTCGATTTGCAAAACTTGGATCCTGAGGTGGTGGACCAGGAGATGGCGACTGACAAGGCGGCCCAATCTTCTGTTCCTGAAAGTGATGTCCTTGCTGATGATGCTGATGCTGCCGGGAATAATGCTCCTATGGGTGGCGACGCTGTTGCTGGCCCCTGAACCTTTATACTTATGTAATTTTTTTTTTCTTTTGTTAGCCTATCATGCTTTGGGCCTTTTTTGTAAATATAATTTTAGAACAATTTAATCTGTCTTAAGAACAATTTTCTTATGTTGTCCAGTGTTTATGGGTTTTTTGGGGTATAACAACAATGGCAATTTACCCTTGGTTTTTGGGCTTTTCAATTGAATTTGCAATATACTTACTTGTTCGTCAAAATGCTTGTGCTGTTTTACATTTGTCCATACCTTGTACTTAGCATAAATTTCTTGGATGTGACCTATTCGTCAATGATTTGCTACTTACTCACAATCCTTTAGGGGGGCTTGGATGCAGCCTAAGTTTTGTTTTGATTTGTTGCAAGGTTCTTGTTCCTTTTTTTTTTTTTGGTGGATTCGTCGGTAACCTGAATCCATCAAGCGGGATCTTGTCACTAGCGCCTGCTAAAGGATTGTGCCTGTGTCAGTGGCTTGTGCCCGTCGAGGCGGAGCCTTGTTACTTGTCTTATATCCATTCAAGGGATGTTTGTTGCGTTTATGGCTTCGTCAGTGACTTACATCCGTCAAGGCAGAATCTTGTTACTAGCCATTCAGTGGCTTACACCCATTGGAGGGATCGTCAGTAACTTACATCCGTCAGAGCGGAATCTTGTTACTTAGCCATTTTGTGGCTTACACCCATTGGGGGGATCGTCAGTAACTTACATCCGTCATGGCGGAATATTGTTATTTAGCTTTTGTTTGCCTTATGCTCGTTGGAGGGATCGTCAGTAACTTATATCCATCAGGGCGGAATCTTGTTACTTAGCTTTTATTTGCCTTATGCCTGTTGGAGGGATCGTCAGTAACTTACATCTGTCAGGGCGGAATCTTGTTACTTAGCTTTTATTTGCCTTACGGCTGATTGAACTTGCTTACAAAAAGATACTAGATGAATAATTCTCTCATTAATTTCAGGAATGAATATATTTTTTTGTTACATCTATTGGTGATACTTCTTTAAATGTTCAATGTTCCATGGTCGAGGAAGTCTCTGTCCATCCATGGTTTTTAGGTAGTAACTGCCTTGTCTTGAGTAGTGAACGACTCGGTAAGGTCCTTCCCATATGGGACCCAGTTTTCCTTGGGCAGAGTCCTTAGTTGCGGTGATGATCTTGCACAGGACGAGGTCACTTATGTCCAGTCGCCTGAGTTTAACCCTCTTGTTGTAGTATTCAGCCATCTTCAGCCGGTACTTCATCATTTTGTTGGAGGCTTGATCTCTTACTTCGTCCAAAAAGTCCAGGTTGAGTCGTAGTTCATCGTCATTGTATTCTTCATTGAACGTCTCTTGCTTGACGCTCGTTACTCCTACCTCGACCGGGATCACGGCTTCGGTGCCATAGGTAAGCCTGAAGGGGGTTTCTCCTATTGGGGTTCTCGCCGTGGTTCTGTAAGCCCATTGGACATTTAGTAATTCTTTTGGTCAGGCACCCTTAGCATCGTCCAGCTTGGCCTTGATAATCTTGAGCAGCGTTCGATTTGTTACCTCCGTCTGTCCGTTTGCCTGGGGGTGCCCTGGGGACGAGAACTGGTTCTTAATTCCAAGATTTGAATAGAAGTCTCTGAAGCCTTGGCTGTCGAACTGCCTCCCATTATCTGATATAATCGTCAAGGGAATCCTGAACCTGCAGATTATGTTCTTCCACACAAAGCCCCGAATTCTTGCCTCGATGATCGTTGCTAGAGCCTATGCTTCAACCCACTTCGTGAAGTAATCAATAGCAACTAGTAGGAATTTTACCTGACCTTTACCTTGGGGTAGTGGGCCGACGATGTCGATTCCCCATTGTGCAAATGGCCACGGGGAGGATATCGTTGTCAATCTCTCTGCTGGAAGCCGTTGTACATTCCCGTATCGTTGGCACTTGTCGCACTTCTTGACGATTTCAACAGCGTCCACCTGCATAGTTGGCCAGAAATAACCTATTCATATTACCTTATTTACCAGGGATCTGGGGCTAGGGGTGGCAAATGGGTGGGTTTGGGAATTATAAGATTTTGTTAGGGTTTAACTAAGAGAGAAACAATAGGGGTATATGCTCATTTACAAAATATAAATTATGAAATTATTCAACTTTAGTTTAAGGGGGGAATGTAACTACCCTGAACATAAAGGAGGAAAGTGTTACTTTGTCAATTTCTGTGTGTGTTATGTGTGTGTGTGTGTTTTTATTTTTATTTTTATTTTTTAAAAAACTTGAAGCAATGTGTAAAAAAAAAAAATGAACCTAAAAAATTATACATTAAACAAACAATTTTAGTTCAACAAATTGAATAAACAAAAGAAAGAAGTCTAGAAATACAACAAAAAGTCACGATATTTTTACAATACCTTTATTTTTAGCTATGGTGGGTCATAGTCTGATATTTTATTATTTTATTTTAGAGTAATGTTACGTCCACAATATTTTCATAATAAATCTTAGGTGGTAAATTGCTACTGGTTTTAAATTGGGCTAACCACTTTTAACCGTGCATTTAAAAATAAAATAAAAGGCCAACTAAAGAAAATTGTGCCTTAAACAATGAGTTTTGGCTTACTAAATTTGACTAAAAAAAAAAGAAGCCTAGGAATACAACAAAATGTCACACAAAAAAGAAGTTTAGGAATATAACAAAATGTCACAACATTTTCGTAATATTTTTTTTTTCCAGCTGTGGTAAGTCCCAGTTTGATATTTTATTATTTAATTTTTACGTCCACAACATTTTCACAATAAATTTTAGGTAAAAAATTATTACTGGTTTTAAAATTATGCATTAAAAAAAAAAACAAACCAAAAGACAATACAAGAAAATTGTGTGTGAAACGTACAATGAATTTTAGCTCACCCAATTTGACTATATATACTAAAAAAGAAGTCTAAGAATACAACAAAATATTAAAACATTTTCACAATACCTTTATTTTTAGGATCCGAATAGATATATTTTTATTTTATTTGAGAGAAATGCTACATATATAACATTTTTAGAATCACCTCAAAAAAAAAAAAAAAAAAAAAAACCATTTTTAGAACAAATTATAAATGACAAGTTGTTATTGGTTTTAAATTGAACCCACTACTTTTATCACTTTTTTATCCTTCAAAAATGCCTTGCTACATAAAATTTGTTACAAAATTATTGTGAAAATGTTGTGGACATAGCATTTCTTTTTATTTTATTTTATTTTGATCTATAAGGAACTGAGATCTCGCGATTGTGAAAATATTGTGACAAGAAGATGTTATAACATGTTCATAATACATTTATTTTTAGTTATGATTAGTCTCAGTCTCTTATTTTATTATTTTATTTTGACCTTTAAAAAATTGACATCTTAATAATGATGAAAATATTGTAAAAATTTGTTGCATCAGTGTAATTGTGTATGCACATATAATATTTAAAAGCACAAGCAAAACCAGCGTATTGTGAAAAAAAAAGGCCAATAAATAGTGTAAATTGTCAATAATTGTGAAAATATTGTAAGAATTTGTTAAGTCAGTGTAACTATACATATACTTATAAATATTTAAAAGAAACGAGAAAAACAGCACAACCAAAATTGGCGTACCGTGGTTTATGGGGGGAAAAAAAAAAAAGCCCTAATGAACAATGTTGTGAAAGTATTGCGAAAAATGTTGTGGATGTAGCACTTCTTTTTTCATAATACGTTTAGTTTTAATTGTGGATGATTCTAGTATGATATTTTAACCTATCATAATACGTTTAGTTTTATTTTAACCTATAAGGAATTAACATATCAACAATTGCAAAAATATTGTGACAATTTATTGTGTTAACTAATAGCTTTATATATTTAAAAAAAAAAAAAAAAAAAAGAGTGGATAGGATGATATTACACTAAAAAAAAAAAGCCAAGAAAAAAAAAAAAAGAAAAGAAAGCAGCAACAGTGGAGACGTTGAAACCAAAGCACTATAGCTACAGTGCCAATTTAACAAACCAATTGGCACTGTAGCAATGGTTCAAAACTTGAAAAAAAAAAAAAAAAGATTAAAAAAATAAAGGGACTCAATAAACCAAATGTGTACTGTAGGAACATTGGTGCTTTTTATATAGTTAATAGAAATAGATATAGCTAATAGAAATCTATGTACACAACAGTAATATTATGGACATCCATTTTTTTACATCTAATTTTAGAGCATTAGCGTCGGGTGTTCTAAAACTCTCAAAATGCTATTTTAGCACACTAAATGCAGATGACCTCCATCTTATGTGCTAGCTACGTTTTTTAATTAAATGCTATAAAAGAAGTGTGTTGACTGTATTGTTAAGTAGTTTGTTAAAATAATAAAAATAATTTTTTTGAGTGCGAAAATATATATTTTTTAACACATAATAAGCTAATGGGTTTACTCTTGCCAATTTTTTTTCATTTTCATTAAAAAAAAAATGCACACTGAGCATTACCTCCATTGTTTTCAATTGTCAATTGTCAAAATCGCATTGTTTGGGGCCTTTGGAAAATCACAAATTTAGAAAAATATTATGTTTCATGTGTACACGTAAATCCAGCTTCTAACAATACATAGAACCCACGAACTTGGAAGATCAACTTTCTTCTCATTCTCATCTAGTTGTAGAATCTGAACTCTCCCATATTAATAACTTGCTGCTTACAACTCCAAGAGGTTAGCTAAGTGGTTCATAAGATCTTATGATATCTATGAGATTTTGGATTTGGAATCACTTGCTAGCATTTTTGGGGCCACCCTTAAACAATTCTTTCATGTAATAAACATGTACGTGTGTGTGAGAGAGAGACTAAGGGACTGTATACACCTAAAGAAATAATCAAATATTTGAAGAGGTCTAAATACTTTTCTTTTATCCAAAAAAAAAAAAAAAGGTGTTGCTTACAAAATAACTAAAATGATATAATACTACCACTTTTCCTTTTGAGTAGCTTGAAATTTAATATGAGAAAAATTAATTGATACCGTAAAAGTATTGGTTTAAAAAATGTTTTAGAAATTTTTAATGAAAAAAATGATTAATTTTTTTTTTTCACAACCTTTTATATTTTCTATAAAAAATAGTATAAAAATTTTATTTTACAAATATCTAAGGGTTCATCTTAACCGAACTAAATATTAATGGCTATGAATATGACTTATGACTATAGGGTACACCATTTTTTTTTTTTTTTTTTTTTTTTTGAGAGGCGGTACAAGTAAATTAAGTGTTGGTCACAGGTCACCTACAAATTAAAAGTAAATTAAAATACTCAATTAAATATTAATGGCTATGAATATGACTTATGACTATAGGGTGCACCATTTTTATTTTTATTTTTATTTTTATTTTTGAGAGGCGGTACAAGTAAATTAAGTGTTGGTCACAGGTCACCTACAAATTAAATGTAAATTAAAATACTGTCCTGAATGGTTGGAAGTTGAAACTGCAAATTTAAGAACATAAATTCAAAGTCATCCGTGCAGGTACTCATTCTTTTAATTTTGCAGGTCCACGTCCAACAACCCCGGACAGTGTTTTAATTTACATTTAATTTTGCAGGTGGTTCTAATTAAAAAAGAAAACATTTAATTTGTTGGTGACCTGTGACCATCACTCAATTAATTACTTGTCCCTATTATCCATAATTACAGCCCACTCAAAAGGACAAGTTGTTAATGGGTGAATTTCAGATTGTACAAGGGATGACTGATGAGGCTGAGAAGAGAGTTGGTCCGCACAGAATGCATTTTGTATTGAAAATGACAAATTTTGGCACTCTTATTTCGTTGATTTATAAAGAAGAATCCGATCCAAGTTAGTGTTTTTAAGAGCACTTTCATTACATTGATTTTTAAAATAAAAAATAATTGTGAGAATAATATGGATAACTTCATATTATAGAAGAAGAGGAAAATTATGTACATTTTATTTGTGTATTTTTTAATTTTATTTTCTGATGAAGATATATTTTAATTTCACAAGAGTTCTTCTAGAACCTAAACTGTTACTATAATTTAGACATGCCAAATTATGACTGGTTATTTATTTATCACTTTCATATGAACTGCTCACTTTTTGTTCATTATTTAGAAAATCAATCATACCAAGACAATGAAAAAGGTCGTGGTTCAAGAGTTGTGTCAACAAATAATTCTAGGAATACACTCAATCACACAATTGATTTCATAACAATAGTGTGAGGACACGATTTCGTAACGAACCGCAACAGTATTGGGTTCGCACATAAAAAGGCCCAAACAATATCATTTGTAGAGCGTGGGTTTGAAAGGCTAGGCCTTGGTCACCAGACGGTGGGTTTTTCGTGGTGTTCATACATGGTTATGTTTTCTTCACCCCTGGAGTCTTTCTCCTGGAGGTGGGCTGGGAGGCTCTGGTTTTTGGCCATTTTTTCCCAGTCCCTTCTCTAGATTACTTACTTTTCCTTTTATATCAGCCTTCGTTCACTGTCCTTCGTCCATGTGTAGGGTCAAACTTTCCAAGACTGATACTTATCCCATCAGCCCATGCCCAAAGTCGTTGGGGGTGGTTGTAAAAGCCGAAGAATACGGCTCTGTCAGGTACAAAATATTGAATGATAGTAAGGACAGCTTTCCCTGGATATTTTAGATTTTCTTTCAAGCTTAGTCCTATGCCGTCTTTACCCCTCTTTCCGGTAAGACTTTGGGTCTGCCGAGGACTAAGCGGTCCTCGGCTGTATCCCAAGGCTATCTTGTGCTTTATATTATTGAGCTTGGGCCATAGCCCTCCTCGGCTTGGGCCTTTGGGATCCCCACGAGTAAATGGGCCTGGCCCATAAACTATTGGGCCCCACAATAGCACCTCAAAACTCCGACCTCTTGGTTGGAAAGGGGGGTTTTGGTAATACCGAACCTTTATTACGGCTTATTTAATTTAGCCTTTCCTTGATGTTGGCGGTTCTCCACCTGCCCAGGAAATGTACCGGTCTACGAGATGTTCTCCCTAATTTATTCACAACGCGCTCATGCCGTTTGGCTATCCAAAGCGTGTCTTTAATAATTTCCCTTTACGAGACCTTTCAGATTTAATGGTTATTGATGGTGTGGGGAAGCGGAACGGGCATATTCTTGCTTGCGGATTTCCTTGGAGATCTGAACGTATTAAGTACCTTCCGCTTAGCCCCTCATATAAAAAAGAAAAGGCGAGAGTTGTTTCTCTCATACATGAACCCCGTTAATCTCCCCAAAATCTGAAACCCTTAGACTCCTCCCAGAGTTTACTTTCACCCTCTGATATACTTAAATTGTGATACGTTCACCGTAGTAATAAGCAATGAAAGAACCATACCCCTCCCAAAAGCACCATGTTCTAATAAAACTCGAAATGGCTCGGTCAGGGCAAGGATGGCGGAGACTCAAGATTTGTCTTACCTCCCTTTCAGCCAAAATCCGAAGCAGGGACTCGTCACGTCAAACTTTCGGCGTGACTGAGTCGAGGTCACCCATTATCAGTACCAACCGCTCTCTCATGAGCATACCTAACATGGCACCAGTGTGTTAGGAGTCAGGACTGAGGCAGGGACTAAGTGCCCCTGCTTCTTCCTCTCTTCGTTTACTGGCGCCTCCTTTTGCCTCTCTTTCTTCTTCTTTCCACCACCAGATCCATCCTGGTGCTTTTCCTTCTCCCTCTTTTGCTCCTTTTTCTTTCTTTTCATCTCTTCTCTCTTCTTCTCCTCCTTCTTTTCATTCATCTCCTCCATCTTCTTCATTCATCTCCTCCATCTTCTTCTGAAGAAGGTCCTTCTCTCGATATGGGCGCTACTGAGGCAGAGTTTGGAAGGGCTTCGGAGACGAGTTTAAAAAGAGATCTGATTGTTTACTTAATGTATTGCTTTCTCTTTTTTTTTTTTTTTTTTTTTTTTTTTTTTTTTTTTTTTTTTTTTCAATCTTTTGTATAGGCTTGTTTAAGCCCTTCTTTGTACGTTGTAATACATCTTTATATTAATAAAAATTGGCATCACTTTACTTGACATGTTCTATCTCTATACTTTCGAAATGATAACGCAATGCGTAGACATACAATTTTGTAAATTCTTTTTATTTTTCAACCGCGACCGACGTCTAGGACCAAAGTCCCAATTAATAAAACGATTTTGCTACGTGCTTATAAGAACAATCCGGCTTAATAATACTGAATGGAACAAATGACACTTAGGGCTAAAACTCCCATTAGGCAGGAAAAGAAAGGACATTATGATGAGCCTACTGAATCGGCCTGGCATAATATCGCCAACCTTAGAGTACAATACTTGGGACCCTAATCCTTTATCAAAGAGAAAGGCGCTATTATGAATTTGCAAGTGCTGTTCGGCACAATAATATAACATTTGAATCAATGACACCTAGGGCCAAAATACTCACTAAGAAAAAGATATCACCATAACTTTAATAGAGTTGTTTGGCACAACAATGTCGACCTGTGAAAAACGATACTTACCCCAAAACTAGCCGAGATGATAACTGAATGCTCGATGCGGTGTAGGAAGTGACCATCCGAGGACATATCACCCGCAAAATGAACAGCACCCCTAGGCTACTGAATAGTGGGGCGTTTCACCATCTTCTTAACGTTCCTATTGGCCTTAACCTTTTACAGTATTTGAGCCGAGGGTTGAGTAACTTGGAATTTTTATTCAGTAGCCAATCTTATGAAACTCAATCTTTTTCTTATCCAAGTAGTTGGTTTCCCCATAGGCTTGAGTCCGAGGACCATGCAATGCCTTGGTTCTGTCCAAAACCTAGTTTTCTCATCCAAGTAGTTGGTTTCCCCATAGGCTTGAGTCCGAGGACCATGCAATGCCTTGATTCTGTCCAAAACCTAGTTTTCTCATCCAAGTAGTTGGTTTCCCCATAGGCTTGAGTCCGAGGACCATGTACTGCCTTAGTTCTGTCCAAAACCTAGTTTTCTCATCCAAGTAGTTGGTTTTCCCATAGGCTTGAGTCCGAGGACCACGCAATGCCTTGGTTCTGTCCAAAACCTAGTTTTCTCATCCAAGTAGTTGGTTTCCCCATAGGCTTGAGTCCGAGGACCATGCAATGCCTTGGTTCTGTCCAAAACCTAGTTTTCTCATCCAAGTAGTTGGTTTCCCCATAGGCTTGAGTCGAGGACACGCAATGGCTTGGTTCTGTCCAAAACCTAATTTTCTCATCCAAGTAGTTGGTTTCCCCATAGGCTTGAGTCCGAGGACCATGCAATGCCTTGGTTCTGTCCAAACCTAGTTTTCTCATCCAAGTAGTTGGTTTCCCCATAGGCTTGAGTCCGAGGACCATGCAATGCCTTGGTTCTGTCCAAACCTAGTTTTCTCATCCAAGTAGTTGGTTTCCCCATAGGCTTGAGTCCGAGGACCATGCAATGCCTTGGTTCTGTCCAAAACCTAGTTTTCTCATCCAAGTAGTTGGTTTCCCCATAGGCTTGAGTCCGAGGACCATGCAATGCCTTGGTTCTGTCCAAAACCTAGTTTTCTCATCCAAGTAGTTGGTTTCCCCATAGGCTTGAGTCCGAGGACCATACAATGCCTTGGTTCTGTCCAAAACTCAGTTTTCTCTTTGCGTGGGACCTTGGCTTTAGGGGAATTAGATCCTCGGCCAAGCCCCTAGAGCGATCTAAGCGGTTGACGCTAGCAAACGTAGCCCCTAGTCAAGAATCATAGCCCCTCGCGGGACTTTACACCAGAACTCTATAACCAACGGTTAGAAATGACAAAGGAACTCTCTCGACCTACCACCCATGCCAACGCACAAGCCTTCCCCACAGACGGCGCCAGTTGTAAGGACACGATTTCGTAACGAACCGCAACAGTGTTGGGTTCGCACATAAAAAGGCCCAAACAATATCATTTGTAGAGCGTGGGTTTGAAAGGCTAGGCCTTAGTCACCAGACGGTGGGTTTTTCGTGGTGTTCATACATGGTTATGTTTTCTTCACCCCTGGAGTCTTTCTCCTGGAGGTGGGCTGGGAGGCTCTGGTTTTTGGCCATTTTTTCCCAGTCCCTCCTCTAGATTACTTACTTTTCCTTTTATATCAGCCTTCGTTCACTGTCCTTCGTCCACGTGTAGGGTCAAACTTTCCAAGACTGATACTTGTCCCATCAGCCCATGCCCAAAGTCGTTGGGGGTGGTTGTTAAAGCCGAAGAATACAGCTCTGTCAGGTGCAGAATATTGAATGGCAGTAAGGACAGCTTTCCCTGGATATTTTAGATTTTCTTTCAAGCTTAGTCCTATACCGTCTTTGCCCCTCTTTCCGGTAAGACTTTGGGTCTGCCGAGGACTGAGCGGTCCTCGGCTGTATCCCAAGGCTATATATTATTGAGCTTGGGCCATAGCCCTCCTCGGCTTGGGCCTTTGGGATCCCTACGAGTAAATGGGCCTGGCCCATAAACTATTGGGCCCCACAAATAGATATGTACAATTGTAAGTGGTGGACACTTTCAACCTACTATTGTTTACAAAAATCCACTATTTTTAGTTGATCCCTCACAATCGAACAAATCAATAAATTGTAAAAGCATTAGCATCAAGTCTAAAAATAAATCATTTTTTGTGTTTGTTAGCACACAAAAAATTCATTTTTGCTATTTTAGCCAAATGAATTAATTAAGTCAATTTAACATACAATACGCATGGTGGTACAAAAAAATTACCAAATAACTAAATGCAGCAGAAATTAAATTTGACACGAGTGATTTGTTTACAAATGGGGAAAACCACCGAGGTAAAACCCCACTGGGTGAATTTAAGGTCACCACTCCCGAGAATCCACTATTATCAAAACTAGCGGTTATAAGTAAAGGAATTCTAGTACCTTATACTAACCTACAGTTGAACCCTTACCCCAATACACAATTGGACTTGTAATGTAGTGACAATCTCTCCTTTCAATGCACGGCTCCAAGTACGTGACTAACCAATCGATGCACGGATCCCAGTATGTGACTAACACACCAACTTGAGAAAGATGTTGGCTGCAAAGTTCTTTAGTTCATCCACATGATGAAGATTAAGAAGCTCATTGGTTATAAAACTCTTGGCATACAAACACAGCAGCTTTTTCAAGAGAAAGATGAACTAGGGCAAATTGTCTCCAGTCACATTTTGAGTGAATAATCACTTTGCATCAAGTTGCATTACCTTTGATGGCCCTTAAAAAAATCTTTATATATGTCTAGGGTTATGAGAAAAAAAGCCCTAAACAAATACACATGGATATGTGTGAAATCAGATTTGGAAATTCAAATTTCATAATTCTTGATAGATACAGTTGTCGAGCTATCTGTTGAGCTTCAAATTTTAAATCCCGATAAATACATATTTCGAGCTATCTATCGAGTTTTAATGAACAAAACTTCTTCACTAGATTCTTGGACAGATTTGCATGGCTTCAATACTTGGACTTGAACTCTTGTTCCTTGAAGTATTAAACATATCCTAGATCTATCTAATTACAAGTGTGTTTTGTCAAAAGATTAGCCAATTCTAAATGACATTCGTTCATAACAAGTTCCACATATGTCCTAACACAATTGCTTCTTGTTTTGGTTCAAGAAGTAAAAAGCAAGAGGAGCTGCATAGCATGGCCGAGTCCATAGTGTCCTTTATTGTGGAAAGGCTAGGCAACCTTCTAATTGAAGAAGCAGCATTTTTACAAGGGCTGAGCCAGCAAGTAAATCAGATTCAAATCGAACTAAAGCGAATGCAGTGCTTCTTAAAAGATGCAGACAAAAAGCAAAACAGTGATGAAAGTGTTCAAAATTGGGTTTCAGAGATTCGGGAAGCTGCCTATGACGTTCAAGATGTCATTGAAACTTTTGCCCTTGAAATTGCTTCCAAGTACAGAGACAACAACCCGATCAAGAGATTTGTTCCTAGCTTCAACAACAGCAGAAAGCTATATAAAGTGGGGTCCAAGATTGAGTCCATAAAAACAAGAATCTCCGATCTCACTAGAAGCTTACAAACTTATGGTGTGACTCCCATGAAAGAAGAGGGTTCGAGTTTAGCTTTGGACAGGCGAAGGCAATTGAGATGGTCTTATTCCCATATTATTGAAGAGTATATTGTGGGATTGGATGAAAATATAAAAGAAGTTATTGGTTAGTTGGTAAATGAAGATAAACAGTGTCAAGTTGTGTCTATTTGTGGGATGGGTGGTCTAGGAAAGACCACTCTTGCTAAGAAAGTTTACCATCACAGTGACGTTAAGCGTCATTTTGATGGTGTTGAGGACAAATTTTTCACACCACATGACTTCATTTCATTGGCAACCCGCATCACATCAACATTATATGGGATTTTGGGAAAACCTCTTTTAAAGCCCAAAAGAGCCCATATTTGTGCACAAAAAGGAATCAAAGCCCATGGTTCAAGCTCATGGCACATCATCTCATTTTTTGGCTCATAATCCAAGCTCATGAGTCTCATCGGGGGAATTTTGGGAGTCGTGGTTTGGAGGGCCAAGAAGTATATTTAGTAAAGCTCTAGTGATTCAAAGTTGATAAAGGAAAGTATGTTGCTTGGCATGTCTTCCCCAATTCCCTGAACTCTGACGGGTCAGTGTGCAATAGGTGACATTTGGGTAAGCCTCTTATATCATATAACACTTAAAATGATAAAATTTCCCATGCTCTTTATATAAAAATTAATGTTCATCATATAATATAAGTTTAAAGATGTAATTATAGTGTTTCATATCAATTATATTATTATCATCTAAATCAATTCCAAGCACATGGCTAAATATATATTAATATCTCATATCTAGCATTAAAATGCTCTCCTTACTCTCCAAGATTTGGTTAAGATACAAAAAGACCATGATTACATCTCTAAAACTTTATCAAATATATTTTCCAAAAGAGAAAACTTAACCGAAAACACCAAAAATGGCTCCAGCAGAAGCTACAACAGCTTCTACAGAAACTGAAATAGCTCCAGCGGAAGCTGCAAACAGCTTCTGCAGAAGCTGTAATAGCTCCAGATAAGCTGCAGACAGCTCCAGCAGAAGCAGAAACACCTTCTGCAGAAGTTGAAACAGTTCCAGCACATTCTGTAGTAGCTCCAGCTATGGTACCAGAAAAATCTCATAAAGCTTATCTCACCATCTTTAGTTAAATCATGAATTTAATGCCATATACTTTCCTCTAAGCAAATGATGTAATTCGGATGACATCATCCAACTTTAACAGCTGTGATTGACAGCAGTTACAGCTATAACTTCTGCCATTAAGTCTCTAACTTTGCTTCTTTTGGCTAAAAAAACAAAAGACCACTTACTTTGTCAAAGATTTTTCCTGATTTGCTAAGTTTCCCTTCAACTAGTTCTGATCTAGTTACATAGCTTGGCTCTATATAAAGAGGACCAAGCTACACACTAAGGGCTCTCTCAGCTCTCTGCTCTCTTTCTCTAATCCCCCCCCCCCTCTGACTCTCTCTCTGATCTCCCTCTCTGATCTCTGGCCTCTCTGATCCATCTCACCCTCTTATGCAGAAACTTCACTCATTTTGCTACAAAATACATATTTTTACACTTCTCCATCTCCCTTACAAAAATATCTCTTCTTAGAGCACACCATTACACGCTAGCCCTCTCTTATCTTTAATATTCTGAAACTCCATTCATCTTGTTGCCATATCTCTAAAAGATCTCCATATCTTTCTTCATCCCTCTTACAAAACCTCTCTTCATAGATAACAACACAACACACATGTTACAACATATCATTATCCATTACCCATCTTTTCCACACTCCATTATTCTGAAACTTCATCATTTTTGCTACCCAAAACACATCTCCATCTCATTCTTTATTTCTCATACAAAATCTTCCTTCTTAGAAAGCAACATAACCATTGTCATAACACAAAAAACAATCCCAACAACAGCCTTTACTACATTTAACCTTCATTTATCTATCTCATACTTCCATTTATCTTACAAAACACATTCCTCACAAAATACCCATACATACTTCTCATATATCTCAAACTCTATGTCTCACAAAGTATACATATACAAGATCCATGTTCAACAAAGTATCTCATATAATCCCCATACATATTACAAACACCATATCTCACAATATATACATATTCCTTACCATCTCCACACACCTTAAAATATATCAAACACTTTTCCAAGAACTTATTACTAAAAGCCCTTTCTTATGAAAGGCAAAAACTTATAAAATCAAAAGTCCTTCTTATAGAAGGCAATATCACTCATATTTGACTAAAAACTAAAAAAGTATTACATGGAAAAAGTCATTTTAAGTGTATGATGAAAGGGGATAAACTTAACCAACCTATGCACACGGCTGGACTTACTTTCTCTCCCTCTAGTTGCACCTATTTTTCCCTTTCAAACATGAAATTACCATGAAAGGATTCACTTCATCATACTGCTGAAATGTTAAGCTCACTGATGTGATATGGCTGGAGTTGCAAAACATGAAGATAAGTCATCATATTTTTGTCTTCAAATTCATATTATTATGTATATTTTATTCATCATTATTATACCACTTGACTAATGTTATTATGCTACTGGACTCCTTTTCTCATGTTGCTGAAATGTTAAGGCCCACCGATGTTGTATGGCTGGAGTTGCAAAGTCTAAAAGTTGCTGAAATTCTAAGTCCACTGATGTTATGGTTGGAGATGCAAAATATGAAGATAAGTCATTATATTTTATGTTCAAATTTATATTATTAAATATATTTTATTCATTATCATTTTACCGCTGGATGCAAGCTATTTTAATACCATTATCTCACCATTTAATAAACATGGTCTCGCTGATAATAAACATACATATTAATAAATTGATATACCACCAATGGACATAAACCATTGTCTTGTATCATTTGGACATATACCACCAATGGACATATATTATTTGGACATGGACCATTGCTAGACATACCTTATTATGATGAACATGAACCATGAACCACAACTAGACATGGACTATTGGACTCATCCCATTGTTGGACATTTGACACCTAATTAATTAATTTCTAATATTGGACATCACTCAATATACATAATAATAACGTATCAACTCACCATTTAATCAAAGCTATCATGCTAAGCATATTATTTATTTATTTCAACCATTATCATGATTCTAAGACTTTGGGTTTTATCTATTTTGTAGGCTTAAAAGTACACCGGTAGCCATTGGTCTATGCGGCCCAATGTTGAATTCCAGGTTGACCTCCCCAAAACAATCCAGGCCTAGCAAAGTCACACTTCCAAAGGCACGTGGCTACGCACACAAAAAATGCCCCCGACAGATGGTTTCGCTTGGGCTTATATATCCTAGCAATGCAAAACAAGGGATGTGTGGGAAGGAATATGAATCAAACTTACCTCTCCAACCAAAGATGAGAGGGATCAAATTTCAAAAATGAGAGATGAAGAGCTGGCAAAGAAGCTTAATCAATTTTAGAAAGAGAAGAGATGTTTGGTGATCCTAGATGATATTTGGAGCATAGAGGCATGGGATTTTCTTAGTCCGGGTTTCCCGTCAGGGCAGGTAATTAGCAGCAAAATTTTACTAACAACTCGCAATAGAGACGTAGCCTCGCATATAGGTCCCTGAGGTTTTCTACAGGAACTAGGGTGTTTAAATGAAGAACAGAGCTGGGAGCTGTTTTAGAAGAAGGCATTTTAGAGACAAGATCCAATTATATTCTCATCCTATCATTTTTATGGTTTACATATGTACAATTGCATTAACACATTACAAATTGATGAAATCTTGATTCATGTTTAGAACATCTTATAATCTCATAAATGTTCTTTTATTATAGTACTTTTATTGTAATTATTATTTGATTACAATGTAGTTTTTATTGTAATTATTATGGTAGTTTTTAATGTAATTATTATTTGATTACAATGTAGTTTTTATTGTAACTATTGTAATTATTATAGTAGTTTTTATAGTAGTTTTTATTGTAATTATTATTTGATTACAATGTAGTTTTTATTGTAATTATTATTTGATCAATGTATTAAAAGCTGAGAAATGCAAATGTTTTCTTTCTTTTATTATAGTAGTTTTTATTGTAATTATTATAGTAGTTTTTATTGTAATTATTATTTGATTACAATGTAGTTTTTATTGTAATTATTGAAATTATTATAGTACTTTTTATAGTAGTTCTTATTGTAATTATTATTTGATTACAGTGTAGTTTTTATTGTAATTATTATTTGATCAATGTATTAAAAGCTGAGAAACGCAAATGTTTTCTTTCTATTGGAGTTTTTAGCTTATTTAGGGAATATTTAATTTAGGTATTAACTTAAAGTTTGTGAGGAGGGCTTCAAATCAGCTATCGAAGCCTACAATGTAATTAGGTGCGAAGCACTTCAATCTCAATCAATGAAAAGAAGATTATGCATTCAAATTCATTCAGCATTCAGCAATGCATATCACTAGTGATTTAAGATTGATAAGTAGCATGTTAGTTTGTCATCTTTGCTAAAAAGGACTAGAATCATTTATTTGGCTTCTGAAAGATCAAGGGAAAGGCTATCATTTTAAAATTTAAACTAGACAAATTCTTTCCAATCTAGGAAAAAAGGTATATAATTTCGAAGTAAGCGCTGAAGAGACGGCCATTGCAGATTAAAAGTCAGTTTAAAGTGTGGACTTGGTCAATTAGTCTTTGTCTTGAAAATAAGTTGTATAATTATTTGCCCCCCTGTAATTTGAGTTTGTCTTGTGAGTTATGCTTTCAATTGTTGGAGGTGGTAGAAATAATGAGGGTGGTGTTGTCTCTAGACTATATATATGATAGTAGAACTGTAGGATTCCAAATTAAGCATTTTGAACTAATTCTATATTAAGTATTTTCATTTGGTTGAGCATTGGTCCCATTTATCTATCTCTTTAACTTGTTGAGATTCTAATACTTAAAAATGTTATACTTTCTAATGTAGTTCCTTTGAACATTATTGTTGATGGTGTTAGTGTTGTTGTTATATATGTTTATCATGATGACGCAAAATTCAGAATTTCCAAAGACATGGAGAATTTATGGAGGGAAATGGTGGCAAGGTGTGCGGGTTTACCACTGGCAATTATTGTGCTTGGAGGACTTTTGGCAACAAAAGAAACATTGGATGAATGGGATATTATGCATCGAAATATAAAGTCACGCTTAGGTAGAGGCCACGGTCAACAATCAAAAGTTCACGAGGAGTTGGCTTTGAGTTACTTTGAATTGCCTTACCAATTGAAACCATGCTTCCTCTATCTAAGCCATTTCCCAGAGGACTTCGATATACCAGCAAAGAAATTGGTTCGACTATGGGTGACAGAAGGTTTTGTGCCTCCGAATTATAAACAAGAGGGAGATGAAAAGTTGGGAGATTATGCAGAACTCTACTTGGTTGAGTTGATAAATAGATGCATGGTTCAAGTGGGTGTAATTGGGTCAAATGGAAGGATTAAATCTTGCCGTCTCCATGATCTTATGCGAGATCTATGCTTGTCAAAGGCAAAGCAGGAAAATTTCCTCCATATACTAAGTCATTGGAGTGGAAATGAGACAATTGATTCATCAACTGGTAGTATTCGAAAGCTTGCCATCTTTTCTGATGTTCCCACAAATAACTATTACAAAGAGAATCCCCAAATCAGATCCCTTATATACTTCAATGATATTAGCGAGCAAGTCAAATCAGTTTTTAAGTACTCAAAATTGCTTAGAGTTTTGGATCTGGAAGGAATCCAATCATTGGATGGATAGTTAGTAGAGCAAATAGAAGCTGAGTCGACGTGAATCAGGCTAGTTCAGAGAGAATCGAAGCTAAGTCGACGTGAATCAGAGCCGAGTCTGCACAAATCTGTAAATTAAAAAAAAAAAAAAAAAAAAAAGCTCAGACGCAGCACCGATGCACGGGCAGCCATGTCTGTGGCCGCACCCGCGTCGAACTCCAATGTGGCACCCTCCCAGCCCCATCGGTGCTTCCTAGATTGTAACATACTTGATCTACACATACTCAACCCAAAAGATAGCCTGTCCAAATTAAGTTTAGATGGTTTAGTTTGATTTTATGATAGACAATTAATCGTTATATTTAGCTTTACGACCATTTTTTGTGGTTGGAAATCTTGCCCCAACCTTAATAAGCTATATTAATACCATAAGTTTGTTGAATTGAATTTTATCCTAATTTTATCTATAAGTAGAGAATAATATGTTTGATCTTCTTTAAGTTGCATAGAACAACTATGGTAGGTAAGCATTCTCCTGCATACTAATATAACTTGGGTTTTTTTTTTTTTTTTTTTTTTTTTTTTTTTTTTTTTTTTTTGCACAATGACTGTAAATGAAGATAGAAATTTTATTTTTCTATTATTTGACTTGCATGAAAATCATTCATATTTCTTGTAATTCCAAATAAAAAAAATGAATAGAAACCTTCACTTATGGAAACATACCCCAAGTAGGATTTGTTTTTGGTCACTTGTAGCCTCAAATGGGAAAACCAAGTCTAAATTTGTATTTGCACAAAACTAAGTGGTAAATTTATTGTTTTGAGCATAGATGTCATTTGGAAAAAAAAAAGTTGACAATCAATTAAATTGTGGTGAGTTTGTTGAGTATGTGATGTTTTGGAAAACATTTTTTACTCTAGAAAGCGGAAAATGGTTTTCCATTTATTGGGTTTGTTTTCAGTTGATCACTTAAAACGTTTTTTCATTGACTAGTGTTTTCTGTTGTACAAAATACTAGAAAATATGGAAAGCATTTTCCACCAAAACAAATGGAGTGTAACTGTCAAAAAATGTGATGAGCTAACAAAAAATAGAAACCTGATCTATCCAACTCTAAGATGAAGCTTCTACTTTTTGTTGAAAGCTTTTGTTTCATATGTTTTTTGAAGCAAGGGTCCTTTGGCATCTCTTCCATGACTTAAATATTCTTCACTTGTGTTGAATGCACGCAGGAACGTTTGCTTTGATTCAGTTCTCTGTATGCTTGGCAAAGACTGCAATATAATGTTTTTGATTAGGACAATAATAGCAAAAAGTCATGAAAACTTGTGTCCATAACCTATCATCTGGTAAAGGAACGAAAAATGGACAACAATAGCAAAAAGTTATGAAAACTTGTGTCCATAACCTATCATCTGGTAAAGGAAGGTAAAATAACCAATTAGGAGCCTGTTGAATGGTAATTAATCCATTTTAGTTTGCTGCTGGCTCAAATTTCGACAGCAGCACACAAGCTTCTCCATTCTGCTTTCACTCTCATTTGGCAATGGAGTTTAGTTCATTAAGAAAAAGGTAATGATGCTGGTTGACATACTATGTCAAAGACATCTCTAACATTGTCCTCTTATCTCTTTGAACATGTGAGTAGCTAAGACTGTTGATACTTGTAAAGTTGTGATTTACAACTATGTATTTAGTTGGCTTTTATTTCGTGCCAAATTTGATTGTAATTTTATTCAATCTTTTGTACCCTGTATTTATTCTGGGATTTGATTGTAAGGGTTGTGTGATAGAGAGAGAGAGTGTGAAGACTCAAGCTATTGAAGACTGAAGAGGTTTTCGCGAGTATCTCGCAACTTAGCATCCCGCGAAGTAATGCATGTGCCCTGCACATAACTGAAATGCGAAGAGTCAATACAGATGGAAACAGCTGTGTCTTGCAAGTATCTCGCGAGTAAGGTCTTCCCGCGAGACACTCGCGAGACATTCTATTTTGCCAGACTATACTATCTGATACACACTTTCTGTACCCACACTATATATACCCACATTACCTACAAATGTTAGTGAGTGCTTCTGAGAGAAAACCCTTGCCAAACACGTTGAGAGTTAGAGATTGTTATACCCACAATCCTCTACACAAAAGCTTATGAATTTTCCTCAACTCCTACCTCTCCATTTCCATACCTTTGAGAGATTGATAGCCCAAACACTTAACACACCCTTTCAGAGTGTCAAGTGATCATTTGGTGTTGTTGGGAAGCATTGGAAGAAGCCAAGGATGGCAGATGCAACATGGAGCTTGTTGCAGGATCCGGAGTGCTAGAAAAGACACGGTTCCGAGAAGCCTTGTTGGAGTAGGAGCTTGGAAGGCTTAAGTACAGCAGATAGATTAGGCTTGGAGGGTCTCTTGCTAACCCATGTATCCCAACTGATTGTCTAGTGGATTGATTACTGCTTGGAGGGCGACGGAGAGGTTTTTCGCTGAGTTCTTCGGTTTCCTCTTGGATAACACATCCGCGTGTTATCTGTGTTTGCATTCTTCTTCCCTACTCTTTTACATTTCATTTTATTGCTGTGATTATATAAATATGTGTTAGAATAGCTTATTTGTTTATCCGCTCGCATTTACACTATTCTGCACTTAAAATTAAGTTAGTGTAAAATTTATCGAGCTGTAACTTTTATTTGGGGGTCTAAACAGCTCTTGTATTTTTTTAACACATATTTGAGCTTCCAATGCTAATGAAATTTATTGACAAGCATTAACATTTGCATGCGTAAGAAGAGTTTTCCCAGAATTATGGTACCAAAGAACTTATCTTGAAGGTGACCCACCATATTTCTCCTACTTTGTAGGAAGTACCATTACAGATTGAACCATTTCTTGATGCTTCCCGTTTAACAATCATAAGCCCACCATTGTCTTCCAACTATTTTTTCATGAAAAATAGATGCATTACTTGTCCCATGAGCATAGCATTCAAGTTCTAGCTCATATTGACGTTAGAATTGGGAATCTCAGCATTAATGTTTTCATCTTTGTAATTTTTCACACCTATCTTCTCCCTAATGTATTTGTAATGCAGCTTCAGTGTAAGCTGAAGATTAGGGGTGTCAATTCGTGTTCGCGGGTCGGGTTCGTGTCGTGTCGAGCTATAAGTACTCTGCTATATGAGTTGACCTGAACCCGACCTGTTTAGTAAACGTGTCAAGAATCCTCAATCCTAACCCGACCCGTTTATTAAACAGGTTGAACCAACCCGACACGTTTAACCTGTTTAATTAATAAGTCATATAAAAGTTAATACATATAACCTTGTTAATAACCTGTTTGATTAATAGGTCATATATGACCTAAATAATCTATTATCAATTTTTATATATCTAAAATTAAAATACAATTACGGCCATAAATACAGTAATAAACATATAATTACAACAAAAAAATTAAGCAATAATAACAAAATTTAATGTATTTATTATTTAAACGGGTCAAACAGGTCAGATGGGTTCACATGTGTGAACCCAAACACGACCCATTTATTAAACGGGTCAGCCGTGTCGACCCGAATATGACCCGAACCCATTTAGCCTCGATCCATAACCTGTTTATAAACGGGTTAGTCGTGTCGGGTTCACGGGTCGTGTCAGATTTTGCCACCCCTACTGAAGATCAGCACCAGCATGCACAAGTTTCCTTCTCTACCTTCCAAATTCCACATCATCAAGGAGCCTCATCGTATGAACTTTGGAAAACCAATTACTCTCTTTATAGTTAAGACATTCTAAATACAAGGTGTATGTCAGCTCAATTTGGTGCTCCAATAACAGAATTATGGCCATCAAAGTTTGACCCATGAGGACCGAGACCGGTTTAAAAATGATGCTTCAAATAAGCATCAAGCAAGTTCTCGTTAGCTCTCCAAATGTCCACCTTTTTCCCTGTACTTGACATCTTGGCAACGATTTGCAGAGCCAAACTGTAATGCTCCAAAATTTTAATCCTAGAAATTTAAACTGCAGAATGAGATCTCCTAATTGAATATATCTAGTCATTGAGCCAATCACTCAATATTCCAACAAATATATCTAGTCATTGAGCCAATCACTCAATATTCCAACAATCTCCAGAAAGATTAAATCATCCAGACTTTTATCAAGACAAAGGAAACTCCCAAAATAAAATTTGAATCTCAAATATGCATTAACAGAAAATCTCCCAAATAACACAGGACTTGATGCTTTTAATCATGTTTGAATATACTTCTTGGTCAAATCCCTTGCACTTAATTAAATTTGATGCAATTTGAATCAATTAATGTGCTGCTCTTTCTAATTTGAACTCTACTTACCTTGTCAATTATTAATTTGCATTACCGTTATGTATCATTTTTTCATCTTGCCATAGTTTAATTATATTGATAACTTTATCATATTTTGATTTATTTTTTGAACCATCCAATGGTGTAAAACTATGTTTGATAGGCATATGATATTGTTAAGATTACTAGCATTCTCCACTCCCACTTCATCTTTCTCTCGTCATCAAACTCATTGATATATATTATATACTATACGAACCAAGCTTCAATGAAAGGTATTTCACAGTCTATTTCAAAGTTATGGAAGAGAAGGTCAGACAAAACAAAACAATCTTCTTCAGTTCTACTCTGTGGTCGATTTTCACTCACTGAGATCAAGTCAGCTACCAATAACTTCGATGCTGATTTACTATTTGGTGAGGGGGCTTGGCAGAGTATATAAGGGGTTTATTGATGACCGTACCATAAACGTTGCAATAAAGGATGCGGATTTCGAGTCAAGTTTGGATGAGTTAACGAACAAGGTGGTGTTGCTTTGCCAGCTACGCCACCCTAACCTCACCTGTCTCATCGGATATTGTCTCAATGAAGACAAGGGGTTCCTTGTCTATGAATTTATTGTCAATGGAAACCTTGGCGACCGCCTCTCCCGTACTAACCACGAGGAACCCCTCCCGTGGAAACAAAGACTGCGGATTTGCTTTAGAATGGTGCTTGGACTGCACTACCTTCACACTGGACTGAAGCATAATATCATCCACCGTGACATGAAGCCAAGAAACATAATGTTGGACGAGAAATTGGAGGCCAAGTTGACAGATTTGGGGTTGTCCAAGTTTGGTCCACCGAGTTTGTCAAAGGTTTTGATTAGAGTAAAATCTGAGGTAGTTGGTACTTACGGATACGCTGATCCAGAGTTTATTGCGATAGGAGAATTGACTGATAAATCTGATGTATACTCTTTCGGTGTGGTACTGCTAGAAGTACTCTGTGCCAGAAAAGCAAGAGACATCAAACTGACAAAAGAACAGAAGTTTCGAGTTACTTGGGGCCGAAAATGCATTGAAGAAGGGACTAATCAGATAATTGATTCATATCTGATGGGGAAGGTAGCTCCAGAGTGTTTCAAGTAATATATTGACATTGTCACTTCTTGTGTGCGAAAAAAGGGAAAGGATCATCCCGCGATTGGTGAAGTGGAGTTAATCCTTGAACACGCACTGGAGTTGCAAGAGAGAGCTGATGCTGCAAGGAACGATGTGGATCTATATAATTATCCCATTGTTGAATATATCGGTAGTGCTTCTCTGCCTGAATCTGAGGAGTCTATTTAGGATTCAAATAGCATCACATAAGCTAATTTGTCTTAGGATATCACTACGGAAAAGCCAAACTGCCAATCATCAACCACAAACAATTATCAAAATCACATTTCTAGAGATAGGGATGCTCTCCGTTTCAAAGTTTGGAGAAACCAAAATGAGAGCATAGTGGCTGAGTGGTTTCTGCTCTGCTTTAGGAACAGAACTGGGATGTTTGTCAGTGATATCACTGCCACGGTATGGAGATCTTTATGGGAGGGTGTGCTCTTTTTTTGGGAAATGGATCTAACTATAATTTTGTTAGATTTTTATGTATGAAGTTTTCACAGGGATAGATGCTATTCATAGATTGATGTACATGACTTCGCATTTGTAAGCCTGAATTAACATTTGCGACAATCACATCATTGTCAACACGTTTTTTTTGGTCAGTCTTATTCACTTGCTTTCAAATTATTGTTTTTTCTTTGTTAAACAGTAAAATTCTTGTTCCAAAGACCCGTGGATCCTCTGTTTCTCTATGGAGAAGTTGAGCTCTTCAATTTGTCACAAGTTGCCTTTAGATTATTTCCACATTTATAATGCAAGATAGATTGGGGGCCTTTCGTTTTTTGCAATGGTGATAGTCTTGAGTTGTATTGGGCCTATTGGCACATGTGTGCCTTTTTCCTCCCATGAACCCACTTTGGCAGCACCAACACCATTGCAAAATACTTGAGATGTCATAAATTGGTTATCAGTATTTTTCCATGGGGATCCCTGTGATCATTCGTCAAGCTGCTCAAGGTCTTTTACATTTATCAGTCAAATTGATCATTCATTAGTTTTCCAAAGTCACCAAGTGAACTACAGCGCTGGATGTCAACTAACCAAGCTGTACCAAGCTCAAGTTCCATTGGTGTGGTGCATCGGTTTGTGAAATTCAGAGCAACCAATGAGGCCAAGAAAACCAAGATCGGTAGAGATTGTAAAGATCTAAAATAGGATGACAAATATTGATGGAGTTATGCAATAGGACATGATGTGCAATTTCTAGTGACTGGACGTGAGTGGAAAGGAGAGTGCAGAGAAAATCGGTTCACAAGAGACAAAGAAGAAAAATAAAAAGATGAACATCAAAGAAAAGGAAATACTTCTTAATTTTTTTTTTTTTTTTTTAATAACTTTGAACCTTAACAAGACAGAGGAGTTCTTTGAACCGCCCCTTGGAGTGAATCATGGATATATGACCCCACCTACCAGAAGACCAGAACCATGAATTAACTATTAAGTAATCCAAGAGAATTCCTTATGGAAATTGAACCAACTCATTTCAAGACTTTAACAAGTAAATTGCACCTTGGCCGGCAAAATAATAAAAAAATAAAAATAGAGAACGAAAGGAAAGAGAAAAACGAGGAATGAATAGAAAACTAGAATAGAAAAAACGGAATGATAGATGAGCGGCGGTCAGGAAGGCAAGAGATTAGTATGTTTGACTGTTGGGATGTAAAATTGGTTTATTAGACCTCTTGGAACCAACTAATGAATCACTATCATAAGTTGTTTTAAAACACATCTTTTTCTGAATATAAACACCAATCCGGACCCATAACTTTGGAAACTGGCTGAAACCAATCGGTTCACTTTGGCAGTTTTTCTTGGTTTGCTAGGTGTCATGAACACCCGTTTCTATTTCAAAGTTACAAAAGCACTACATTGAATCTGATCATCTCCTAGTCAAAGCCGCCACTTTCCACTCCCATTTAACCTGATAATTCTCTCGTCCTCAAGCTCCAGGTGTACGACCGAAGTGTCAATGTAAGCTATTTCACAGTATATTTCAAAGTTATTCAGGACTTCCGGGAAGAGAGCAAAACAATCTTTAGTTCTTCCTGAGGGATTATGCCAGCAATTTTCACTCACTGAGATCAAGATAGCTACCAATAACTTCGATGACGATTTAGTAAGTGGTCATGGAGGTTTTGGCAAAATATATAAGGGATTTGGCCATGGAGGTTTTGGCAGAATATATAAGGGATTTATTGATGACTGTACCATAAACGTTGCAATAAATCGTCGTAGTTTGATGTCACGACAAGGCTTCGAAGAGTTTGGGACCGAGGTACTGTTGCTTTGCCAACTACGCCACCCTAACCTTGTCAATCTCATCGGATATTGTATTGAAGAACAAGAGATGATACTAGTCTACGAGTTCATAGCCAATAAATTCCTCGCGGAACAGCTCCTCTACAGGGACCATGATGATCCCCTCCCGTGGAAACGAAGACTACAGATTTGCATTGGGGTGGCGCGTGTACTGCACTACCTTCACACTGGGGTGAAGCATACTATCATCCACCGTGATGTGAAGTCGAGCAACATTTTGTTGGACGAGAACTGGGAAGCCAAGTTCTTAGATTTCGGCTTGTGCAAGATGTGTCCTCCAAGCTTGTCAAAGGCTTTAATCAAGGTTGATTCTGAAGTGAAGGGCACTTTTGGATACGTAGACCCCGCTTATTTACGTACAAATCAGCTGACAGATAAATCTAACGTCTACGGTTTGGGTGTGGTACTATTTGAAGTACTGTGTACGAAAATAACAGTGGACATGAAATTAGAGAGCGAACAGCATAGTTTGGCAGTCAGGGCTCCAAAATGCGTAGAAGATGGGTCCTTTAATCAGATGATTGATCCGTATCCGATAGGCAAGATAGCTCCAGAGTGTTTTAAGATAAACGTGTACATTGCAACTTCTTGCGTCCGAGAAGACAATATGGAACGTCCCACGATTGGTGAAGTGGAGGTAGGCCTTGAACACACACTGGAGCTGCAAGAGTGTGCAGATGCTGCTATGAGGAAGGATGATTCAATATAATTTACCTATCCCATTGTTAAATATACCTGTAGGGCTTCTATTCAGGGTTGATTCAAAGTCCATTTCAAGTTTAGGAGTAACCAAAATAAGTGCAAAGTGACTAAGAATGGGATGTTTGTCAGTGATATCACTGCCACGGTATGTAGGTCTTCTTTTGGAGTGATTTTGTCTGAGTTTGGAAATGGGTCTGAATTTAGTTTTGTTAGATATGTTCAATTGTAGTTAGATACTTTGATCAAGTTTTTACGGTGATGGATGCTACACAGTATTCATAGATTGAAATTGTAGTTGAGTTTGTTTGTATTTTGTAAGAGCATCCATAGCAGTGGAGCTAAATTTTTAGTAATTTAGCTCCACCAAAAGTTATTTTATCTATTTTAATTACACACATGCTGCAGCAGTGGATCTATTTTAGCTTTCAATATAATAAAATAATATAATCATCACAATAAAATAATATTTCTACTACAATAAAATAATATATCACCACCACCACCACCACACAGCACAAACATCCTCCACCACCACCACCACCACCACCATCATCACCACCACCACCAGCAGTCCACAGCAGAGAAAAAAAAAAAACCCAAATCCTCAATCCAAACCAAACAAAATCACCAACCGGAGACAAACCCAGCACAAATCGAAGACAAACCCATGCGTCGATGCTGCCCACGTTGTCAACATCCTCGCCAACGCTTTGGTTTCCGATTACGCTACATCGGAAAGTGACGGTGAGACAGGAGAGTGACAGTGAGTTTATTGGCGGCTTGGGAGGGCTAGATCGGGCCGACGGCGGTGAATGAGGGAGATTGAGAGTGTGCCGGTGAGAAAGGAGCGACTGTGAGTGATTTGGGGCCTTGGGACCGCTGGGTCAGGAGTGGCGGTAGGAGGATGAGAGCTTGAGAGAGTTTTAGGAGAGTGAGAGGGACGGCTGGGTCGAGAGAGGACGAGAGCTTGAGTGATTTGGGAGAGGAGGCTGAGTGATTTGGGAGAGAAAGAGAGGCACAGAGTGAGAGTGATTTGAGAGAGTGATGAGAGCTGAGTGATTTAGGAGAGAGACACAAGCACGGAGTGAGAGAGAGAGAGAAAGATATAATTTTTTAATGGGAGTGAAACAAAGGCACGGAATTTTTTTTTTTTTTTTTTTTTTTTTTTTTTTTTTTTTTTTTGCTCTTATGAACAGTGCACACCTATTTTTAGATGTACACTATAGTAGTGGAGCTAAAATTTTTAGATTTAGCTCCATTGCTACAGTAACGTTTTTGGGTTTGTGGAGCTAAATTTTAGCATTATACCTATATAGCACCACTGCTGTGAGTGCTCTAAGCTTGAATTAACTACCACAATAATCATAACGTTGTTGACTACTGTTTGTTGTATAACTTTAGGTCCATTTGGGTAATGCGGCTGCGTCCGCGTTTTGGGCATTTTTTTTTAAGTCCAGCACGTTATGTACTGTTCATTGGTCATGAAAAGTGATTTTTGGCCAATGAATAGTGCTGAACAGTAATAAACAGAAAAAAAAAAATTTATTTTTTATTGTTTTTAATTTTCAGCAAAATAAATTGTATCCAAACCCACTTTATGACTTGGAAAAGGCCTCTTAAAAGTCTTATTCACTTACTTCCCAACTGTTGCTTTTTCTGGAAATCTTGTTTCAAAGATAACGTATTCTCTGTTCTTTCATGGAAAAGTTGAGCCTTGAATTTGTCACAAGTTGCATTTAGATCAATTCCACATTTATATGGCAAGATAAGTAAAGTGGCCTTTGTTTGTTGCAAGTTGTGAGGCACAATACGTGCCTTTTCCAGTTTTCCTCCCAAGAGCTCACTTTGGTGGGACCAACACTCGGTAATAGCCTTTTTTTTTTTTTTTTTTGAGAAAAGTAATAGCCTTTATTTATGCTGCAGTTTACTTGAGGTTGGTCATAAATTTTTTATTTATCAAACTTCTCAAGGTCTTTTACACTTTTCAGTCAAATTGATTTGCTCCTGAAGAGTAGTCATTGGTGAATATGATGCAGGAAATAGAAATCTCAATTTTTTTTTCCTCTTTCTTTAGGTTTTTCTCTTTGGAGTATCGTCCCACGATCGATGAAGTGGTGTTAACCCTTGAATACGCGCTGGAGCTACAAGAGAGAGCTGATGCTGCGAGGAACGATGTGGATCAATATAATTATCCCATTGTTGAATATACTGGTAGTGGTTCTCCACTTTAATCTGAGGAATCTATTCAGGATTCAGATAGCACCACATAAGCTAGTTTGTCTTTGGACACCACCATGGAAAACCCAAATGGCCAATCATTAACGGCAAACAATTATCAGAATGTCTAAATCACATTTTTACAGACAGGGATGCTCTCCATTTCAAAGTTAGGAGAAACTAAAATGAGAGCCTAGTGGCTGAGTCGTTTTTGTACTACGTACTTTAGGAGAAGAACTTGAATGTTTGTCAGCGATATCACTGCCACGGTATGGAGATCTTTATGGGAGGGTTGTGCTCTTGTTTTGGGAAATGGATCCGATTTTAATTTTGTCAGATTTTTATGTTTGAAGCTTTTACGGTGATGGATGCTATTCATAGATTGACGTACACGACTTTGTTTGCATTTGTAAGCCTGAATTAGCATTTAATATAGTCACATCATTCTCAACGTTTTTTGGTCAGTCTTATTCACTTGCTTTCAAATTACTGTTTTTCTTGTTAAAAAGACCAGCAGATTCTCTGTTTCTTCATGGAGAAGTTGAGCTCTGCAATTTATCACAAGTTGCCTTTAGATCATTTCCACATTTATGCTGCAAGATAGATCAGGGGCCTTTCGTTTTTTGCAATGGTGATAGACTGATAGTCTTGAGTTGTATGGCACAAGTGTGCCTTTTTCCGCCCAAGAGCCCACTTTGACAGCACCAACACTATGTAATTGCCTTTATGCTGCCAAATACTTGAGATGGTCATAAATTGGTTCGGTATTTTACCATGGGATACCTGCTTGATCATTTGTCAAACCGCTCAAGGTCTTCTACATTTATTAGTCAAATTGATTATTCATCAGTTTTCCAAAGTCACCAACTGAACTACAGTGCTGGATGTCAACTAACCAAGCTGTACCAAGCTCAAGTACCATTAGTGCAGTGCACCGGTTTGTGAATTTCAAGAGCAACCAAAAAGGCCAACAAAACCAAGATCAGCAGAGATTGCAAAGATCTAAAATGGGATATCAGATATTGATGGAGATATGCAAAAGGACGGTGATCTCTAGTGACTGGATGTGAGTGGAGAGGAGAGAACAGAGAAAATCGGTTCACAAAACTCAAAAGACAAGGGAGAAAGAAAAAAGAAGAAGAAGATGAACATCAAAGAATATGTGTGTGTGTGTGTGCATATATTTTATGCCATCGAACCTGAACAAGGAAGAGGATTCCCTTGAACCACCTCTTGGACTAGACCATAGACATATTCAGGGCCAGCCCTTCCCTTAGGCGAGTTAGGCAATTGCCTAAGCCCCCAAGTGGAAGGAGGTCCCTAAATTTTAGAAAAGAAGGGATAGTAGGGGCAAAAAATAATAATAATAATAATTTCATATGAATTACAAAAAACTGGCACATCTTTTAACCAAAATATAAAAAATTTGGCAAATTCGGTTAAACATTGGTTCTAAACCAAATCATTGCCCAAAAATAACATTATTATCCTCTAGACAAACTAAAAATCAACCGGGTAAACTACAAATCCAATCTAAGATATTAACCACAAAACAATCACAAATCAAAACAAATAAAACAACTCAAATCCCTAAAATTTTTAGTTTTACCATTCCCTCTGTAGCTCTGCTTCTTTCTCTTTTCTTTCCGCCTCTCTCATCTCAAGCAAGCTTGCCTTTCTCCGCCTCTCTGATTCCTTCTCTGCTCTCTGCCTTTCTCAACTGCTTAGTGCTCTGCCGCCTCTGCTCTAGGTTTTGAGTTCTCTGCTATCAGGTATTATTTCATTACTAGTTGCTAACCCGTGTGATGCACGGAAAAATTCCAAAAGAGAGAACTCCAACACTTATGCTTACTTATTACACAATCTAGAAACTGTCCTATAGGATATATGTCCTACCTATTTCACGAAAAGCATGAATTTGTTCTAACACATCCGAAATCTCCTTCAAGCATAGTTCCTACAACCCAATTGATGCCAGCAATTGAGTTGGCAAACTCTGCAATCAAATCCCCAATCCACAGTTCATGACAGGAGTGTAACACTTAGTAGAGCATGGCAGCCATCCACAATGGGTTTCCTTGGCAATGAATTAACAATGGCAATGAATTAATTATGGAATATAACAGGAGAACCATGACTATCTCTAAATATAATGTCCAAACCTGCATAATAGATGGCTTTGAAAAAAGGCCAGTGCCATGTCTACCTTTGAGATGAGGAGAAACAGGAGCTGCAAATGTTGGGCTCACTTAATATTTTAGCTTATGTTTTTTTAGCACAGTAAAGTTTAAAAATATTTTGGGTTGGTAAGCAAATAAAGTTATTTTGGAAATATGTGGGATAAGAATAAGTTGTCATCGGGAAAAAAAGAGTATTAATATTGTATTTATCCTTATTTGTGAGTATTAAATATTTATCCTTATCAATTCCTTTTGAATGGTTCAACAATCTTCTCTTACTTAAGGCCACATTTCGTCTTTCCTTAACTGGCTCTTCATTCACCTCCTTAAAGAGTTGTTCTAATTTCATACAACATTGGAAATTTCAAGTAGAAAAATAGCAAGCATATCTTTGGAAGTCTATATTCAATATCTAAAAAGGCTAGTGTTCATTATCTTTAAAATAGAACTAGTATGTAACCCGTGCTACCGCACGGGAATGAATATATTATTAATCATGATTTTATTTATGTTTAAAATGCTCAGTTAAGTTTAAATTCATATTATTAATCAGAAAATTTCATTCACAAAACTTAGCAAATATGTTTTTATGATACTCCCAATGTATTCAATTATTTTTCTTCTTTTATGACATGAAAAAGAAAAGAATCATTAAAATTTTCTTATTAAATTAGAGCAATGTTACACTATAAACATTTTTTACAATGATTGAGTTAGTAAAATCAAACGCCTTTTTGACCTTCTAGCTCGTGCCTCATCCATAACTATCTCAAATAATATACTTGTATTATCCAACCACTAACACAACATTACCGCTAAGTACTCACCATATTTGTTAATTACTTGAAAATTTATTAACTGGGAAAATACAAAGTTCTGGTAGTTTGTGAATGCTACTAAAACAAAAATGTTAAAACCTATAACGAAAAGAATATTAACTATAAGTCATGTAATTTATCAATAATAATAACAACACTATGTAAAAGAGTAGCTAACCTTTTTCAAGAAAATAAACAATTATTAATATATTATCATGGATAAATACTTACCATATTTTTCTAATCACAACATAAGTAGGGGGAAAAAATTACCTTTGTTAACAAAATAAGCAGGTACTATGGAATATATATATATATATATATTTTAAAAAAAAATTGTAGACATCTTACGCCTTGTATGTATAGAATTCTTTAAAGGTATGACTATTTGAGAATATTTATATGCATGCATTAATCGTTAAGGGTAAGTTTGATATATATATATATATATATATATATATATAATGCTAAAAATTGTAGAACTTTAAAATTTTAGATACCAAAATATTATAAAATCAACTAAAACTCAAATATCTTAAATTTCATAAATATATATTATATGTGTTAGGATTGAATTGTTAGATTTTTTTTTTTTTTATAATATTATACCACTTGACTATTTTGTATAAGATTATTATTTTTAAAATCTTTCCATTATAACGTAGATTTTCTTTATTGAATACCATAAAATATTTTTCATTTCATTTTCAAGGTCAATACTAAATACGAAAAAATAAGATAATTTTCTTGAATTCATTTTTTTGAATAAGAACTCATTTTTTTGAAAAAAAAAATTTATTTATGTTGAACCAAACATAATATTTTGGAAGTGTAGAGTGTATAGACTCTAGAGAAGCAACGTATTTGAATCATTATAGTTGCATCTTTAATCTCTACCTTACCTTTTCTTTTTTGTTTTTGGCTATTTTTCCTTTTTTGGGCAATTATCTGATCTGTGCCTTCGGTGTCAATTCCTTGAAAGCACTTGACATGTTTTGACTAAAGATGAAACGTGGATCGATGGAAATCCCACCACGTGAACACTTAGAACAATTTTCACTTCAATTGAATTTGGGATAGATGTTTATACACACTTTTTTTTCCCTTTTTTAATGCCATATAGATGTTTTGATTTTCAGATGTAAGAGCCGTTTGGTAATGTTATTCTAATAATATTATTTGTATTTTTTTTAAATATATGTGAGTGAAAAAATGTGTGAAAATATATGTAATGTTATATAAAAATTGAAAATATGTTCTTAAACTACTCTACAAAACGGGGACCTTAGACTTTACACTACAACACATATTTAGTCTACATTTATATCTCTAATAAATAGAATATGAACAACCTATCAAATAATTGACCAATAATAATAACATAAACAATAAAAAAGAGCTGACCTTTGATAAGAAAATAAGTAGCTAAAAAACCTCAGTTCGTTCGCAATAGAGTTTCCCAATTTTACGACAATCTAGAGGGAAAAAATCACACAAAATAAGGACATGAATTGTAAAAACATAGATGACCTTTGTTAAGACAATAATCTATTTAAAGACCCTTCATCAATCAAATATTGCATATTTATAAACAGTAACTGTAATAGTAAATGAACAGTAAAAATATTGGCTTGAAACGCATGCCAAAAAAAACAAAAAACAAAAAAAGCGCACAAAAAATAAAGATGTGAAATTCTACCTTATGATTCTACCAAAAAAAAAATCTACCTTTTTTTTTTACTGAAGAAGGGAGAATTGATATATTAAAAAATGGCAAGATTACAAAAGTATAACAATAGGGTCATAAGCCACTATCCACCTAGGCTACAGGACAAGAAGCAGACTAAACACTGCCACAAACAGAACACATGACTCAAGGTAATAAATAAAACATTAAAGTTATAAAAAATTCTACCTGTTCACTTCCGTCTACTTGTTATAAAGGTAAGCTTGTTGTTTATTTTATATATATATATATATATATATATATATATATATAATTATTAATTACTGTTTACTTTTTATGGCCCATACTGTTGCCTGACCACTTAGGGGCTCTAAATTTTGAGACTTCTACTTTCAACCATACACGTGGGGGAGGTAGATGGGTAGTTGATAAATGATGTTTGGTACAATCAAAACTCTCTGTGCTTCATAAAAATGAAGGAAGAACTGGCGAAAAAATAAAGAAAGAAGAATGGGAAGAAAAAAGGTAGAAGACTTAGGATGCTGGAGATTTCTCTTCAAAAAAAAAAAAAAAAGGATGCTGGAGATTTAGAGATGAGCTAAGAAAAGTGTGAAGACTACTTATTTAGCAAGCGCCTACCCAGATGCATCTGCCAGCGGAAGTTAGTATGGTGGTAAGTTGCTAAAATTACATTAAGCTTGAAGTTTTTTTTGGGAGGGCAAGCTTGAAGAGGTGGCTCCGCCTAATCACCACACTCACGGCTTCGCCTCACTGTCCACCATCGGTTGAGGCTTCTCATGCTGACGGATCAGCTTCTTAGTCTCAAGACTCAGGTATATTTTCTTCCTTTTTCATATATCTTTTTCTCTATTTGGGAATATGATTTTTTTCCTTTAAATTTATGTACATTTCCTGATATTTAGTTTTATCTTTTTTTCTTTTTTTGGGTGTTTTCATTTGCTTATTCACAAAAACGAAGGAATAAGAGTAATCAAACCTTTTGTTTTGCAGAGCAGCACCTTTAAAATTGTGAAGAAAAGCACAATCGGAATAGATGGAGAACCTCTACCTATATAAGATACAGAAATACATGCATCATGGACACCGAGATATTCTTTTAAAATTCCATAGCATTAATTGAAGAAGAGGGGAGCTGTATATTGAAGGAGATGAAGGATTTTGGGATTTGATTACTGTAGAAGGGGTGGTGAACCTGAAAATAGGGAGCGAAAAGCAGGATGTTTTATTCACCCCAAAAAAAAAAAAAAGCACAGCATAATCTGATCCCACTTAATTTTAGACGGATTGAGGGAAGACACGTCACACAGTTGAAGTTGTAATTTGAAATTATAAGCTGGACATGTGGCATAAAATTAGAGATCTAATTTAGAATTGCAATTTGAATTTCTCTCTGCTTCACCTATTATTTTATATATAGATTACAAAACCATATACGAAAAACATATTAGTCCAACAACAAATGACAATGCACACTTCAATGCAATGTGCATTTCTTGTATGGCCAAAATAAAATAAACAAATAGCTACTCAAAAAAAAAAAAAAGCAGGATTGCAATAGCATATTTGCTACACTTTTTTCTTTTTTTTTTTTTTTTTTTGCACAAAGCCATAATTGAGACATGTTTTTTTTTTTTTTTCGATAAAATTGCCCACCTATAATTTAAATACATACAATATTATAAGCCTTCTATTTGTTCTTTGTATAGTACCTTAATTATTAAAAGAAATACATAATTTTTCATTGGGATAAGTCAAAAATTAAATCTATAGAATTCGGGACCTTATCTCCTACAATTGGTGAATATATGCAATACCTACAACGTAACAACTGTTCCAATAACAAAATGTAAAATAATTTAAAAAAACAAAAAAAAACAACATACACACAAAAGCTCCAACTAACATCTAACTTGTCAAATCCTAAAAAACTTTATGACCCATTTCCTAAAAACATTCATGCATTTATCGTCAACAACCAAACAACTCCAACTCTCAATAATCATAACCAACCACAGCCTACCAAATTTGGAAAAAAGAAAGCATTTTCTCATATACTTTTTTCATGAGAAAAGAAAAGTTGTGATCTCTCTCCGTAATTTGCTCTTCGATTTGTTATACCAATGACATATATTCAAGCAAAGACAATGTCTTGAGGGATCAAATAGGATATGTGACACCAAGTGAGTAGAGATTGTTTATGACATTGTCATTTACAGACATAGTTTTAAAATCCAAACCGTTCAAAGAACTGTAAAACAGAGAGATTTAAGGTTTTTGAAGTTGAAATGAGGTCAAACCATAATAACATCATAATTAATTTAATGATTATTTAATGAATAAATAAATATATTAAATTAGTAAAAATATAAAAATTGACTAAAATAATTCAAATAAATATAAATATCTATATTTCAAATTTTTTTTTTTTTTATATATCATAACTTTCATAAGACAAATAAGTACTATTAAATCAAAAGCAAACATAAATAAATATTGAGTATCTCAATCAATGGATATATATATATATATATATGAAATTAATATACTTAAACTTTTTGTTAGAGTTTAATATTCTACTACTTTTTTGTGATAATTTTTATTTTTATTTTCATTTTTTATGATCGTGTTATTATTTTGAATATTTTTGAATGTATTACTACTTAAGCTGCATTATATATGTATGAATAATATATTGTAGGATTCATGATGATAGAAGGTATTGGTCTTGGAATTAGATGTGAAAAGGATACAACTATAGTTGGCCTTGTATTCAGTCCAAAGCTGATCAACCGTCTTCTGAAGTTAGTAAAATTTAATTAACTTAAAATTAGATAGAAAGGATTTTATAAATTTCAAGTTAGCGTCATGCTAGGTGAAAACTTTAGAGGAGTGTAATTAAGTTCTTGCAAGTTTTTTAAATAAATATTAATAATAATAAAAAGATATATTCATTTGAAGATAGAGATTAGTATTATAAATAGGATGAGGAAATTTTATTGTATTATGTTTTTTGGAAACATATTTTCTACCAAACTCGGTTGGCTAATTTGTACATTTCCAAGTCAACTAAGCACATTTTGCATGTTACATGTAATTCTTCATTTCCATATGGGTAAGGGCATTCACGATCCCAATGACCCACTCCATTTTTCTTGCATTCTTGGTTTTTTGGGATGCAAAATGCGTTTGTTCCAAAAACTATATGTTAAAGGATTTATCGATAGTTTTGCAGCAATTGTTTTCCATTTGATTGGTTTAGAATTGATAATAGTAGTTGTATTCCTTTATCATTTGATTCGCAATTGCCAATCCATACTTTGCATTTTTGTCTCCTTCTATATTTGCTTGAAGAAGGATTTCTTTTCTTGCTTTATATTTGTGTGCTCTGACCCAAAATAGTGCTTGTTTGTTTTCAGCCCTAAAGCATTGATGAATGAGTTTTTCTTCATCATTTCGAAGGAATTTTGGAGCAATCCAGTTAGATTGATGTGATGAAGAACTTTTTTCCTTTTGGTTAGCCGATTGAATCGCTTGCAGTTACTTTTAAAAAAATGAAAACACATATTAAGAAACTAACATGTTTAAAAAAATTAGATGGTGACAAAACATGACAATAGTCATATACAAAGAATTACTCATGAACATTATTATCATATCACAATTGCAATATTTGATTGATGAAGCTATAAAAATTTTTTTCTTTTAGAAATATAACAGTGACTGTATAATTGTGCACTACTTTATAGTAAAAAGTTAATAAAAAGAGAAAATATAATTTTTTATATATCATAACTTTCATAAGACAAATAAGTAATATTAAATCAAAAGCAAACATAAATAAATATTGAGTATCTCAATCAATGGATATAAATATATATATATATATATATATGAAATAAATATACTTAAACTTTTTGTTAGAGTTTAATATTCTACTACTTTTTATGCAAGTCTTTATTTAAATTATCTTACATTATGTCTAGCCCATTTAATTACCTAATATTATTTTATTATGCCCAACTTCATTAATCACTTATGAAATTTTTTTTTTTTTTTTTTTTTTAAAAAAACAAAAACTAAAGAGGGGTGGACATTTGTTTGTCCGCCCATTAAAATACATGCCCAAGACAATTTACGAAAGAAATAAGTGGTTGAATGGGTCAAGCATAACCAGTCCATCTTCTGCAACAGCCAAAACCTTCACCATGACAGTCAAGCAAAGAAGATTTGTAGAAATGGAGAAAATGCAGCGAGAGCAAGAGAGATAGAAACAATCTCATGGTTTGAGCATCTCATGGCGGTTGAAGCTTCAACAATGGCTGTAAGTACCCAAAATAATATATATATATATATATATATATATATATATATATATATCTGATCTGAACCTGTGAGAACCAAAATACAGATTGTTCAAGCTTTTGGCTTTATTTTTATTTTTTTGTTTTTGTTTTTGTTTTTGTTTTGGTCTGTTTGTTTGCTGAGAATCCCACAACAAATATCCATGGCTTTAAATATGATAATTTCGTGGGCGCTTATTAGTGGAAAGGATTGGATTCTGCATTGGTATAGGTTAGGCTGATAGGTTCTTTATCTATGGAGGCAAAGAGATTGCAAATATATATATATATAGAGAGAGAGAGAGAGAGAGAGAGAGAGAGAGAGAGAGAGAGAGAGAGAGAGAGAGAGAGAGAGAGATAAAGCAATGGTTGTTCTATTTCCAATAAGCAACAATTGAATGTTTTGAAAAAACTCTTGATCGAGAATAGGAAGAATCACCATTAATCAAGAGACAGATTTGAAGAAGGTCTGAATTAATGCTCAATTAGTTGAAAGAATAGCAAAATGTTAATTACAAGAGGAAGAGATAATGCGTACCTAGGAGATGAACAGGTATGAAGAAGTTATTTTTTTAGCAAAGTGGCAATTGAACAGGTACGAAGAAGTGATTCAAAGGAGATGAAGAGACCAAGGAGGGAAGAGAGAGAGTTTGGTGTTAGAAAGGTGAAATTCTAAAGTTTAGAAAGTGTGAAAGACAAAAAGAGCAAAAGGAGGAGGGGAGACAGAGGCGTTAGCATCAAAGACAACATTAACAACATTAACGTAAGATTGGGCTTTATGGTGTAGGGTTGGAAATCATTTCTTTTTAATAGTATTTTAAAATTATGAGAAATATTTAGAAAAAAGTATTTTTAAATTATGGGAAAATTTTAGAAAAAAAAAAAGGTAATGATGTGGCTACTGATGTGGCTCAATAGGAGTGTAGCAACATTAAATGTTACACTTCAGCTATTCATAATATATAGATTTGGGCGCTCAGGCTTTTTTTTTTTTTTTTGATGAATGGGCGCTCGGTTTCAGTTTCAGCCTTTCTCTTCATTTTATTTGCTAAGACTTAAGATAAAAAGATTGGGGCACCTGCCTCCTGCTTGGATGTTTCACGTTGTCTAGGCCTTCAAGTTTCTTTTTTTTTTTTTTTTTTTTTTTTTTTTTTTGGGTTTTAGATATTAGATATGATTTGTTTTGTGTTTTTTTTTTTTTTTTGAGGTGGGTCTTATTAATAAGCCTTGTGTTATGGCTGTGTTTAAATTTTTTTTAAAATTTTAATCTTGTGTTTATATATATATATATATATATATATATATTAGTTAGTGGTAATATATTGAATAAGTCTTTATTTATGCAGGTTAAGATTGCTAAAAACTTGTTATTGTTCGGTAAAACTACAATAATATATTAAATTAATAAATCTTTTAAATGAAATATATTATAATATAAAAATATTAAATAAACATTAATTTAATTAATATATAAGTATAGAAATGCCCCATTTTTAGTTCTCGCCTAAGGCCCCAAAATGTTTAGGACCGCTCTAGATATATTAAGTAATCCAAGAGAATTTCTAATTGAATTGAACCAATTCACTTCCAAATTCAAACACATTGGTCGGGGAAATAATAAAAAAAATAAAAATAGTGGACGAAAAGGAAAGAGAAAAACAAAGAATGAATAGAAAACTAGAATAGAAAAAACAGAATGATAGATGAGCGGCAATCAGGAAGGCAAGAGATCAGGAAGGCAATAAATTATTAATGTATTAATTACTACTTATGACGAGTGATAATCAATTTATAACATTAAAATTGTAATATTTCTAACATCACTCATGCAACTACTTATTCAACCATATAATAAATTTATTTATTCTCATAATACACTGAATTTTTATGTCATTTGAAATTAATTATTCAATTAAAAAAAAGACAAAAATTACCTATGACCTAATCACTCAACTTTATTAATTACAAAATTATTTCGACCACAGAATCACAGACCCACACAAGAAATTATAGAGTCCTTTGGTGGACCACGTCACTTGTCCATGGTCCACCATTCCACTAAAAAACTTCCACTTATTTAAAATTGTTGAGTCAGTAATTAATTTTTATTTAAAAAAATTTTCTAACTAACAATTTTAAACAAGTAGAAGTTTTTTAGTGGAATGATGGACCACATCATTTGTCTATCATGTAGATCTTATAATTTCTCGACCCACACCCATTGCAATTTGCTGGCACTATTAACCAATCAAATAAAAATGCCCCAAAACTTTGCTATCAGTTCCACTAGTAAATAAAGCCTCAAACTAGTGGTTACAAAATATCGCGAGTCTTTTGGGTTAATATTGCAAAATTTGAACTTAATTTGTGTTATAGGTACTATTTTAACTTAATTGGGGAATTGAGGAAAGAGAAAGAATTTCGGCAACAATGTTGCCGAAATTCAACAAAAGCAGGAGAGAGAAAGAGAAAAAGTTGGAGAGAGAAAGAAGAGGAATTTCGGCAACGTTGTTACCGAAATTCCTCTGCCCAAATTCCTGCCCGATTTTGTGTAAAAAAACAATTGCGGCAATGCCATTGCCGAAATAGGGAAAAAAAAGAAATTTTTTTTTTGGTAATTGTGGCAATGGCATTGCCGAAAATGGGGGAAAAAAATTGAATGGAATTATGGCAATGTCATTGCCGAAAATGAGAGGAAAAAAAAAATGTTGTTGCCGAAATCTGGGAAGAAATTTTAAAAAAAGTGTTACGTTCACAATATTTTTATAATATTTTCACAACAAATCACAGGTGATTAGTTATTATTAGTTCAAATTTGATTTTAACACTGAGATTACTTTTTTAATCTAATAATAACAACCTGCCACTTAAAATTTGTTGTAAAAATATTGTAAAAATTGTGTGTACCTATCATTTCTTAAAAAAAAAAAAAAAAAGAATTGTGGCAATGGGATTGCCGAAATAGGTGTAGAAAATTTTCACCTATTTCGGCAATGCATTGCCGAAAATGTGAAAAAAAAAAAAAAAAAAAAAAAAAAAAAAAAAGAAAGAAGGAGAAGAATTGTGGCAATGGGAATTTCGACAATCCCATTGCCACAATTCTTCTCTCTTTTTCTTTTTTTCTTTTTTTTTTCTTTTTTTATTTTAAAGAATTGTGGCAATGGGAATTTCGGCAATTCCATTGCCACAATTCTTTCTTTCTTTTTTTTTTTTTTTTTTAGAATTGTGGCAATGGGATTGCCGACATAGGTGAGAATTTTCTACACCTATTTCGGCAATTCCATTGCCACAATTCTATTATTTATTTATTTATTTTAAGAAATGATAGGTACACACAATTTTTACAACAAATTTTAAGTGGCAGGTTGTTATTATTAGATTAAAAAACTAATCTCAGTGTTAAAATCAAATTTGAACTTATAATAACTAATCACCTGTGATTTGTTGTGAAAGTATTATAAAAATATTGTGAATGTAACACTTTTTTTAAAATTTCTTCCTAGATTTCGGCAACAACATTTTTTTTTTCCTCTCATTTTCGGCAATGACATTGCCATAATTCCATTCAATTTTTTTCCCCATTTTCGGCAATGCCATTGCCACAATTACCAAAAAAAAAATTTCTTTTTTTTCCCTATTTCGGCAATGGCATTGCCGCAATTGCTTTTTTACACAGGACCGGGCAAGAATTTGGGCAGAGGAATTTCGGTAACAGCGTTGCCGAAATTCCTCTTGTTTCTCTCTCCAACCTTTTTTCTTTCTCTCTCTTACTTTTGTTGAATTTCGGCAACACTGTTGCCGAAATTCTTTCTTTTTCCTCAATTCCCCAATTAAGTTCAAATAGTACCTATAACGCAAATTAAGTTCAGATTTTGCAATATTAACCCAAAAGACTCAATTTCATGTGTAGGTACGTTAATGGGAGCAACTACAGAATAGTAGGGTGAAAGAATAACTTGGTGCCTAGATAATTATTTGAAGTTTACAGCTGCGAAGAGTTATGGGGCACTGGAAAGAGAATCTTGACTTGATGCTTGATTTAATTTATTGTCGTTCATTGGTTGGTTGACTGCATATATGTAGTCGATGTATATTTCAGTTCGTTTCATTTATGAGATTTTCTTTTTTTTGAGAGGGTTTCATTTATGAGTTGTAGCTTGATGCAGACTTGTAGTCAATTTGGATTTCTATCAAGTATGGATGGACAAGTTTTGATTTTGCTGGTTTGCATTTTTAGCTCTTGATGAATTAAAACTTTCGTGGAACATAAAATTTTGTAAAAAAAAATCCAATTGGACAATCAATACAATTTATTTTTATCAAATACACAGTTCCAACAACATTTAAAAAATCATCATACAAAAATGATCCATTCAAAACAAATTAACCATCTATCCTAGCACCCAATTTTCTTTAGATAGAACCCATAAAAGTAGGGCTGTCCAACCCAAACCTAGAATTGAGAAATTGGTTTGATCCGGAACCAACCCAACCAAATCCCGTAGTGTAGCGTTCGTCAGAGGGTCAATGTTAAGAACACTCTATATTGGCAGGTTTCACCGTCTGAGACCCAATTGGACCAATACGAAAGAAAACCATGTCGTTCTCCTCCTATTCTTGCCATGACCCAAGTTCTTTGACATATGCCACCAATTTTCGCAAATATGGCAAGATCCCTCCCCTCCCAACCAAACAACCCCATCCAAAATCCGGGGAAAATCGCTAAATAGTCTTAATTTTTAAATTATGTAGCGAAACAACTCTTTTTTCAAACGGTAGCAAAATACCACTTTTTTCCAACTTGACATTGTTGAGTCCTAGGCAGAACTCAACATTACCAATGTCGAGTTCCGATATTTTGCTACATCATTTGAAAATTGTGTTTTTGGCTACATGATTTAAGAATTAAGGCTATTTATCCATTTTTGCCCAAATTCACCGCAACTAAATATTGCCTTAGTTCATGAGTTCTCTCTATATATATGTAGAAGAGTTCTATGTTTACACCCTCCAATCAAATACTATCACGTCAGATTTGCTTAAAAGTGAGAAAATAAAAAGCCTAAAACATGCTATCATAATCCCATAATTCACATTCAAATTTGATATTAAAAATAAAAAATAAAAAAAGAAAAGAAGTCCAAAAACTATTCAACTGGAAAAACAGCTGGTGCTGAGACATCGTCAAGTCAACCATAAAAAAAACCTCCACTTGTTTGTCTATATTTTTCAGAGAAAATCCAAAACAGATCATAGAAAAATACCCCTACTTGTTTGTCTATTTTTGAATTTTTTTTTTTTTTTTTAAAGATTATTATCTCCATAGGATCCAAGCAGTGAAATAAGTGGGGTCCAGAACCCCAAACAATTGTGGGTTTTCCAAAATTTCCGCAAGATTGATGCCCAACGTCTGCAAGTGGAGCGTCCCAACACTCACGGACCCAAGTGACCCCAAACTGTGGACCCGTCTCTTCTCCATTCTCATTGGTCCGTGCTTCACACTCTCTCTTCAACGCGCGTTGACCTTTCAAAAAAGAAAAAAATTTCCTTGATTCTCCTCTTTTGATTGCAACCATCCCTCCCCTCTTATATCTCCATCATTAACCCCAAATTTTTATTCCATCATTTCATTTCTCCTCTTCCTCTAAATTATAAATATAAAAAATAAAAAAAAAACCCAAATTTCAATTACACAAAACTATCCTCCTCTTCCTTCCTCTTCTTCCAAGAACCTTCTCTCTCTTCAAAAAAAAAGTCTCCTCTCCTCTCCTCTCTTCTTTTCTCCTCTTTTCATTTCACAACAAACTTTGTTATTCTTGGTCTTATTTTTCTCCTCTCCAAAGACCAACTCATCCTTGGGATCTGAAACAGATCCTTTCAGTCATCGCCTGAGCAGCAGGCCGCTACTTTGCATTGATCATTGTTATACTATACGACCGGAGTGTGAATTAATGGAAGGTATTTCGAAGTTATTAAGGACATCCGGGAAGAGAAGGTCAGACGAAACAAGACAATCTTATTCAGTTCTTCCTGATGGACTATGCCATCGATTTTCGCTAGCTGAGATCAACACAGCTACCAATAACTTCGATGATGATTTAGTCATTGGTGAGGGGGTTATGGGAAAGTATACAAGGGGTTTATCCATGACCCTACTACAATAAGCGTTGCACTAAAGCGTGTGAATATCAAGTCAAAGCAGATTTTTCACGAGTTAAGGACCGAGTTGCTGTTGCTTTGCCAGCTACACCACCCTAACATTGTCCCTCTCATCGGATATTGTCTCGATGATCAATAGGTGATCCTAGTCTATGAGTTCATACCAAATGGAACCCTCTCGAAATACCTCCATTTCCAGGAGCATGATCTCGATCCCTTGTCGTGGAAACAAAGACTCCAAATTTGCATTGGAGTGGCGCGTGCATTACACTATCTTCACTCTGGGGTGAAGCATATTATCATCCATCGTAACGTGAAGTCAAGCAACATTCTGTTGGACGAGAAATTGGAGCCCTAGTTGATAAATTTCGGGATGTACAAGATGGGTCCTCCGAGTCTGTCAAAGGACCTTAGGATGGTGTCTGATGTGGTGGGTACTTTAGGATACTTGGATCCGGATTATTTCTTCAACAAGGTGCTGACCGATAAATCCGACGTCTACTCTTTTGGTGTGGTACTGTTTAGAGTACTCTGTGCCAGAAGTGCAGTGAGACCTGAATTGGTGACACATGAGGGGCATCTAGCTTCCTGGGCCCGAAAATGCATACAAGAAGGGACTATTTATCAAATCATTGATCCGTATCTAAAGGGTAAGATAGCTCCAGAGTGTTTCAAGATATACATGGACATTGCCAATTCTTGTGTACGAAATAAGGGAAAGGATCGTCCCATGATTACTGAAGTGGAGGTAGTACTTGAACATGCACTGGAGCTACAAGAGAGCGCAGATGCTGCGAGAGAGGATGTGGATCCTGGTGGTGGTGGTGATCGATATAAGTATCCCATTGTTGAATATACCTGCATTGCTTCTCCGCCTGAATCTGAGGGATCACCTGAATCTGAGGGATCTATTTCAGATTCTGATAGCACCACATCAGCTGAATTGTCCTTGGATGCCACCATAGAAAGCCCAAACGGCCAATGATTAAGTTCGTAACAAAAATAAAAGCCTAGTTGCTGCGTTTTACACTGCCTTATGAACAAAACAGGTCTGCTGATTAGTGATATCATTGCCACGGTATGGAGTTTTGTTAGAGGGTGTGCTTTGCTCTTGTTTTGGGAAATGGATCTGATTTTAGTTTTGTTAGACTTCTATGTTGAATTGTAGTTTGAAGTTTTCATACAAGAACTTTGTATTTTGTAAGCCTGAATTAACAACCACAACAATCTCATCATAACATTGCAAATACTGAAGAAGGTGAAGCTTTCTCTCTCCCTCTGTAGGAGTTCTTTTCTCTTGCTTTCAGTACAAGTTCTCTCCCTCTGTCAATACGGGTTCCTTCTCTGAGTCTTTGTAGCCCACAAGGTCTGATTAAAACTCCTTAGCATCATGAATCTTGCAATCACTGGGGGCTTTCAGCATTTTCAACTTACAGATAAGGAAGATGAAGTCGCGGTTTCAACCTTGCGACCGAACCTAGGTTTCAAATCTATGGTTTGTCCGTTTCTCATCAAGGTAAGTCCGTTTTTCTGGAGGATAGGTTCAGATCTAAAACCTGTAGATAGGGGAATAAAGGTCCTCCAACTTATGTTCAGATCTTGTGTTCATATGAAATGGCTTCCCTTCTTTTGCTTTATCTGTGTTTTTGTGGCTCTTGGTGAGAAGCATCGTTTGGGGTTCCAAGGAAAGTCCAGCCATCTTTGGCTTTTTGGGGATTGGATCAGAGAATATTGTGGTTGTGTGAGGGTTTTTGTGAAACATGGAGTTGCTTGCAGAAGTGGACCGGCGGAGGAAGGAAAGGATGATGGCGCCGGTGTACGGAGTCTAGTGAGTCTAGCGAGTAGGGGTACGGAGCGAGCGAGGCACTCAGTTGCTTTGTCAAATCGCACATGCTCCAACAACATGAACCGGCGGCAAGGCAGCAAGTCAGGTGTGCTGTCTGGTTCGCCCCTTGAGCCCAGCGCCCTCTCCAGACGTGCTCTCTAGTGTTTCCCAAGGGTCTTCCGTGCAGAAGTCAAAGTTTCGGTTTTGGGCTTACTTTTGTTTCCCTCTGAGGCCCAAAAATCTCCCTGCCATTTACCCATAAATACTCCCTCTCCCTGTTATGAGCCCACCAATACCCCTTTAAATAGGGTTGCTAGAGCCCAAGGAAAGAAGCCCCAAAATTGTAATATGCAAGCACAAGAATTTAGATGGGCTCTTGGGTTCATGGGGGAAGGGGGTGCATAGTTTGTTTGTTTTCTCCCAGTTGTTTTGTTGGCTTTCACTGATGTATCTCTTTCATATGAATGAATAGTTCATGTATTTTTATCAAAAAAAAAAAACATTGCAAATACTGTTTTTTGTAAATAGTCATAAGATAACTTGGAGGAGGTTGATTAGTCTTATTCACTTGCTTTCAAATTATTGTTTTTTCTTTGTTAAAGAGTAAAATTCTTGTTTCAAAGACACTGTATTCTCTAGTTAATTTCCTGACGGAGAAGTTGATCCCTTGAATTTATCACAAATTGCCTTTAGATCATTTCCGCATTTATGTTGCAAGATAGATTAGGGGCCTTTTGTTTGTTGCAATGGTCTTGACCATAGTTTTAAAAACGGGTACTGTCAAAGAACCGAATTATGGACTGATTATTGGTCTAATTAATAATTTTTAAATTATATAAATAAATAAGTTTTCTTATACACTAATAAACTAATAGTAATAAATATGTTTACTTAAAAAATATATATCTTTTTAGAGAATTTGTGTATGTTTTTTAGCATTTTACATCTTACATTTACAAAATAAAAATACCAAAATGTAAAAAAAAAAAAAAAAAAAAAAAAAAAAAAAAAAAACAGGAGTACTAAACATTAACAGATTAATGTTACAAAATAATCACCCTACTGGATAATCCATAAAACTAACTGTGGGGCCCAATAATTTATGGGCCAGACCCATTTACCTGTGGGGGAATCCACAAGCCCAAGCCGAGGAGGGTTATGGTCCAAACCCGATAAAATAAAACACAAGATAGCCTTGAGATACAGCCGAGGACAGTTCAATCATCGGCAGACCCAAAGTCCCACTAGAAAGAGGGGCAAAAGCGGTATAGGACTAAGCTTGAAAGAAAATCTAAAATATCCAAGGAAAGCTGCCCTTACTGCCATTCAATACTCTGCACCCGACAGAGCCGTATTCTTCGGCTTTTACAACCACCCCCAACGACTTTGGGTATGGGCTGATAGGACAAGTATCAGTCTTGGAAAGTTTGACCCTACACGTGGACGAACGACAGTGAACGCAAGCTGGGATAAAAGGAAAAGTAAGTAATTTAGAGAGGGGGCTGGGAAAAATCGCTAAAAACCAGAGCCTCTCAGCCCACCTCCAGGAGAGAGACTCCAGGGGTGAAAACAACCTAACCATGCACGAACACCACGAAAAACCCACCGCCTGGAGACCAAGGCCTAGCCTTTCAAGCCCACGCTCTACAAATGATATTGTTTGGTCCATTTTACGTGCGAACCCAATACTGTTACGGTTCGTTACAAAATCGTGTCCCTACAATTGGCACCGTCTGTGGAAAAGGCTTGTGCGTTGGCATGGGTGGTAGGTCGAGAGAGTTCCTTTGTCATTTCTAACCGTTGGTTATAGAGTTCTGGTGTAAAGTCCCGCGAGGGGCTATGATTCTTGACTAGGGGCTACGTTTGCTAGCGTCAACCACTTAGATCGCTCTAGGGGCTTGACCGAGGATCTAATTCCCCTAAAGCCAAGGTCCCACGCAAAGAGAAAACTAGGTTTTGGACAGAACCAAGGCATTGCATGGTCCTCGGACTCAAGCCTATGGGGAAACCAACTACTTGGATGAGAAAACTGGGTTTTGGACAGAACCAAGGCATTGCATGGTCCTCGGACTCAAGCCTATGGGGAAACCAACTACTTGGATGAGAAAACTAGGTTTTGGACAGAACTAAGGCATTGCATGGTCCTCGGACTCAAGCCTATGGGAAACCAACTACTTAGATGAGAAAACTGGTTTTGGACAGAACCAAGGCATTGCATGGTCCTCGGACTCAAGCCTATGGGGAAACCAACTACTGGATGAGAAACCAGAACCAAGCATGCATGTCCTCGGACTCAAGCCTATGGGGATGGATGAGAAAACTAGGTTTTGGACAGAACCAAGGCACTGCATGGTCCTCGGACTCAAGCCTATGGGGAAACCAACTACTTGAATGAGAAAACTGGGTTTTGGACAGAACCAAGGCATTGCATGGTCCTCGGACTCAAGCCTATAGGGAAACCAACTACTTGGATGAGAAAACTGGGTTTTGGACAGAACCAAGGCATTGCATGGTCCTCGGATTCAAGCCTATGGGGAAATCAACTACTTGAATGATAAAACTGGGTTTTGGGCAGAACCAAGGCATTGCATGGTCCTCGGACTCAAGCCTATTGGGAAACCAACTACTTGGATGAGGAAAACTGGGTTTCGGACAGAGCCAAGGTATTGCATGGTCCTCGGACTCAAACCTACGGGGAAACCAATCGCTTGGATGAGAAAAAGATTGAGTTTTGTAAAGTTGGCTACTTAATAACAATTCTAAGTTACTCAATCCCCGGCTCAAATACTATAGAAGGTTAATGCCAATAGAAGTGTTAAGAAAATGGTGAAACGCCCCACTATTCAGTAGCCTAGGGGGGCTGTGCATTCTGCGGATGATACGTCCTCGGATGGTTACTTCCTACACCGCATCGAACATTGAGCTATCATCTCGGCTAGTTTTGGGGGTAAGTATCGTTTTTCACAGGTCGGCATTGTTGTGCCAAGCAACTCTATTAAAGTTATGGTGATATCTTTTTCTTAGCAAGCATTTTTGCCCTAAGTGTCATTGATTCGAATGCTATATTATTGTGCCGAACCGCACTTGCAAATTCATAATAGTGCCCTTCTCTTTGATAAAGGATTAGGGCCCCAAGTATCGTACTCTAAGGTCGGCGGTATTGTGCTAGGCTGACTTAGTAAGCTCATCATAATGTCCTTTCTTTTCCTGCCTAATGGGAGTCTCAGCCTTAAGTGTCATTTGTTCGATTCAGTATTATTAAGCCGGATTGTTTTTATAAACACAGAGTAAGATCTTTTTATTAACTGGGACTTTGGTCCTAGACGTCGGTCACGGTTTAAAAATAAAAAGAATTCACAAGATTGTGTGTCTACGCATTGCACTATTACTTCGAAAATATAAAGATAGAACATGTGAAGTAAAGTGATAACAATTTGTATTAATGTAAAGATGTATTACAACGTACAAAGAGGGGCTTAAACAAGCCTATACAAAAGGTAGATTGCCAAAACAATAAAAAAAAAAAAAAAAAAAAAAGCAATACATTAAATAAACAGCTAGACATCTTTTTAAACTCGTCTCCGAAGTCTTTCCAAAACTCTGCCTCAGTGGCGCCCATATCGAGAGAAGGACCTTCTTTAGAAGAAGATGGAGGAGATGAATGAAGAAGATGGAGGAGATGAATGAAAAGAAGGAGGAGAAGAAGAGAGAAGAGATGAAAAGAAAGAAAAATGAGCAAAAGAGGGAGAAGGACAAGCACCAGGATGGATCTGGTGGTGGAAAGAAGAAGAAAGAGAGGCAAAAGGAAGCACCAGTGAACGAAGAGAGGAAGAAGCAGGGACACTTGGTCCCTGCCTCAGTCCTGACTCCTAACACACTAGTGCCATGTTAGGTATGCTCATGAGAGAGCAGTTGGTACTGATGATAGGTGTCCTCGACTCAGTCACGCCGAAAGTTTGACGTGACGAGTCCCTACTTTGGATTTTGGCTGAAAGGAAGGTGGGATAGATTTTGAGTCTTCGCCATCCCTGCCCTGACCGAGCCATTACGAGCTTTATCGGAACGTGGTGTTTACCGGGGGGGGGGGGGTATGGTTCGGGGGGGGGGGGGTATGGTTCCTTCATTACTCGTTGTTATGGTGAGCGTATTATAATTTAGTGTATAACTAGTGGGTAAAGTACACATTAAGGGAGGCTAAGGACTTCAGATCTCAGAAGGACAAAAAGGGTCTCTGTACGAAAGCGATAGCCTCCTACTTGTCTTCTTATAGGAAGGGCAAAACGGAAGGTATTAAATTTGTTCAGGTTTCCAAGAGAATCTGTAAACAAAGATGTATCTGTTCCACTTCCCCACCTCATCAAACAAACCGTCAAAATTTAAATAATCTCGTAAACAAAAGTCATTAAAAGCGCGTTTTGGATAACCAAACGGCGAGAACGCGTCAGGAGTAAAATCAAAAGAATGTCTCGTAGACCGGTACATTTCCTGGGCAGATGAAGAACCGCCAGCATTAATGAAAGGCTGAATTAAATGAGCCGTAATAAAGGCTCGGTATTACCAAAACCCCCCTTTCCAACCAAGAGGTCGGACAACAGGGTTTTGAGGGGCTATTGTGGGGCCCAATAATTTATGGGCCAGACCCATTTACCTGTGGGGGAATCCACAAGCCCAAGCCGAGGAGGGTTATGGCCCAAGCCCGATAAAATAAAACACAAGATAGCCTTGAGATACAGCCGAGGACAGTTCAATTCTCGGCAGACCCAAAGTCCCACCAGAAAGAGGGGCAAAAGCGGTATAGGACTAAGCTTGAAAGAAAATCTAAAATATCTAGGGAAAGCTACCCTTACTGCCATTCAATACTCTACACCCGACAGAGCCGTATTCTTCGGCTTTTACAACCACCCCCAACGACTTTGGGTATGGGCTGATGGGACAAGTATCAATCTTGGAAAATTTGACCCTACACGTGGACGAAGGACAGTGAACGCAAGCTGGGATAAAAGGAAAAGTAAGTAATTTAGAGAGGGGGCTGGGAAAAATCGCCAAAAACCAGAGCCTCCCAACCCACCTCTAGGAGAGAGACTCCAGGGGTGAAAATAACCTAACCATGCACGAACACTAGAGACCAAGGCCTAACCTTTCAAGCCCACGCTCTACAAATGATATTGTTTGGGCCATTTTACGTGCGAACCCAATACTGTTACTGTTCGTTACAAAATCGTGTCCCTACACTAACATTACAAAATAATCACCCTTAACATAATAAACTTTCAATAGAACCAAATAAATGTGTTCGTTACATCCAAATAACAAATAAGTTTCAAACAAAAAACTATTAAGTTTTAAGGTTCATTGGATATCAACACAGGTCTCATTTGTTTTAAAGATATTTGAAATTAGTGTCATCATGTGATCCAAATGCTCCACCACCGCCATCATCCTCATCCTCATCTTCATCCTCATCCTCATCAGGATGATTTCTACCTTTAAATCCAAGAGTATCCTTATAACACCAAATGATCCCAAATCAATGTCATCATCCTCAATCATGTCATTGATCATATCTATACAAATTCCAAAATCAATGAAGAACAATAAATAAAAGTACGATTCTAATAATCATTTCTAATAATAGTCTAATTAAAATATGCAACTAGGCAAAGAATTCACAAAATTTCTTATAAACTAACCTCCTTGTGCATAGCTAGAAGACCTTTCTTCAATTGGATAAGCTCCTTCTTTGTATAATGTATTCATTAACTCCACATAATCAAGAAGTGGAGGTTACTCTTCTTCCTCTACCCAAAATTTTGTTTTATTGATACTTGCATAATCAATAGGATCAAAATTGAACTGCTTACTTTTGACTCTGTACCATAAAATGAACATTTGAATATTCGAACCAACCAAGTATTACTATAAAAGAAAGTAAGAGTAGTATTTGAATAAATGAACAAGATCTATATACCTCTCTTTCAACCGGTAGTTATAATGAAGATACAAAAGATCATTAAGTTGTTGATGCTCCAACTATTTTTCCTTTTGGTATGTACTTACTAAAAAACACTCCAATTCTGCTCAGATCCTGACGAGGCAGCTGTTTGGCTAAGGATCCGAATGAATTGCAAACTTTTGTAAGTTTGGAGCGCAAGACCCAAACAACTTCCACCACTCATCTAAGTTCCATATACTACACAAAACAAATATACAAAGAAAATACTCTTCAAAACATAATTTCATATTATTATTAGCTAAAGTAAACAATATCTTACTCGGCTGAGATGTCTTGGCTGTTTCTAGTGCAAGTTGAGTTCCAAAAGTTTGCTCATGCTCTCGAAATAGCTTTAATTCCTCCACCAACTTGAGTCGACCATTGGAAACTTTTGATTCAATAATATCTGTCACAGCAGATTATGTCTCTAGCCTTTTATTAAGAGTGGATGGATCATATTGGAATGAGGGATTCAACCAAAAAGCTGCAGCATGAATATCTCTATAGAGTTGAGTATCCCCACGATCCTTCATAATTTAACATATGGCTCCAAAAATTTCTTCTTATCCTTGAAATTTTTTTATTCCTTCAATTGCACTATACATGCCATCATAAACATATCCCATAGCTGGTTGTTCATCAGAATTATTCCAAATAGGCTTAAACTGAGCAAATCTGTTTGCTTTCTTGGATATCCAATATTAATTAAATTCTGCAGAAGCCTACAATATTACTCCATACTTAAATTACTTTACTTCAGTAAGATCTCTATTTAAAGAGAATTTCCCCAAACAGTTTACAATTTTCCAGGAAAAAGAGAGACTGAGAAGGAAACTTCCTCTTCCAAATGCTAACAAAAGCAAAAACAAAAATACAAAATATTCATTCCAATAAGTTACAAACCAAAGAGCACGACGAACATCCGAGCAACCATTATTTACCCTCCACAGCAATCCTTTTGCGTACCTCATGAGCTGTATTGAAAACGCCAAGAGTAGGTTTGTTGCAAACAAAGCATTTCTTGTTCTTCGCATGATGCTGAAAAAGAGAAGAACCTCCAGTTAGAATACACTTTCAAATAAAGGAGAGATGGACAACAAAGAAATCAGACTGACATGTTTTGTAGGAAACCTTTGGTCATGCTTAAGCACAGAACAAAAGCAAATAAAAAAGACAACATGATATTTATTTTTCACTGAGTAGTTTTGACAATGCAATTTGCTGAAAGCTCATGGCATCAGCTGCATAATAAATCTTGCTAGAAACGTCATAATGAAAGATTTTATGGCATCAATCAAAAGGAAATCCTGGATCTGATGACTACAATGATTTCTTGGACCCAACAGAAACTTGGATTGAATGCCTAAAATTGTAGACTCAACAGTTGGCTGAAATTTCACAAGTAATTGGGCTCAAAATTGAAACCACAAAGAAAAAAAAACAAGCATAACTCAATTCTCTAATAAATAATACTTCAAACTACTTATACAGAAAACACATGTTTTGAAAGACTTCACTGAGAAATAATTTTATAAACCATAATCATCAAGTTATTTACACCCATATAACAACCTTATGTCTTTGATCCATGCACAAAACCTAAGCCCATTATAAGAACCCACTTCCAGACCTAGGCAAAATATGTCTTGACAGAAATGCAACCATCAAAACTCTGAGAATAATTATGATACCTGAATTTTATCTCAAACTTAAACCAGCTCAAAGTTTTCTTTGTTAGTGTATTTGAAACCCATCTGTTAGCATCTTGCTGTATAAGTCACTCATAGCATTTGATTGTATAGTTAATTTTCATGGCAAAGCTCCTCATCTAGAAATTTAATAAGTTTACACATGTACATAAGTGTGTAAGTATGTGCTGCTAGTATCTAGTATTGGGGTGGGGACGGCATAAGTAATAAACCTTTATAACAAGCCTACACTTTTGTCATGTTTCATACACTGCAAGTCTGCAATTTAATCCATTTCCAGCTTCTTTTTAAAATTTAAAAGGGTTTTTTTTTTTTTTTTTTTTTTTTTTTTTTTTTTTTTTTTTAATGTGTGATCTAATTTTCTTCTTCAAATGAATGTAAAAAATTCATCATAAAAATCCACAAACAGTAGACTGATTACGCTCCATAATTTAAGTTGGTATAAAAATCCATTAAAGGGATACCTTTAATGCGCAATGCTCACAGAAATAGTGCTTGCACTTGGTTACAACAGCATCAACAAAAGGCTGCCTGCAAATGAAACATGCAAAGGGCAATGAATCATCTTCATCATCTTCCTCACCAGGGTCTACACCGCCATCATCTTCATCATCTAATCCCAAAGCTAGATTTCTCTTCCTCGCTTTCTCTGCTTCATCCCACTCCTTCTCCATTTGCCATCCAGACTTGTAATCCCCTCGATCATGCATAAACTTACAGGTATCTCCATACCCACAGTAACCAGTCTCTTTGGAATCCTTACATATGTCTGGTTGATAATCAAATCTTGCAGAAACTCGTATGTGAGCAGAAGCCCTCAAAGGCCCATGTGCCCCACCAGCTTTCTCACTAGCAAATGTTTGCTCTCTTCGGAAACCAGCTCTGTAATCGGTATATCCATGAATGCCTTTATACAACTTTTCATCCCCAGAGCTTTTTCCTCTCCCCTTTAAAGCCTCCTCTGCTTGCTTAAGAGATCTCTCACGCAATGCACGAGCATCTCTTGAGAACTCGGTCTCAGTTTCTAGAGTCGCTGTCGCTCTGCTATCATGTTCAACTTGAATTTCCTTTGAAGACTCAAACTGAAAAATTGGCTTCTCAGAATCTTCTTTTGCTTCAATAGACATTTTGTTCTTAGAGGATCCAGTAGCAAAATACAGCTTATTGTTGGATTTTATGGTTTTCTTCTGACAGTGTAAGAATGAGCCTTCTGTTTTTGAATCCTCTTTTTCATCTTCATCAACTGTTCGTTTTCTGATGTTTTTATTCCTTGACGGCTTTCTGAAAAAGTTGCAGACTGAAAAGACAAAAAGATTAGACATATTTTGGGATGAAATAGCAAATAACCACAAAAACAAAAGGTAAGAGTAGTATCCAAATGGTAAATATACAATGAAAGAGAAGGGATTACAGCAGAAGAATTATACCTTGTTCAGGCTGTTGATTTTCACCGGAATCTGACATTAAGGACCCCTGAAAGTCATTGACATATAGTGACAGTCCCATACTAATGATGCAGAAAATATAACAGAATATGTAGCCAAATTTATCAAAACTACTGCAAATTTGGGATCTACACAAAAGACCATAATCAACCAAAGAAAATATCCATCAAATGCAGGTCCAGCATTATCAAAAATATACATATTGATACATATAGATACTACAATGATATATATACACACACAGATACTTCAGTGACACTAAAGAGTGTAACAACAAACATTCAACCATATCTCATTCCTGGCTTTTACACAGCCAAGCCCAAGCATACGTTTCAAGGATTTGGTGGGATTGGAATTCTGTTTCGTAGAGACAAGTTCATCTTTGTATTGGCAAGGCATGAGACCCTAAAACAGACAAAAGTATTGTATTTTCTACCTCCGAAGAATTTCATCAAACAGAAAAGGTACTTCCTACTTCTAACCATAGTACCATACCAATATCTTGAACACAATACATAGAAAGTAACATGCTCAATTAACTCTCTCAGATAGTACAATAAGTCATAAAATTCAGAGAATATAACATACATAATTCAATACAAAAAGTCCCAAAACTACATGCACCATTTTAGCTTATAAAAGCAGACACTACAGTTGGTTCATTTCAAATGCATCAAATCATAAACCCCAATAAATACAATTTACAAAGCTGCCTAAGTCAATTCATAAACCCAAATAAATACATTCAAGATATTCATGAAAAAATTCCTAAAATCACCATGACCCATAGAGAGACTGAGATTAAGGTTATCAATTTTCAGTTCAAGGTCCTAAATTTGATGTCACAAGCTCCAATTCAAGGCAAACACAAAAACCCTATCCAAAAATACCTCTGAAACCAAAGACCAAACCCCAATCAGCAAATGCCCAACCTAAAAATCACAGAATCGGTGGTGAATCCAACCACCAACTCAGCAATCAAAACCTAAACAAAGCCAATCACAAGCTTAGATCACCACGGTTTCCGAGCAACAAAACAAAGGGAGAGAGAGAGATAGAGAGAGAGAAGTACCTGGAATGGAAATAAGTGGTTTATTACGGCAAGGCTTAAGCTTTAGGTGATATGAATGTTGGGAAGGTTCTAGATGGAGCTCAGAAGTACGGACGGCTATGGCGGTTTGACTGTTCAGCAGAGAGAGAGCATTCTCTATTAATTCTAGCTAGATGTCTTTTCATTCTATTGATGCCCCCTTCTCTATAATTAGTGGTTAATGGACTGAAGGATTGAAATCAAACCGGCAATGCCACTACGGAGAGTGGTGACAACTGACAAGGAGACCGAGAATCTTCAGCAAAGACAGTAAACCGTTAGGGAGAGACCGAGAGAGTCAGAGAGATACATAAAAATAAAGTAGAAGACCTGAGAGAGAAAAGCCACGTTGTTTGAGCCAAAACGGCGTAGTTTTCGTACATTCTCTTGACCGGTTGAAGCGGAGTGGTTTTTTTTTTTTAGGCATAACCGGACCGATTGGTACCCATGTCCTCTTTTTAAAACCATGGAATTAGTCCAAACCACCCATATATTTCGTTTACTTTTGAAAAGAGATCATTTCCGTGACTCCGTGGTCACCGGGTCAAGCCGCCACTTCTCCGTCGTCAAATCCATTGGTATATGACCGAAGCACCAATGGAAGGAGTTTCAAAGTTATTCAGGACGTCCGGGAAGAGAGCAAAACCAGCTTCGGCTCTTCCTGATGAACTATGCGTCGATTTTCACTGGCTGAGATGAATTATTCACTGGTCAGGGTGGTTATGCGAAAGTATACAAGGGGTTGTTAATTGATGACTGTAGCTGTAACATAAACGTTGCAATAAAGTGTGTAACGTTAGACAGGTTAAGGACCGAGGTGCCGTTGGTTTGCCAGCTACACCACCCTAAAAACGTCCCTCTCATTGGATATTGTCTCGATGATCAACAGATGATCCTAGTCTACCAATTCATGGTTAACGGAAACCTCGGCGACCACATCTACGGCAATACTAACCACCATGATCCCCTCCCGTGGAAACAGAGACTCCAGATTTGCATTGAAGTGGCGCATGCACTGCACTACCTTCACACTGGACTGAAGAATACTATCATCCACCGTAGCGTGAAGCCGAGCAACATTCTTCTGGACGAAAAATTGGAGGCCAAGTTGGGAGATTTGGGGTTGTGCAAGTTGGATGCTACACAGTTTTCATTGGTTGATGTGCATGACTTTCTTTGTATTTTGTAAGCCTGAATTAACAACGACAACAATCTCAACATTGCAAAGTACTACTGTTTTTTGTAAAACTTAATGAGATAACTTGGAGAAGGTTGGTCAGTCTTATTCACTTGCTTTCAAATGATTGTTTTTCCTTTGTTACAGAGTAAAATTCTTGTTTCAAAGACAACGTACTCTCTGTTTCCTGATGGAGAAGTTGAGCCCTTGAAATAATCACAAGATGCCTTTAGATCATTTCCACATTTATGGTGCAAGATAGGTTAAGGGCCTTTTGTTTGTTGCAATGGCGATGGTCTTGAGTTGTAAGGCACAAGTGCCTTTTTCCTCCCACTTTGGCAGGACCAACACTAAGTAATAGCCTTTATGCTGCAAAATACTTAAAGATGGTCATAAATTGGTTCTCTGTATTTTACTATGGGGATCCCTGCTCGATTATTCATCAAACTGCTCAAGGTCTTTTACATTTATCAGTTAAATTGATTTGATTGCATTTATCTGCCGTACAAGGATTAGTTGCACCAAGGGAATTTGATACTATCAAACAAGGATGCCAGATTGGAAATTGTAAATTGTAATAAGGTAGCACAAAAGACATCTTCCAACCAAATACCTACCCCATGTCTATTATAATCCAAAAGGAGGCTAAAACAAAACTGAATAATAGAATGTACTTAATAGAAACAGAAAATTATAGAATCTCAACTTAACGACAGTTTTAAACGTAGAAATATGCAGGAATAGTTTACAATTATAAAAGATACTTTGAATAACCATATTCAAAATGAAACCAATAAAATAGAAAATGCATAGTGCATAGAGAATAAATTAAAAAAGAAATATGGAAAAGGAAAGAGACATAAAAAGGAAAAGCCTGTAACCAGTGCTTTATGAACATTTTTCTCTTTCTAAGTGATTTAAGATCACCACTTCATGGAGTTTAAGAGCTTGGGGAGACATGAAGCTTAATTGGTTGTCATAGAAAATTTCAGATCATTGAATGATTATTGGGATTGCTTAATTATGTCTTTGTGGAAGTAATTTCAGAGATGAATGTATATAAAAACGTTACTATCAGAGATGAATGAAATGAAACCTGATCTTTCCAACTCTATGATGAAGCTTTTGTTTTCTGGCAAAAGCTTTTATTGTCATTTTTTTTTAAGCGAAGTGTCCATGGCATCTTTTCCATAGCTTAAATACTCTTTAATTGTGATGAATGCACTCTGGAATATGTACTTTCATTCACTCCCCCTAAGATTTTGAATGCTTGGCAAGGGCTGCAAGATCAATGTTTTTTATTAGGGCGATGTCCTCAGTCAAAAGTTATGAAAGTCTGTATTCCTGAACTATCACCAAGCAAAGGAACGTAAATTAACCAATTTGAGGCCTGCTGAATGGTAATTATTCCATTTTAGTTTGCAACTGGCTCAGAATTTTGTCAGCAGCACCCAAGTTTCCCCACACTACTTTCACTCTCAAGTTGCAGAGGAGTATAGTTCTTCAAGAAAAAGGATATGATGCAGATTGGTTCTTTGTGGACCATCTCAAAAGCTCTCACATTGTCCTCTCTCTCTCTCCGAACTTCTTGTGGGTAGCTAAGGCTGCTGATGCTTATAAAATTATTGAAATCCATTTACATTTGCATTCCTAAGAAGAGTTTTCCAACTATCATGGTACCAAAGAAATTATCTTGATGGTGACAAAGGAAAATTCTCCTACCATGTAGAAGGCGCCATTTTATAACGATTTCTTGATGCTCCCTTCTTAAAAATCTCAAGCCCACCATTGTCTTTCGAAGTTTTAGTTATTTTCTCACAAAGAGCAGAAGCAGATGCATTACTAGTCCCAAGAGTAGCATTCGAGTTCTCACCCATATAACCATATTGACATCAGAGATGGGGAATCCCAATTTCATTTTCATAATCTATCACATCTATCTTCTCCCTAATGCATTTTTAGTTCAGGTTCAGTGCAAGTTGCAAGGTTAGCTCCAACACGCACGAGTTTCCTTGGCTACCTTTCAAAGTCTACATCTTCAGGGAGCTTCACCATATGAGCTCCTAAAAACCAATACCTCTATTTGTAGTTGCTCAAAGACATTCTAATTACAGGATATGTGCTGATAGCTCAATTTCAATCCCCAATAACAGTAATATGGTCGTCAAAGTTTAGCCCATGAGGGCCAAGACTGGCTAGAAAATGACGCTTCAAAGAAGCATCAAGCACGTTCTCAATAATCCCTCCAATCATGTTGGCAAAATGTGCCCCATTTTCCCTTAATTTGACATGACTCATGGGGCAATAATTTGCATAGCCTAAACGTAACATTCCAATATTTTAATCTCGAAAATTTAAAATACAAAATAAGGTCTCCTAATTGAATATATTTAATAATTGAGTCGATCACTCAATAATCTACAATCTCCAAAATATCAAATCATCTAGACTTCTTCTTCTTTTAAGACAAAGTAAACTCCCAAAACAATATTTGAATATCAGTTATGTAAAAAACAAAAATGTGTGCTTGAAAATTTAGTTATAGTGCACTTGAAGGCAAAAATGATCACTCCTTAATAATATACGGTACCAATAAAACTATCTAGGGTAAATAATATGAAAAATATTGAAATAAGTTAAATAACCCAATAAAGTAGGATGTTCACCATTGGATGAGACATTAATGAGAAGTCAGAAGGATGGTTCCCCAAAAAAAAAAATTAAAATCCAAAATTATTTTTTATTATATTTTATTACTTTTTATATTTTATAGATTCAATAAATTTAAGAAATTTTACAATCATCAATATATATTTATATAAGTAGAGACCTTATATAGGAAAGTATGAGATTCTGCCAAATGGCATATTGTATTGTATTTTTTTCATTTAGGCTTCCATCTCATCTACATTTAGCATTTATGTCAAAGTATTAACTAATGGCAAATGCATTTATTTCAAAAAAAAAAAAAAATTTATGGAAAAAGGAAAAAAATGTATATATTTATAACTGTGGGGCCCAATAATTTGTGGGCCAGGTCCATTTATTCGTAGGGGCCCAAAGGCCCAAGCCGAGGAAGGTTATGGCCCAAGCTCGACAATACAAGTACAAAATAGCCTTGGGATACAGCCGAGGACGATTCAGTTCTCGGCATGTCCGAGGTCTCACAAGAAAGAAGGACAAAAACGACATAGAAATAGCTTGGGGAAAAAATCTAAAATATCTACGTCAATAGAAAAGGGTACGCTGGGAAGTATAACGACCAGGGAAAGCTGCCCTTACTGCCATTCAATACTCTGCACCTGACAGAGCCATACTCCCCAACTTTTACAACCACCCCCAACCACTCCGGGTATGGGCTGATGGGACAAGTATCCGTCTTGGAATGTCGATCCTACACGTGGATGAAGGATAAGAAAACACAGGCTAATATAAAAGGAAAAGTAAGCAATTCATAGGGGAGGCTGGGAAAAATAGCCAAAAACCAGAGCCTCCCAGCCCGCCTCCAGGAGAAAGACTCCAGGGGCGAAGATGACTTAACCATGTATGGATATCACGAAAAACCCACCGCCTGGTGACCAAGGCCTAGCCTTTCAAACCCACGCTCTACAAATGATATTGTTTGGGCCTTTTTACGTGCGAACCCAACACTGTTACGGTTCGTTACTAATCGTGTCCTTACAATAACTAATTGCTTTGAATGGATATGAATGGATCTTAAAAGTCATTAGAAATGTAGGAATTAAGAAAACTTTTCAATTTTTATGCATAAGACTAATTGCAACGCAGAATTGCAAGAGTCAGATTCAATAAATTAGGTAAGTATTATTTGTCTACACATTTGTCCAATATAATTAAATCCCATTTCCATTGGACTTAAAAATTAAACTTCCATAATTTTTCTGATAGTATCTTTGGTTTTCTTTTTGTGAGGTTAAACTTCCATAATTTTTCTCATAGTATCTTTGGTTTTTTTTCTATGAGGTATGTTAATTTTCAAAATATTATGTTCGTTTTAAATATTTTTTTTAGATTTTATGTTTATGTTTTTACTTATGTGTATTGTAATGTATTTAGGCTTAGTTTTTCATATTATGTGTCAATTTATATTTTTGGTTTTTTGTGTGATGCATATACTTGGTAAGGATTTGTTTTTGGCTACTTTTAGTTCAATTAAAATTTGGAGATTAAATTGTGATATTATTGCATCACTATGACATTATTTTTTCTATTGTTTTATCATGAAATTCTAGAAGTTTCTATAGCTAGTTGATATATAAAGCATAAATCATGCAAGAAAAACACTTAGGAACCAACAGGTTTGTAGGTGACAATATGAACTGTAATTTGATGAAATTTCTTGGTTGCATGAATTAGATGAATTTTCCCACAATGTATTTAGTTTAAATTTAGTTTTAGTAGAAAACTTCATGGATTAAATGTGACTAAAAATAAAAGTGGAAAGCATGAAATTATACCAAGTAGCGCATTCTATGCAAAAAAAAAAAGTTGAAATATTCTCAAAATAAGAAAAAATTAAATATTGACTTTTTGTTTCATTTGATTCAATGTTTCAAGACTTTTCTAATTAAAAAATAAATATTATTTATATCCTTTGATTTAATGTTTCAAGAATTTTCATTTGATATACATACACACAACCTCTTTACATTTTAATTCATCATTTTCACCTCTTCTACTTCTACATCTTTATATATATCTACCCATAACCCTTCATTTTATCTTATGTCAAATACACATTACACACAGACAAAAAACGATGTCATTTACCTTCAATCTTTCGACGACATCTACCTAGTTCTAATATTGTTGTTTCATCTTATCCTAACCCGTATGAGTTGGCTACAACCAATGAAAGGTGGCTTGCATTTTATATTGAATGACAACAGCAATTACTATTTTGACGCTAAGGTCGAACGTTGTGAATTTGTAGGTTTTGTAAATGGTGTGATTGACCGTAAGTGTTTAGGATGTGTATTTGTTTTTAGAATTAAGGAGAAAGAAAAAGCCACATTCTATATTAACTTTTATTCTATAATATTCCTCCAAAGTTTTTTTTTTTTTTTTTTTTCACTACTTCAATTGAATAATTATAATGAATATATGTGTACAATTTATAATTGTTACTTTTTATAATAAACTCATTAAAAATAAAGCTCTATAATAGTTATATTATAATATTTATACAACATTCTTCAAAATCATCTTACATAAAACATTATAACATTATCCATGCATCGTATGGGCAACTTACTAATTTAAACTAATTAGAACTCATATCAATTACTAACTACTAACTATATAAAATATAAAATAACAAGACAAAATACTAGTGGTACGTAGAGTTCAAATTGGAAAGAGCAGCACATCAAATTTGACCCGTGCCCAATCATGTACATATGACACCAACATGGCGCTACTTCTTGTTCAAATTCCTTGCATTGATTAAATTCAGTGCAATTGGTAATGGATATGCTCATGAAAACAACCAAAAATGTAAAAAAGGGGTGTTGTTCACATTTTCAATTATAAAAATTAAAAACACAGTGTATATGTTTTTTTTTTTTTTTTTTTTTTAAACAAGAAAAAAGGCGGTGACCGTGGCCTCAAATGAATGGAATTTCAGAGTTATTTAGGCCGTCCAGGAAGATAAGGTCAGACGAAAAAAAACAATCTGATTTAGTTCTTCCTGAGGGATTATGTCGTCGATTTTCACTAGCTGAGATTGTTAACATATATTATGTTATGGGCTTTAGGCCCAACTAGGTTACTTGTATAGTACACTTGTACTTGTACTACACTTTACTTGTACCGCATACATAGGTCTCCTATATTAAGGCACTGATGTATATTCTTTGATTCATGAAATACAATACATTCATTCAGTATTTCTAACATGGTATCAGAGCCACTGCTCTGACCTTTTCTTAGCAGTCTTGTCTTCATTGTGTGACTTCCTTTCTTTCACTAACGCTTCCGCCATCACAACTGCCGCCGCAGCCTATCGCCGTTGAACCTCCGACGTCATCCAGCCGTCGTCCTTGGGTTCCGGACCTGCAGCCGCCGTCGTTCAGGAGTTTCACACTACACAGACCACTGCTCTTTGCATCACCGCTGCGAATATTGCTCCGATTTCATTTTTGAAGGTACCACTGAGATCGTCCTGCGCCGATCTACACATCCGTGGAAGCCTCGTCGCCATCGGAGACCTCACGCGCCATCACGCGCCGATCAAAGTTGCTGCTTCGAAGATCACGCGCCACACGCGCCGCCACGCGCCGAATTTTTAAGCCACGCGCTGCCCACGCGCCGTCACGCACCGTCACTTTCTGCCACGCGCCTGCACGCGCCCTCACCTGCTCTGCTGACGTCATCGCCACGTCATCCCGTGACGTCATCTTCTGGCCGTTGACCGAGCGTTGACTTTTGACCGAGCGTTGACCGTTGACCACCGTTGACCGTTGACTTTGACCGTTGACTTTTCCGGGGTTGACTTTTTCTGTCCAGGTGCTCCTTACCCAGTTTTTCGCGTAGATTTCGTTTTTGCAGTCCATTTTTGCATATTTTGCTTCAAAATGAAGAATAAGGACAAGTCTTCTTCCTTTTGCAATAATCGTCGCCGACAATCCAACAAACGTTTTTGCAATTTTTGCAAACGTTTTGGCCATAATATTGAGACTTGCTATCAACGCAACAAATCAGTTATTTCCATTTCTGCTGCTACTGTTGCTAACACTGAGAGTGTCCAACCTATGGCTCACATCTCTGCAAAGTCTCAGTCTTCTAGATCCACTTTCACCATTTCCAGAGATGACCTTATAAATATCATCGCCAATGTCATTCGTATGGTTGGTAATGCATCTTATTCCTCTTCTCTCTCAGCTTTATCTGGTATGTCTCCTACCTCTTGGCTTATGGATTCTGCTTGTTGCAATCACATGACACCTCACTCGTCCTTATTTTCTGACCTTAGACCTGCACCGCACCCTCTTAATATTCGCACAGCAAATGGTTCCACAATGTCTGGTCATAATATAGGTTCCGTTGCGACCTCCAATCTCTCGGTTCCTGGAGTCTTTAATGTTCCTGACCTTTCTTATAATTTGTTTTCTGTTGGACAATTAGCTGAGTTGGGTTATCGCATTATCTTTGATTATTCTGGGTGTATTGTGCAGGATCCGAGGACGGGACGGGAGCTTGGGACTGGTCCCAGAGTTGGGCGTATGTTTCCCGTGGACAACCTTCGTCTTCCACTTGTTGCTCCTGTTTCTGTTGCTGCAGCTGCTACAGCTTCTTCAATTCCTTCCCTTGCACTTTGGCATGCTCGACTTGGTCATGCATCTTCCTCTCGGGTACAACAATTAGCTTCTAGAGGTTTGTTAGGTTCAGTGTCTACAAAAAATTTTGATTGTGTTTCGTGCCAATTAGGAAAACAACCAGCTTTGCCTTTCAATACTAGTGAATCAATATCCACTGATATCTTTGACCTTATTCATTCTGATGTTTGGGGCCCTTCCTCTGTCTCTAGTATTGGTGGGTCTCGATATTTTGTTGTCTTTGTTGATGATTACTCTCGCTATAGCTGGATTTTTAATATGAAACATCGTTCTGAATTATTGCAAGTATATTCTAATTTTGCAAAAATGGTTGAAACTCAGTTTTCCAAACGCATCAAAATTTTTCGATCTGATAATGCTCTTGAATATACTCAATATGCTTTCCAAGCTGTTTTGCATTCCTATGGCACTGTTCATCAACTAACTTGTCCAGGTACCTCTCAGCAAAATGGTAGAGCCGAACGGAAACTTCGTCATATTCTTGACACTGTTCGTGCTCTCCTTCTCTCTGCCAAAGTTCCTGCTCCTTTTTGGGGCGAAGCTGCTCTTCATGCTGTTCATGCTATTAATCGCATTCCGAGTCCGGTTATCCAAAATCAAACTCCATATGAGCGCCTTTTTGGGTCATCTCCAGACTATCACCACCTTCGCTCCTTTGGTTCTGCTTGTTTCGTTCTTCTTCAGCCACATGAGCATAACAAACTTGAGCCTCGGTCAAGGCTTTGTTGTTTTCTTGGCTATGGCGAAACTCAAAAGGGGTATCGGTGTTATGACCCTGTCTCTCATCGTCTTCGTGTTTCCCGCAATGTTGTCTTTTGGGAACATCGCCTCTTTGTCGAGCTCTCTCACTTTCGTGCCTCCCTATCTTCCTCCTCTGTTTTAGATCTTTTTCCAGATGAGGCACATATTCCTTCTGTAGCTGCTCCTGATCCTCCTGTAGTTGCTCCTGATTCTCTTGTAGACTTCTCTGTCCAACCACCAGATATCACTGATCCCTTTCCTAGTTCACCCTTTAATGAACAGGTGGAAGATGAACAGGTTGAAGACGAGCTACCCAACCCCAACCCTGAGCTTGGGTCCCCTGCTCCTGCTCCGCCTGAAGATCTTGCACAAGACATTCCACCTCGTCACTCAACTCGAGTAAGATCTATTCCTGCACATTTACTTGACTATCATTGTTACACTGCTCTTGCTACACTACATGAGCCTCACACCTATCGTGAGGCTTCCACTGACCCTTTATGGCAGATTGCAATGAAAGAGGAACTTGATGCATTATCTAAAAATCATACTTGGGATTTGGTGACACTCCCTCCCGGGAAATCTGTGGTTGGTTGTAAGTGGATCTACAAGATTAAGACTCGCTCTGATGGGTCCATTGAGCGCTACAAAGCTCGTCTTGTTGCAAAAGGTTTTACACAGGAGTATGGGATTGATTATGAAGAGACCTTTGCTCCGGTTGCTCGTATCTCATCTGTCCGTGCCCTCTTAGCTGTTGCTGCTGCCCGTAAATGGGATCTTTTTCAGATGGATGTCAAAAATGCATTCCTTAATGGGGATTTAAATGAAGAAGTTTATATGCAACCTCCTCCTGGTCTCTCTGTTGACTCAAACAAGGTTTGTTACCTTCGACGTGCACTTTATGGCCTTAAACAAGCTCCACGAGCTTGGTTTGCCAAATTCAGCTCTACCATCTCTCATTTGGGTTACATGGCCAGTCATTATGATTCTGCCTTATTTCTTCGTCGCACTGACAAAGGCACTATTTTACTTCTCCTATATGTGGATGATATGATCATAACTGGTGATGACCTCAGTGGCATTCAAGAACTCAAGGGTTTTCTCAGTCAGCAATTTGAGATGAAAGATCTTGGACATCTCAGCTACTTCTTGGGTCTTGAAATCACTCATTCTGCAGATGGACTTTATCTTACTCAAACTAAGTATGCTTCTGAACTCTTGTCTCGAGCTGGACTCACTGATAGCAAGACTGTTGACACTCCAGTTGAGCTTAATGCGCATCTGACTCCCTTAGGGGGGAAACCATTGTCTAATCCCTCTCTTTACAGACGATTGGTTGGCAGCCTAGTTTATCTCACAGTTACTCGTCCAGACATCTCCTATGCTGTTCATCAGGTGAGCCAGTATCTGTCTGCTCCACGATCAACTCACTATGCTGCTGTTTTGCGCATTCTTCGATACCTGAAGGGCACCCTCTTCCATGGCCTTTTCTACTCAGCTCAGTCTCCTCTTGTACTCCGTGCATTCTCTGATGCTGATTGGGCAGGAGATCCCACTGATCGCAGGTCCACTACAGGTTATTGCTTTCTCCTTGGTTCTTCTTTGATTTCTTGGCGAAGTAAGAAACAAACCTTTGTGGCCCGCTCTAGTACTGAAGCAAAATATCGTGCCCTTGCTGATACCACATCTGAGCTCCTTTGGCTACGATGGCTTCTTAAGGATTTAGGTGTGTCCACATCCTCTGCTACTCCCCTTTATTGTGACAACCAGAGTGCCATTCATATTGCTCACAATGATGTCTTCCATGAACGGACTAAACACATCGAGATTGATTGTCATTTTATCCGTTATCATCTTGTCCATGGTGCTCTCAAGCTTTTCTCCGTCACCTCCAAAGATCAACTTGCAGATATCTTCACCAAGTCACTTCCTAAGGGACGCACTCGTGATTTGTTTGACAACCTCAAGCTGGTCTCACATCCACCTTGAGTTTGAGGGGGGCTGTTAACATATATTATGTTATGGGCTTTAGGCCCAACTAGGTTACTTGTATAGTACACTTGTACTTGTACTACACTTTACTTGTACCGCACACATAGGTCTCCTATATTAAGGCACTGATGTATATTCTTTGATTCATGAAATACAATACATTCATTCAGTATTTCTAACAGAGATCAAGACAGCTACCAATAACTTCGATGAATACTTCATAATTGGTTAGGGGGATTATGGGAAAGTGTACAAGGGGTTTATCGATGACCCTACTACAATAAGCGTTGCAATAAAGCGTGTTAATATCGATTCAAGGGCGGGTTTTCACGAGTTAACGACTGAGTTGCTGGTGCTATGCCAGCTACGCCACTCTAACCTCGTCCCTCTCATTGGATATTGTCTCGATGATCAACAGTTGATCCTAGTCTACCAATTCATGTTCAATGGAAACCTCGGCGACCACCTCTACGTCACTAACCACGATAATCCCTTCCCATGGAAACAAAGACTCCGGATTTCCATTGGAGTGGCGCGTGTTCTGCATTACCTTCACACTGGGCTGAAGCATACTATCATCCACCGTAACGTGAAGCCGAGCAACATTCTTTTGGACGAAAAATGGGAGCCCAAGTTGGCAGATTTTTTGTCGTACAAGATGGGTCCACTGAATTTGTCAAAGGCTTTGATTAGGGTGGATTCTAGTGCCTACATTGGAGTGAGTAGTACTTTAGAACACTTGGATCCCGAGTATTTCGTATGCGGGGAGCTGATTGATAAATCCGATGTCTATTCTTTTGGGTTGGTACTGCTGCAACTACTCTGTGGCAGAAAAACATTAGAGCAGCGGCATCTTCTAGAGTGGGTCAGAAAATGCAAACGAGAAGGGACCGTATCTGATGGGGAAGATAGCTCCAGAGTGTTTCAAGAAATACGTCGACATTGCCACTTCTTGTGTGCAAAATAAGGGAAAGAATCGTCCCACGATTGGTGAGGTGGAGGTAATCCTTGAACACGCACTGGAGCTACAAGAGAGTGCTGATGCTGCGAGGAAAGATGTGGATCCTGGTGGTGATCATTATAACTATCCCATTGTTGAATATACCTGTAGTGCTTCTCCCCCTGAGTCTGAGCAGAGGAATCTGTTTCGGATTCAGATATCACTGCCACGATAGGTGTGCTCTAGTTTTGGGGAAGTGGATCTCATTTTAGTCTTGTTAGATTTTTTATGTTGAATTATAGTTTGAAGTTTTCATGGTGATGAATGCTACACAGTATTCATAGATTGATGTACATAACTTTGTTTGTATTTCACTATTTTGTATGCCTGAATTAACAACCACAACAATCTCAACATTGTCAAGACTTTTTTTTTTTTTTTTGGGTAAAACGTCATAAGATAACTTGGAGAAGGTTGGTCAGTCTTATTCACTTGCTTTTAAATGATTGGTTTTTTTTTTTTTTTTGTTAAAGAGCCACTTGTTTCAATGACAATGTATTCTCTGGTTTCCTGATGGAGAAGTTGAACACTTGAAATAATCACAAGTTGCCTCTAGATCATTTCAACATTTATGATGTAAGATAGGTTAGGGGCCTTTTGTTTGTTGCAATGATGATGGTCTTGAGTTGTAAGAGATAAGTGCCTTTTGGATTGAGCTTATTTTTGCTGAAACTGAAAACTGAAATTGAAAACACTGTAGCAAAATGATTTTTAAATGTGTGAATAGTATCGTGGGACCCATTTTTAATGAAAAAATTGCTGAAAAGTGGAATTTGTGGGTCCGTGAACAGTGCACAAATGCACTGTTCACGGTTGACTTGGTCAAATAATGCGGCTGGAAAAAAAAAATAAAAAATCAGAAAACGCAGACTCTGAAAACGCTGGATTCATTTGAATTCAAACGGGCACATAGCTTTTATGCTGCAAATTACTTAAGATAGTCATAAATTGGTATAGACTCCAGATCTTAACTTTTACTAATAAAACTAGAACTCCTATTTTGACAATAAACAAACCCTTAATTGGACTGGTAAACTAGAAAGCCTGTAAAGTAATAAAAAACAAGTTTTTTTTTTAATAATAATTTTGATAGGTAATAGAAGACAACTTGAACTAAAATTCCAAGCTATGATTGCAGGGATTGCACATTCACCAACTGCAAGTGATATGCTTCCGGCAAGAGATTAGGGGGTTTGACTGTTTGGGATGTAAAATTAAAATAAAAGAATTTATTAGGTGTGATCATATTCCCAAGATTTTTTTTTATATCACCCTTATACAGTTATATCATAAGGAATTAGTTGATAATTTGATTGGTTCTCTTGGTTTAAACTTGTCCTTTAGACCTTTGAACCTACTACTGAATCTATATCATAGGTGTTCCCCCACTCCCCGAGTAAACATTGTACTGAACCATGATAAATGAGGAAATTGGCTGAAATCAATCGGTTTGCTTGGTGTCTTGAACACCCATATGTACTGCATGTGTGCATTCATGCTTGAAATTGGATTGAATGGCTTTCAGGCACACATGGAATCAATAATCAAAAAACCAAATTCAATACCATGAAATCAAGGTGTGTGGCATCTTGATAATTTAAGAGAACTTTAAGCTTTCCATTCATATATTCATTCTTCTCTTGGAAAGGACCTGTATATGTTCAAAACCTATGAAGATTTGTGTGTATTTGTATAAAACTATTTTTAAATTTCAGGTGGCAGGTTGCAAGTTTTTATTGGACAATAATTTTATTTTTATTTTTTATTCAAATTCCTTTGGATTAAGATGTTCTGAGTTCAGTTGTGCAACCTTTTATGCTGCACTTCATTTAGAAATATTTTGTCAGGGTGAATCTCCAACTTTATCTTGCCCTGCCTCCACCTCCTCTATTTTCTTTTAGATGAATCATCTCCTACTGCCCGAATGTCTGAACTTTTCTTTTATTTGACTTGTAAAGTTGATGTGTTTTGCAAGTATACTGTTGATTATGAAGCTCTGCATATGCCAAGTTCCTCATTCTTACATCGTCCCAGATCTATTTTATTATCTTGATTGAAGTTGTTAACTTGAAAGTTTAAACTACTGGTTGTTGTCTCTTGGCTATCCAGATTTCAGTGCCGTTTGGTGATTTAATTCTCTCTCTCTCTCTCTCATTAGCTGGAGCATGAAATCAAGGATTTTGATTACCTATCCAGTTGCATTTCCAGCGGATTCAACTGAAGAAGTAGTTGACAGGAGACCGGGCCTTGAAATGCCTAACATTAGTCAAGCTGTTCACAAATTGCAACATGTATCATGGGTACCACTTGGTAAACACAATGTAGGTAAAGAATCTCCCCCGCCCTCTCCTCCCCCCCCCCCCCCCCCCCCAAAACTCCCCTTCGGTTTATAATTTGTGCTCTATGGACATATATATCATTTACTATTTTCATTGATCAGACTAGCAGCATATAATTAAAAGACTTAAGTGCCAATTCTTCTTGAACATTTTCTCTTTCTAATTAAGTGATTCAAGCTCACCATTGAATGGACTTTGAGAGCTTGAGTACGCATGAAGCTTAAAATCAGATCATTGAATGATTATTGGGATTGCTTAATTATCTTTTGGTGGAAGTACAAAAAAGTTTCTATCAGAGATGAATGAAATGGAAACCTTATCTGTCCAACTCTATGATGAAGCTTTTAATTTTAGGTGAAAGCTTTTGTACTCATATTTTTTTGAAGCAAGATTCCATGGCATCTTTTCCATTGCTTAAAATTTTCCAATTGTCTTGAATGTACGCTGGAACTTTTACTTTGATTCAGCTCCCTACGATTCTTTATGCTGGGCAAAGGCTGCAAGATCAATGTTTTTAATTAGCTAGGGCAATGTCCTTAGTCAAAAGTTATGAAAATCTACATCCGTGAAGTGGTGTGAACTGTCATTAGGCAAAGGAAGGTAAATTAATTGATCAGGGGCTTGCTGAATGGTATAATTAATCCATTCCAGTTTGCAACTGGCTTAGGATTTTGCTCACAGAAACCTTGCTTCTCCACATTGCTTTCACTTTTGAGTGGCAGTGGAGTTCTGTTCATCAGAAAAGAGGATATGATGCAGATTGGCAGACTATATCAAAGACCTCTCCGTGTAGTTAAGGCTGCTGGTGCTTATAAAATTTATTGACATGCATTCACATTTGCATGCCTAGGAAGAGTTTTCCCTCCTACTTTGTAGAAGGCACCATTGTTTCTCTGAGTTTTAGTTATTTTGTCACAAAGAGCAGATGCATCACTTATCCCAAGAGCAGCTTTCAAGTTCTCACTCATATTGACGTCAGAGATGGGCATTCCAGTTTCATCATATTAATCTATCACATCTATCTCCACGCTAATGCATTTGAAGTGCAGCTCTAGTGAAAGCTGCAAGGTTAGGGCCAATATGAACGAGTTTCCTTGGGTACTTCATCATATGAAATCCGAAAAACCAATGCCTCTCTCTATATAGTTACTCAAAGACATTCTAAATATAGGGTATAAGTTGTTAGCTCAATTTGTAGCTTAAAGGGGCCAAGATTGGTTAAAACAATAAGGCTTCAGAGAAGCATGAAGCAAGTTCTCAATAAGACTACCAATCATGTAGGCAAAATGTGCACTCTTCTCCCCTAACTTGACATTGGGCCAATGATTTACAAAGCCTAAATATAACGCTCCCTTATTTTATTCCCAAAATTTAAATTGCAGAAAGAGGCTCCTAATTGAATCATTCTCTCAATAATCTAGCAGTCTCCAAAATGACCAAAAAATCTAGACTGTTTTCAAGACAAAGTACACTCCCAAAATAATATTTGAATCTCAATTACGTAAAAACAAAAAATGTGTGCTTGAAAACTTAGTTATAGTCTGGTAGTATCAAGGCAAAAATTATCACGCCTTAGCAATATCTTATGCCTATTAAACCGTGGGAAAAATTAATGGATGCCTAAGTGCATTGATGATTTAAGGTATATTTTTAGAAAAAATTTATGCGAAAAAATAACTATGTTTTGAAAATTTTTTATATTTTCCATAACTAATTTCCATTAACTAATTCCCCTAAGGGCATTGTTAGCTGGACTGTGTAAATAATCTAAAAAATATTGAAATAATAGATAATGAGTTACACTGCCCAGGATATTATACATTATTGGATGAGACAAAAGAGTCAACAGGATGGTTCCAAAAATCAAAATTTGATGAAGAGCAACTAGAACCAAACATAGAAAACATAATAAATTTTCTAAACTACACTAACAAATACATTTGTAAATTTATTTATTTTTATGCAAAATAATATGATTTGTGCATAATTAAAATAGCGTTAATTATCCAAGTATAAATAATGTTGATTGAATCACAATATATCACATCACCTACAATAAAAATAAAAATAAAATTGTTGGGTCCTTAAATGAAAGTGTCATAGTGATGTTGCAGAAGCTAAAAGAAGACAAACACATTGCTTTCTGAATGGAAAAATAAACTAAACACATTAACTTTTGAATAAAAAGCTTGAATCCACGAGGGTTCCTTAAATCCATAAGGTGATAGGGTTCTGGAATCTACCAGAGAGAAATAGACAAAGTCTGTATTTTTATAAATCTAAAAAAATCCATTGCCTTGAAAGTTACAATATGTTTAAATAGTAAAAAAAAACCCTAAGGCGGCTAGGGCAATGCTTAGAAACCCTAATTTGCGCTAATCATGTAATTAGGCGACAAAATAGTAATTTTTGCCAAAATAGCAAAATTGAAACAATTGCGGAAATCAAAAATACTATCACTAAGAGACGTCCTAAAACATATGGGACTTTAATCTAACTTTTAAATTAAAAGTTATTAAGAAAAAATAAATATTACTATAAATAGCAAAAACACTGTTTTCGGGGCCTTAACGAAGGAATTTGCCTAAATTTAGGTGACGCTCGAGAAATCTTGAGTTTGGATCAGAATGTCGTTTCCCTTCAACCTACCAAATTTCAAGCAATTTTGACATCATTGCCTCGATGGCTTCTATTAGCACCCTCCTTGATCTTGCGTTGTGACTTTCAGCGCCCTTGTTGCTCTAGGAAAGCATGTGCTATAGAGTCCAAATATCATAAATAGCATAAAAATATAAATAATAAATGAAAACCATCAGAGTGTACTCATGTAGTACCAACCAAAGACCCTCCGACGGTTACGTCAAAATTTCTTTCAAGAACTCAAGTACAAAAAATGATAAGCTTTGTTGTGCGTACCTTAGTATGGTGAGGTCTAGTTCTTTATATAGAGGACTTTGAGTGGACCTACTTGTTAGGTGCTACTACCATCATGGGAGATGGGTGGACTTAGTGGTGAGAGTGGAGCAAATTTTAGGAAATTCACCCTACGTCCTGTACTAGGTGATCATGATGTAACCAACTTCTTGGATGGTGGGAGTTTTCCCAAATTTTGCTAAGTATTTATGCTACTTAGATGAACTACTCTTCTTTGGACGATGTTTACTCGTTATCTTCTAGATGACACTTATCAACAATGGCTGATTTTTGCATCCCCATCAATATTTTTTTTTTTTAATTTATTCACGCTATTACTATTTAAGGGGGTTTTAAGCCATTAAGATGGACTCTAACTCTTGGATACCCTAAAATATCATCTCCCTACTCATTTATAGGTTTTCAATTAAAGGGGAAAAAATCGTAAAATAAAAGCTTTCAATTTAAAACCCTCCACTAGATCAACATTCTCAACAATTTACAATTTTCTTATTTCTTATCCTTTTGAAATTTAATCAAAAGCACTCTATTTTCCTCCTCATCTCTTATTCTTTTTTAAATTTAAACAAAAACATTTTTTTTCTTGCTTTTTATACGTTCTCTTTCATTTTGAACTCAAATTTACTACACATTTTCAGTGCACAAAAATAGATGAATGAATGAAAAATTATGATATTAAACCAAAATAATAATAATAATAATAATAATAATATTATTATTATTATTATTATTATTATATTTTAATTGTTATAAATATTTATTTAAATTTATATTGTGTATCTTAGTTTGGGGCCCATCCACTGCAACTTAGTTAATTAAGAGTTCTATATATTTCATTGTGCCATAGTGGTATACAACAGAGCTACCTACCTATCCTTATCTTGTTTTAAGAGCGTCTCCAACAAGCTCTCTAAATCCAAAATTTGGAAAGTAAAACCCACAAATGCTTGCTCCAACAGTCTCTCTAATTCATTGTTTATTAGGAAAAAACTATTCATTTTGCTAATGAACAGTAGCTCTCTTGGTCTAATGACCTACTGTTCATTAGCAAAAGAATTAATCGGAATAAAAATTCAACACACCCATTAAAATATTCAATTTTTACTCAACAATCACAACGGTTACAACTCAACCATTCCAAATCTTTTCTCTCTCGAACATCTCTAAACTCTATCACAATTAAAATACAAACTCAAATCACAATCTTAAAACTAATAATAATAATAAAAAAAAAAAAGCAAGTTTGACCCATTTGAATCGTTGTGGAGGGGAGGACAAGCGGTGATGGAGAGGACAAGTTATCCTCCAGCAATCTCTGTTTGTAAGACAGAGAAAGAAAGAGAGAGCTCTGGTATCGTCTCTAGTTTGGATGAAGTGGTAGGAAAAAGAGAGGGAGAGAGAGAGAGAGAGAGAGAGAGAGAGAGAGAGAGAGAGAGAGAGAGAGAGAGAGAGCTTTGGTATGTTCTGGAGTTTGCATGAAGTGGTAGGAGACAAAAGAGGAAAGGAGGGAAAAAAGGAAAGAGTAAGGATACGTGTGTGGAGGAGAAAAAAGAGGGAAAAATAAAAGAAAAGAAGAAATTGTATGGATAAAAAAAATTAAAAAAAAAAAGGGAAAAAGAAGGAATAAGAAATTAAAATTAAGAAATGCTATTACAATATTTTCATAATAAATTTTAAGTGGTAGGTTGTTACTGACTATTATTGGTGAGAAAAACATAATTTCAGTTGTGATTGGTGAGTTTAAATTAAAACCAGCAATAATTTATCACCTAGTAAAATTTACTGTGAAAGTATTTAAAAAATATTATGAATGTAGCATTTTTAATAATTAATTTTTTTTTAAATGATTATTAGTTAAAATTAAATGACCTACTGATGGGATTGATGAAACTAACTATAGACGAGCTCAACAAGACAGATGAGACCATTCTCTGAGATGAGCCCAAACAAGTGCCCATGTCACCGACAAAGGTAACAGAATCATTCAATGTCGCCAATAATGCCCCGGACGATTACAAAACCAACTGTACAGACCGTTGAGAGCATATTAAAGCCCCATTACTAGGTAGGAGGCATTACCAAGAAAGGCATTAATGTCACAATATCTATCACAACGACTAGAATCCAAGGCAACATATATAAAGCCCTCACATTGCCAACACAAGGTACATAGACACTTAGAGAGACACTTATTTTTATTATGCTATTCTATTTCATTTTTCAAAGCACTTTCCTGTTCTAACTTTGGCATTGAAGACGTTGTGGCAAGCACCACACCGATGACCACCTTGAAAAGAGCTGTCTTTTCATTTACGCAATTATCCAGACGAGAGCTTGGATCCATTTGGACACATTTAACTCAACTAACGAAGTCACGCTTCATCAGTTTGGCGCCGTCTGTGGGGAACAACATTTTTGTACTCAAAGTCGAAAGCGTAGTTTCCAATCAACTTCCACATTCAAATGGAATCAACCAAGATTCTGCAGCTCTGCCTCAACAAGTTCGGGCTCTTGTAGCCACTGTCAAGGAGCTCACCAAACAGAATCAAGAGATGAAGCTACGGCTTCAGCAGGAGGAAAATCAGTCTGAAGCCAATCAAGAGGACAAAGGAGATAGCCTCAGAAGGAGTGACCGTCGAGGGCCGACTACCTTAGATGAACCCCACTTAGATCTTCTCCGAGAGATGAGAAAAGAGATGGATAAGCTGAGGAAGGCCATTAAAGGGCAGATGGATCGGAATTTGGATAGGATGGTCAGGACAACAGATTCGTCGTTCACCACGGCAGTCTTGGAGTGCCCTATGCCGTCTAAATTCCGATTACCTCAACTTGAGCCATTTGACAGGCTTAAGGACCCTCTGGACCACCTCAACACTTTCAAGATGACTCTGGACCTCCAACAGCCTCCTGACGAGATACTGTGTCGTTCCTTCCCCACAACTCTCAAGGGAGTTGCAAGGGAGTGGTTCACGAAGTTACCAAAATCGTCTGTCGACAGTTTTGAGCAATTAAGCAATGCTTTTTTGCGCCACTTCAATGGAGGACAATGTCCAAAGAGACCAGCTGATCATTTACTCACTATCAAACAAGGGGGAAAAGAAACCCTGATGACATGGTGCAGCTGACGACCTTTAAAGCAGGATTGAAGTCTAGAGATTTTGTGGTTTCACTTGCGAAGAATCCACCTAAAATGATGGCGGAGATGCTCCTGAAGATAAAGAAGTATATGAACGCCGAGGATGCTTTAGCCACCATAAAGAATGTAGAAAAGCCGGGAGATAAGGGAAAAAAGGAGGACGATCGTAAAGGACAAAAAAGGGAGCATCCAGACCAACGGATCAATGATGGGGGTAAAAGGAAAGATGAGAAAACTCCCAAAATAATTAAATTCACTCCTCTAATTATGCCTATTGATAAAATTTTGGCACAGATTAAGGATGAACACTACCTCAAGTGGCCAAGGCCGTTGCATTCATCCCCTAACCTCCGTGACAAAAACAAGTACTGCTAGTTCCACAAAGATCATGGTCATTACACAGAGGATTACCGGGACCTAAAAGAACAAATAGAGGAGTTGATACAGAAAGGAAAATTGTAGAAGTATGTGAAGAAGGGGGAGCCCAGCAGGTTCAGAGACGGCAATAAAAGCCAACACGAGTCCTCGTCTAGGGACGAGGATCTCCCATTCCAGCCCCCACAGAATGTGATTAGGGAAATAACAACGATCGTAGGGGGGCCATTCACAGGAGGGTCATTCAGATCCCTCAAGAAAGCATGCTAGAGGCAGGTGAACAACGTCCACATGGTACCCCCGTTCAAGAAGAGACAAACGAACTAAGATATGTCTTTCAACGAGGAAGACGCAAGGGGGGTGAAGCAGCCTCATAATGACCCCTTGGTCATAACACTCACGATTGAAGGGTTCAATACCAAGAGGATCCTCGTGGACAATGGCAGCTCCGCAGACATCATCTACCTACCCGCTTTTCAACAGCTGAAGCTAGATCCTGGAAGACTGCGCCCATTTGACTCCCCTCTCGTTAGCTTCAGTAGAGACAGGGTATACCCCAAGGGCAAAGTGACATTGACAGTGATAATGGGGATCTATCCGAAGCAGTTGACCCGTCAGTTAGACTTCTTAGTGGTGGACTGCCCCTCATCATACAATGTAATCATTGGGAGGCCCACACTCAACAAATGGAAATCAGCCACGTCCACCTATTGCCTGAAGGTGAAGTTTCCAACAGAGAACGGTGTAGGCGAGGTAAAAGGAGATCAAGTCATGGCAAGTGAATGCTACCAGGCTGTATTGGCTGCCAAGGAGAACCATACGTGGATGATCGAGGAAAAGGAAGAAGATAAAGTAGAAGCCTTAGAAGAAATGGAGTTGGTAGAAGGAAAGACAACCAAGACAACAAGGATAGGGACGACATTGAGTCCCGAGATAAGGTCAATGCTTGTTCAGTTCCTTAAGGAAAATCTTGACGTCTTCACATGGAGCCATGAGGACATGCCTGGCATATCGCCGAAAGTTATCGAGCACAAGTTAAACGTGAATCCCAAAAAGAAGCCCGTCCAACAGAAACGACAAGTCTTTGCCCCAGAACAGAACTAGGCTATTACAGATGAGGTTAACAAATTAATGATAGCAGGCTTCATACGCGAAATGTATTATCCAGAATGGCTCGTGAATGTCGTCTTAGTGAAGAAGGAAAACGGAAAATGGAGAATGTGTGTGGACTTCACGGACCTGAACAAAGTTTGCCCAAAGGACAGTTTCCCCTTACCGAGGATAGACCAGCTAGTAGACTCTACAGCTGAGCATAAACTACTGATGTTCATGGACACTTTCTCGGGGTACAACCAAATAAAGATGGCTAAAGAAGACCAGGAGCAAACTACTTTCATCACAAGTCAAGGGCTCTACTACTATAAGGTAATGCCCTTTGGATTAAAAAATGCAGGGGTAACCTACAAGAGGTTGGTGAATAAAATGTTCAGCGAACAAATTGGAAGAAACATGGAAGTATATGTGAATGACATGCTCGTCAAGAGTAAGGAAGAACTAACACATCTAGACGATCTGAAGGAGACGTTCGCCACACTCAGACAATACCAGATGAAGCTCAACCCTAATAAGTGTGCTTTTGGTGTAGCCTCGGGAAAGCTTTTGGGATTCATGGTGTCCTAGAGAGGAATAGAAGCAAACCTGGAGAAGGTGTAAGCCATCCTCGACATGATGTCACCCAAGACCGTCAAAGAAGTCCAGAAGCTCACAGGGAGGATCACGGCACTTAATAGGTTCGTCTCTAAAGTGACGGACAAATGTCTGCCCTTCTTTAAAACGTTGAAACGGGCTTTTGCCTGGACTGACGAATGTGAGACAATGTTTCAAGAACTCAAACGTTATCTAAGCAATCCACCTCTCTTGAGCCCGTCCAAGCAAGGAGAAGACTTATATCTGTATCTGGCAATATTAGCTACAGCCATGAGTGTAGCCCTAATCCGAGGAGAAGACAAGAAGTAGCTCCCAATTTACTACGTTAGTCAGGCTTTCCAAGGGGCTGAGGCCAACTACCCAAGGATTGAAAAGATCACATTCGCATTAATAGTAGCCTCACACAAATTGCGACCGTACTTCCAAGCGAACCCCATCCTGGTAATGACGGATTAGCCCATCAAAAAATCCATGAACAACCCCGAGGCAGCAAGGAGAATGGTCCAATGGGTGATTGAACTCAGCCAATTCGACATCAAATACCACCCCAGAACAGCCATCAAAGCACAAGCTTTGGTGGACTTCATTGCCGAGTTCACCTTCCCAGAAAACGATAACCCCACCAGTGAGACAGAATGGTGGACGATCCAAACTGATGGTTCATCAGCTCAAAAGAGATGGGGAGTAGGGATCATCATAATCACCCCCGACGGAGAAATGCTCAAGTACGGAGTTCGACTAAAGTTCCCAGCCACCAATAACGAGGCCAAATACAAAGGAATACTGATGGGGCTAAAACTCAGGAAGGCGCTTGAAACTAAGAACCTGCTCATCTAGAGCGATTCGAAATTAGTAATAGGGCAAATCAAAGAAGAGTATGAAGCAAAGGAGAAAAAAATGCAGAAATACCTCAAGCTGATGAAACATCTAGCCTAGGAGTTTGATAAATTGGAATTCGTGCAGGTCCCAAGAGGCCAGAACATGGCAGCAAACGAGATCACAAAGATGGTTTCGTCAAAGGAAAGGTCAACGAGCATGGAGTTAGACATGGAGGACCAAAAGCGCCCCAGCATCGAAGACGTCCCAACATTGCAATTCAAAGCACAAACAGCTGGATGACACCGATCGTATCTTTCCTCCAAGACGGGCGCCTCCCTTAGGACGCAGAGGAGGCCAAGAAAATCAAGAAGAGGGCAGCCAGATTTACGATCCTATATGATGTCTTATACAAGAGAGGCTTCTCCATGCCTTACTTGAAGTGTATCGACGAAGAGGACGTCAAGTACATCCTGGAAGAAATCCACGAAGGAGTTTGCGAGGACCATGCTGGCCCTTGATCCCTAGTAAGCAAGGTCATTCGAACAGGTTATTTCTAGCCTACTATGCAGGTAGATGCAGTAGAGCTCGTCAAGAAGTGTAATAAGTGCCAAAGGTTTAAGAATGTCCAGCGACTTCCAGTAGAGAAACTGACGATGATAACATCCCCGAGGCCATTTACACAATGGGGAATCAACATCGTCGGCCCGCTGCCCTAAGGTAAAGGGCAGGTAAAATTCCTACTAGTTGCTATTGATTACTTCACAAAGTGGGTTGAAGCAGAGTTATTAGCAACCATCACTGAAGCAAGAATCCGGAGCTTTGTGTGGATGAATATAATTTGCAGGTTTGGGATTCCAAAGACGATCATATCAGATAAGGGGTGGCAATTCGACAGCCAAGGTTTCAGAGACTTCTGTTTAGGCCTAGGCATCAAGAACCAGTTCTCATCCCTAGGGCATCCACTAGAAAACGGACAGATGGAGGTGATGAATCAGAAACTGCTCAAGATTATCAAAGCTAAGCTGGACGACGCGAAGGGTGCTTGGCCAAAAGAGTTGCCCAATGTCTTGTGGGCCTATAGGACCACTGCAAGAACCCCAACTGGAGAAACCCCCTTTAAACTCACCTATGGCACTGAAGCAGTAATCTCGGTCAAGGTAGGAGTAGCCAGCATCAGGCGAAAGGTACTGCACGAAGAAGACAACAACGATCAGCTACGAATCAACCTGGACTGTCTAGACGAAGTAAGAGACAAAGCTTCTAGTAGAATGACGAAATACCAGCAGAAGATGGCCGAATACTACAACAAGAGGGTAAAGCTCAGACGACTTGACATAGGTGACCTAGTCCTGTGCAAGGTCACCACAACGACTAGAGACTCTGCCCAAGGAAAGCTTGGCCCCACATGGGAAGGACCCTACCAAGTCGTCCACTACTCCCGGTAAGGCAGCTATCACCTGGAAACCCTAGACGGATAGAAGCTCCTGCAGCCATGGAACATTGAGCACTTGAAGAAGTACCACCAATAGATGTAACAAATAAATATATTCATTCCCGAAATTAATAAAAGAATTATTCAGCTAATGTCTTCGTGCAAGCAGGTCTAGTCAGCTATAAAACCAAAAATGGCTAAGTAACAAGATTCTGCCTTGACGGATGTAAGTTACTGACGAAGTCATAAACATGACAAGATCCCTTAAATGGGTGTAAGTCACAAAAGAAAATGGCTAAGTAACAAGATTCTGCCTTGATGGATGTAAGTTACTGACGAAGCCATAAACATGACATGATCCCTTAAATGGGTGTAAGTCACAAAAGAAAATGGCTAAGTAACAAGATTCTGCCTTGACGGATGTAAGTTACTGACGAAGCCATAAACATGACAAAATCCCTTAAATGGGTGTAAGTCACAAAATTTTTTGGCTAAGTAACAAGATTCCGCCTTGATGGATATAAGTTACTGATGAAACCACAAGCATGACAAGATCCCTTAAATGGGTGTAAGTCACAAAAGAAAATGCCAAAGTAACAAGATTCCACCTTGATGGATGTAAGTTACTGATGAAGCCATAAACATGACAAAATCCCTTAAATGGGTGTAAGTCGCAAAATTTTTTGACAAAGTAACAAGATTCCGCCTTGACGGATGTAAATTACTGACGAAGCCATAAGCATGACAAAGTCCCTATGAGGATGTAAGACAAAAAATAAAAATAAAAAATAAAAAAATAAAAAGAAGAAGAAGAAGAAGAAGACAAGAACCTTGCAACAAATCAGAACAAAGTTCAGGCTGAATCTGAGCTCCCAACTAGTTCACCAAACCCTCGACGAGATCCCTTGAAGAGGTGCGAGTTGCAGGAAACCAACTAAGTAACAGAACCAGCACAGACGAGATCGTGGATGAAGAAAAAGGAAAGTCACAACCAAAAATTTTACTAAGTACAAAGCACGGACGGATGAAAGACACCACAAGCATATCACGAGCCAATAAGTATGCAATCACAAATGCAAGTAAGTATGTAGTCATAAATTTAATTAAAGCCCAAAAACAACGAGTAGTTACCATTGTTTTTCACATCCAAAGGCCCATAAACACTGGGCTAAAAATATTGTTCTCAAGACAGATTAAAAGGAAATTGTTCTGAAATTAGATTTACAAAAGCCCAAAACATAACAGGCACCCAAAGAAAAAAGAAAAAAGAAAATTTTCATAAGTATTAGGTTCAGGCGTCAGCAGCAACATCATCACCAGTAGGGGCATCATCAGCAAGAGCTTTCTCGAGGGCGTCATCCTTAAGAGTTGAAGACTGGGCAGCCTCGTCAATCGCCATCTCCTAGTGCACCACTTCAAGATCCAGGTACTGCAGGTCGACTCCAGTGGGATGCTTGACGAGGTACCTCCTCAAAAGCTCAAAGCCTTTAAAGTACCAACTGAAGAGCACTATGTTGTACTCGTCAGTTTGCTGGAAAGCCTCAACAGACCTGGTAGCAATTGTCTTGAGCTTCTCCTTGGCAGCCAGAAGTTGGTCGTCCTTCTCTAGGGTTAGCTGACACTCAACTCGGAGATCGTCAGTCAAGGTCCTGGCGTTTTCCTTTAAAGTGTTGGCCTCATGCATGGAGTCGATGAACTTCTTCTTCAGTGTATAATTATCCTCTTCCAAAGCCTCCATCCTGGATGTTAGAGATGCCACCTTGGCCTCCTGAGTAAGGTACTCAAAAGCAATATGGAGACTCTCCCCCAATACCTGAAAAGAAAATTAAAGCCGTCAGTACAAAGAGAAAGAAAAAGACTAAAAGACGCACGAGCATTTTACCTGGACGTGCTGATTCGCAACCATGATGAATGGCACACCAAAAAAAGCCTTCAGGTCCTCAGTAGTCACGACCCCGTGTGCCCTGTCCACCGCCAGTCCCTCGTCATCCCAGATGGTAGACGAGCAAGAATCGGCCTTTTCCTTCTCCTTGCCTGATAAGCACAGCCTTTTTGAGGAAGGAGTAAGGATCTTTTCAACCGAAGTGGCTAGAGAGGCCATCCTCACAGTCTCAACGCCGAAGATGATGGGAGTTGCAGAAGCAACTAGAGTAACAGACGGACCCTTCCCTATAACACGCACTCCTTTCTTCCCAATGTTGGACAGCGGCTTGTCCTTCTTGGACCTCATCTTTGCATACATATCCTTGTTGAACTTGATCGTCATTTCTACAAGAAGAAAACACTTGTTAAAAAAAAAAAAAAAAAATCCAAGTGTATACAAGAGAATCAACACTGACGAACTCAATACTTACTCTTTTTTCCTTCGATGTCGATGTTGCACAAGACGTAGGGAGACGGGTCAGGACCAAGGTTATAAAATGCAAGGGTCCGCGGATCTACCAAATCATCCTAACTTTCGATCGTTAGGGTGTATTCTATCGCCTTCTTAACACGCTCCTTATGCCTACTTTTGAGCTTAGGCCATCTCTTAACTGCGCAAAACAAGAAGCAAAGGAGTCAATGACGATAACAGCAAAAACAAAAAAACTAAAGACGACAGGAAGAAATACTGACGCACCTAAGGTCGGGGTTCCCAACCGATGAAGCAACCTCGGGATATCACCCCAATCCCCGCTGGAGGGAGTCTCAAAATCGTCCCCAGACACAAAGAAAAATCTTGATTTCCAATACCTGAAGGACAAAGGTAAACCCCTGACAATCCTAGTTCTCTTCTCCCAGCGTACTAACTCATAGTATCCGTACTCTTTAGACTCTTTCAAACGATATAGATAGATGAGTTCACCTACATTAATCATGTCCCCGTTAACAGCCAACCGTATTTCCATATAGTTGACCACTATCCTCCATGAATTAGGTATAAGTTGCTCGGGAGCAATACCAAGATGATCTAAAAGCTCCATCATGAACGGGTGGACGGGGAGCCTAAGTCCACAAGTGAAGGCAGCCTCATAGAAGCATACCTCGCTTGGGAAGAAGTGGCAAGCCCTATCCTCGTCATTGGGTCGACGAACACGAACCCGCTCTAGAAATTGAAACCTATCTTTAAATCTACCCACGGTATCAGCATCCAGCCCACACACCTCCTCAAGGGCGTAAAAAGCCCTAACCTCTCGAGGGGTAGAAACGGCAGTATCCCCACCCACCGGGTCACCGCTAGACGATAACCTAGTCTCGAGTTCATTGGATCTAACCTCAGACATAGTCCTCCACTCTTTCACCAAACCCTCAAACCAATCAATTTATTGACGAAGCAAAAGCAACAACTCAGCCAATGCAACACCCAAACTATTACCCTAAAAAACAAAGTCCTCAAGGTTTGGGAAAATGCCTAAAGACCCCCCCTAAACATGCGAAAAGGAAAGAAATTGAGGGGCAAGCTATCCTAACCTCAGAGCTACTAAACATGGACACCCAGAAAAAACACAGAAGAAAGAGGTAAATAATAAAATCCCAAAAGCCAGAAAACAAAAACAACCAAAGCAAAGGAAAGAGAAAGGAAAAATCAGGAACTTATAATAGATTATGAAGAAAAAAGGAAATAGAGGAAGAGGAAAAGAGAAACGTACCTTGAAAAGGTGTAGCTCAATCGGAGAAAAACTCAAAGGATGTCGCCGGAATAAGGTAGGAACAGTCACAAGAATAAATGGAAAAGAAGAAACTCAGAGCAATGATTAAAGAAATTGGAAAAAGTGAAGGGGGAAATGAAAGGAAAAGAAAGTTTAAAAACTAAAGCCCAAACAACTAAAAAATAGCGGGAAACTCAAGGGTCATGCAAATAAACCCACCGATCAGCACGCGCCACGTGACCACGACATGTATGGTGCCACCACTACGCATTTAATATGGCGCGAAACCCCAAGAGTCGCTTACAGTCCAAAAACCTTTCATCTTCTATGGTCATCATGGCATGTCACGACAACCATAGAATCCAAGGGCAGCTGATGGGACCGACAAAATTAACTACAGATGAGCTCAACAAGACAAACAAGTGCCCACATCACCAACGAAGGTAGCTGAATCATTCAATGCCACCAATAATGCCCCTGATGGTTACAAAACCAACTGTACAGATCGTTATGAGCATATTAAAGCCCCATTACTAGGCAGGAGGCGTTACCAAGAAAGGTATTAACGTCACAATATCAATCACAAAAACTAGAATCCAAGGCAACATATATAAAGCCCTTACATTGCCAACACAAGGTACATAGACACTCGGAGAGACACTTATTTTTATTCTGCTATTTTGTTTCATTTTTCAAAGCACTTTCCTATTCTGACTTTGGCATCGGAGACGTTGTAGCAGGCACCACACCGATGACCACCTTGAAAGGAGCTATCTTTTCATTTACGCAATTATCCAGACGAGAGCTTGGATCCATCTAGACACATTTAACTCAACTGACGAAGTCACGCTTCATCAGCTACAACTCACTCATTAGGAAAATTTTAAAAATATTACCATTGGAATTTTCAAAAATATGGTTGTTGGGTAGTTGAAAAAATATAATCATTAGAATTAAATAAATGAAGATGAAAAAAAATAAATAAATAATTTTAAATAAAAGATAAAGAGTCTATTGACAATATATTTGAAAAAGAAGCTAACCCTACTTCAAAAACTAAAAAATATTTGAAAAGACAGCTAAAAATGCTCTTAGAAATGAGGGATTTGGATAGCGTAAAAGACAGCTTTTTATTCTCATTTATTGACTGAGAGTTATCCATATTTTGTTGATCTCCTCCACTTGTTAGTTTGTCTCTTTCTGGAAGGGGATCTTATCCGTGATCGCCAGGGCAAGCAGCCACAATCTACTTCCCTACTGCATCATTTCAAGCTCGTTGGTATGAAAGGTATTTCAGAATCTATATCAAAGTTATTAAGGAAGTCTTGGAATAGAAGATCAGATGAATCTTATTCAGTTCTTCCGTGCCGTCGATTTTCACTCCCTAAGATCAAGACAGCTACCAATAACTTGGACAGTAATTTACTAAAAGGTGAGGGGGCTTATGGTTATGGGAAAGTATACAAGGGGTTTATTGATAATCGTACCATAAGCGTTGCAATAAGGACTTTGAATATCAAGTCATGGTCGGGTTTAGACGGGTTAATGAAGGAGGTGGTGTTGCTTTGCCAGCTACGCCACCCTAATGTCATCCATATCATCGGATATTGTGTTGAGGATGATGACAAGGGGTTTCTTGTCTTTGAATTTGTAGTCAATGGAAACCTAGGCGACCACCTCTGCGGAACTAGCCACCATGAACCCCTCTCGTGGAAACAAAGACTCCAGAGTTGCATTGGAGTGGCACGTACACTACACTAGCTTTTGTCCGAGGTGAAGCATAGTATCATCCACTGTAACGTGAAGACTAGCAACGTTCTATTGGACGAGAAATTGGAGGCCAAGTTGATCGATTTTGGAGGATTGCAAGATGGGTCCTCCGAGTTTGTCAAAGGATTTACTTAGGATAGAATCTGAGGAGGTGGTGGGTACTTTAGGATACTTGGATCCCAATTGTCTCCTCAACAAGGTGCTAACCGATAAATCCGATGTCTACTCTTTTGGTGTGGTATTGTTGCAAGTGCTCTATGGAAGAAAAGCAGCGGAACATGAAATTGGAGAGGGATCAGATTAATCGAGCTTTATGGCCCCAAATATGCATACAAGAAGGGACCTTCACTCAGATAATTGATCCGTATCTGATGGGGAAGATAGCCCTAGAGTGTTTCAAGATATACATGGACATTGCCACTTCTTGTGTGCGATTTGAGGGTAAAGATCGTCCCACGATGGGTGAAGTGGAGGTAATCCTTGAAAAGGCACTAGAGCTGCAAGAGAGCACAGATGTTGCGAGAAAGGATGTGGATCCTGGTAGTGATCAATATAACTATCCTGTTCTTGAATATACCTTTAGTGCTTCTCTGCTTGAGCCTAAGGAATCTATTTCGGATTGGAATAGCACCACATCAGTTGAATTGTCCTTGGACATCTCTGTCCAAAACCCAAACGGCCAATGATTAACCATAATCAATTATCAAAATCACATTTCCAATGATAGGGATGCTCCTCTCCATTTCAAAGTTAGGAGTAACCAAAACGAGAGCACAGTGGCTGAGTAGTTTTTGCACTGCTTTAGGAACAGAACTGGGAAATGGATTTGATTTTTTAGTTCTGTTAGGTTTTTATGTTGAAATGTAGTTTGAAGTTTTTGCAGTGATGGATGCTACACAGTATTCATGGATTGATGTACATGAACCTTCTACTGAATTGATATCATAGGTTTCCCCCCAACCCCCCTTGAATAAACATTGTATTGAACCATTATAAATGAGGAAATTGGCTAAAATCAATTGGTTTGCTTCGTGTCTCGAATACCCATGTGTACTGGATGTGTGCATTTGTGCTTGAAATTGGAATTCAATACCATGAAAACAAATTGTGGCAGCTTGATAATTTAAAAGAACTTTAATCTTCCAGTTATATATTCATTCTTCTCTAGGAAAGGACCCGCATATGTTCAAAGCCTATGAAGATTTGTGCGTGTTGGCATGAAACTATTTTTAAATTTCAGGTGCCAGGTTGCAAGTTTTTATTGGGCATATAATTTCTTTTTACCAAATTTATGTGGATGAAGATGTTATGAGTTCAATTAGCATATTTTCTGTTGATTAAGTGCCCGTTTGTTTCAACTTTTTCAACCCAAAAATCACGTTTTGAAAAAAGCCAGCCCTTTAAGTGCGTTTGGTTAGAATAAAATGCAACTTTTTGGAAAAAGTTGCGTTTTATACTTGCGAAGAGAATGTGCAATCCTTGAAAGGAGCTCTTTAGGTCCATTTTGCCAAAAGTCCGTGCGTGTTTTGATATATCCATTAGGGTGAGTTGGGCACTTACCAAATTACCTTCATCAATTCTCAGTTCTCACGCCTGTTCCTTATTCCTATCATCTCTTCTCTCTGCTCTACCCTCACCGTGCTGCTAAAACATAGCACCACCCAACTATCACCGGTCTACCACCACAATCAACAAAATCAACAAAACCCATTTCAACATTTGATAATCCAAACACAAAATCAACAAAACCAAACCAAAAATAACTCAAAATCAACACAAAACAACTTAAAATCAATTCAAACCCCATTGGAAAAACCCATCCCAAACCCAACTCAAAATCAACCCAAAACAAAATTAACTCAAAATCAAACCCAAAATCCACAGAAAATCAACTCAAAATTAAACCATCAACTGAAAACCCATAACCCAAACCCAAAATCAAAATCAAATACAAACCCAGTGGTGGCAAAGACTTAAGGGATCTTCTCTCTTCCTTGTAGCTTCTCACAATGGGGGTGCTGCCCAAGCAGAGCTAACTATAGGTCTAAATATACTGCAATCACCCAGACCTTTCTAATACTGAAATCCTGTATACGAAATTTCTTCAGTTGCTTACTCGACTAGACCGAACAAGCTCTGCGGCAACTGGAATTTTCTAAAGGAAGTGGTTGGGAAAAGGGGGAAATAAGGAGGAAAAAGAAAAAGAAAAGTGGGAACACTCTGGAGGTGGTAGGGAAAAAGGGGAAAGAAGGAAAAAAAAAAAGAAAGTGGAACGTTCTGGAGGAAGAAGTGGTAAGGGAAAAAGGGAAAGAAGGAAAAAAGAAAAAAGAAAAAAAAGAAAAGTGGAATGTTCTGGAGTGTCCGGGTAGGGCAAAAGGGAAAGAAAGGGAAAAGAATAATAATAAAAAATAATTAGAAGGGTACGTGTGGAGGAGAAAAAAAGAGGGAAAAAAAAAAGAAAAAAAAAGAAGGAAATATGGATGAAAAAAAAAAGTAAAGAAATAAGAGAAAAATAAAATAAAGAATGAGAAATTAAAATTGAGAAATGCAATCACAATATTTTCACAATAAATCTTAAGTGATAGGTTATTATTAGTTAATATTCATTTGAAAAAAATAATTTTTTTAGAAACTTTGGAAGTTCTTCTTAAAAAAAAATTTTAGAAAGTTTTATTAAAAAAAAAAATTAGAAAGTATTTTCACAATACTTTACATATACATTGTCCTTTTTGGTAATTTACCACTCAAACCGCCACTTTTATAAGTGTTAACCAAACACTCAATTTTTTCAAAAAGCACTTTTTAACAATTTTTTCCAAATACTTAGCTTTTTTGAAAAATCACTTTTTCGTTAGGCATTTTTTGAAAACTCAACTTTTTCAAAAAACCCAACTTCAAAAAGCTGAACCAAACACACCCTAAGTCTTGTGTAGCCTTTTATGCTGCACTTCATTTGGAATATTTTGTCAAAGTGAATCTCCAACTTTATCTTGCCTCGGCCTTCACCTTCTCTATTTTCTTTTATATGAATCATTTAATTTCCTACTGCCTGAATGTCTGAACTTTTCTATTGACTTGTAAATTTGATGCGTTTTGCAACTATACTGTTGTTTTTGAAGCTCTACATATGCAGAGTTCCTTATTCTTACATAGCCCCTGATCTATTTTATTATCTTGATTGAAGTTGTTTACTTGAAGCAACATTTGGTGATTTAATTCTCTTTCTCATTAACAAGAGCATGAAATTAATAGGAAAAAAAAATCTTTAGTTTACCTCAAGTCAAGATTTCAAAGTTTGTGTAATTGTGTGTAATAGACATTCCCCAATAATTAAATGAAAAAATTATGCTACAAACAAACATTACTAAAATTGTGATTTTAAGTTCCAAATTAAATTTAGGAATTCAATTGTTTTGGGCTGTGTAGATTAGGAGTGGCAAAATTCGACACGATGCATGAACTTAATACGACATGACACAACATGAAATTAACAATTATGAGTTGAGTCTTAACAGGATTGTATCATATTTAAGTTGACACAACTTACCTGTTTAAATTTAGGAATTCAATTGTTTTGGGCTGTGTAGATTAGGAGTGGCAAAATTCGACACGATGCATGAACTTAATACGACATGACACAACATGAAATTAACAGTTATGAGTTGAGTCTTAACAGGATTGTATCATATTTAAGTTGACACAAATTACCTGTTTAATAAACGAGTCAGGTTCATGTCCCACCCATGGCACCCACTTAACCTGTTTATCCCGTTTAACTAAATGACTATCTAACTACCCTTCAAACCCTGATATATAAACTTATTAGTTGTTTTGGTTTATTTTCTTTCACATGTTATGACTTATGATTAATTATTTGTAATATTAAGATATATTTTAATTTTAAATAATTATTTGTGATGTAGTTACTCATTAGTTTTGAATTTTATATTAGAAAAATTTATTTGTTTGGTTTTTATTAAGGTTTTGAAACCCGAACCAAACCGTACGGTCCGACCGGCTTAACCGGGAACCGTTCATCAAAACCTTTCTTTTAGCTTCCAAAACCGGCATATGTAAAAAAAGCAACGAACCACACGAATCGCAGTTGAACCTACCGGTTTTAAGAACTGTGGACGGTTCTCAAATGTTCAACTTCAAGGCAGATTTTTTTTTTTTTTTTTTTTTTTTGGATACTTACAACCATTGTTGAAACTTCTCAACCACAGTGAGATGTTGTCAGACCTTGAGCTTGCATCTCCATTTCTTCTTCTTCATTTGTCTTCTTCTTTTTCTTCTTTGTCTTTCTTTCTTTCTTTCTGCGTTTTTGCCGTTTCTGCATTTTTACTCTTTCTGAAGTCTGCTATTCTTCGCCCGTTTGCCGATGATGAAGATGAAATTTTTACTTTTTTCTATCACGGTCTTCCACAAGTCAATAAATGTGGCTGTCAAGTGTAAAGTATCAGCCCTTTGTCCCGTTCTTCTTTTACTTGTACCAGATGCTTGGCTGTCAACCACTTACTTGGGCAACCCTTTGTCCCTTTCTTCATTATTTAACTAATTTTTTAATGGCCAATCTGCCACTCCTTTGGTTTTGCGGTTTATTTTTGAAATTCAATACATAATTGACCATTTAAACGACTTGCGCTGTCGGGCATAACATAACATTAATTCAAATGAGCTGAGCTTTGAGCAACCATGAACCCAACGTGATGTGACATGTATTGCCAATTTGCCACAAGCCCACAAGTTCTTATATTATAATAATTATTATACTATTATTATTACCAAGGTTTTACTAATTAACATATAAATAAATAAATACTATATCTATATTTGCTTAAGATTTGATATACTTTTATTTATTTTGTAAAAATTATGATATGAAAAATATATTTGAAATTTGGGTTTTTATTTTAATTCAACTATTTTAGTTAATTTTTCAATTTTTATTAATTTAATATTTTTTATATATATTTAAAATAATTATTAAATTAATTATGACATCATCACGGTTCGATCTCAAAAACCTTGAACCTCTCTTTTACGGTTCAATGAACGGTCCGGTTTCAAAATCTTGTTTTTTATAGTTTGGATCAATTTGGTTAATTTTTTTTTTTTTTTTTTTTTGCTTTGATAAAATCTAATAAACGAGTTGACAAAATTGACCCATTTAATAAACAATTTTTTATTAAGATAGAAAAAATTTTAGCTCGTTTAATAAATATGTCAAGTCAATGTTGGCTACTTGGCTTATATAAACGAATGCTCCTAAGTCAACAAAAGATGAGTACAAATTGCCACTCCACTGTAAATGAACATACAACAAAGAGGATTTGTTGTGTTGAGCCAAAAAAAGATTTTGAGCCAAAAAAGAGTATTTGTTGCCACTCCTAGTGAAGCTTTTTTTCTCCTCATGAGTGTTCCTATCTTCCCAGTGAAGCTCTTGGATTCTCTTATCCCCTGATATTATACCATCCCACTCTCTATTTTCACGTTATTGCTTCCTAATCTGTTGACCCTATCGGCCTTGTCTTTTTCCTTTTAGCTGAGTCCTTACTGTCATGGCAGAAGACTCGGTTGACACAATAACTTCACAAGCAGCCAAACTCAGCTGGCTTAAAGGTAAGATCAATCTAGAGGTGGTCACATCCTTTAGTGAAAGTTCAAAGAAGCTTCTGATTGGTAAGATTCTATCCAACAAGTCCTTTCCAAGGAGTTTAGTCAAAGAAATTTTGGTGAAAGCTTGGAATGTGATAAATGATATAGAAGTGACAGTAGTAGACAAGAACGTTTTTATGTTTTCTTTTCTACATGAGGCAGACGTGAGACATGCTTGGGATAGAAGGCCCTGGACAGTCAAGGGAGATCATTTAATCCGAAAACGTTTCTGCTTTGATATCAGTGTGTTTGAAGTAGATTTCTCCACCACCGAATTCTGGATTCAGATCCATGGTCTCTCACTTAACAGAAGAAGTAAGGAGAACGTGCTAAAAATTGGTAGTATAGTGGGTAAAGCTTTGGATACTGATTTGGTTGGTCCTGGTTCTGGGATTTGGAGCAAAAGTGTTAGAGTTTGGGTTGAATTGGACATTTGTTGCCCATTAGTGCCAGGTTTCCCTTTGGAAAAGGATAATTTTCCTGTACTGTGGATCCCATTTAAGTTTGAAAAATTGGGGAATTTTTGTTTTGGTTGTGGTTTGCTTGGCCATGATCTCCGTAACTGCCAGGATTTGGGAGTCTAGAACTGTGGTATCTTTGGAAAATGGCTAAGAGTAGATAATGATGAATTTCAACCGGGTATCAAGCTGGATGATTTTCTCATTCCAAATCGTCAAGCAATGGTGTCCACTATCCCAGCTTCAAGGCCCTCTGTTCAGATAGACCAGTCCAGTCAGATCCAAACAGCCATGGTTTCTCGGGATGAAATGATTACAAGGGAGGCACATGGCAAAAGAGAAGAACCAGTGGAGGTCCTCGAGCAGTGTAGGATGGTGACTCTCCTTCAGAATGATGGGACTTCATTGGAAAAGGTTACTGATGTCCTGTCAAAATCCTTAGTAAGTCCCATTCCTTGTTCCAATCTAGTTACATTTCAACCCAATCGTTGGGGCCCTGACTGCTATCCTTTGGACTCTCCCATACACAAGAGAGCTGGCCCATCTTATACAAGACCCAATATCACAAAAAGATCTACCTCTCAACCTCCAAACAAAACTAGCCCACATCCCCATCCGTTGCTAGGAAATAAAAGAAAGGCAAGGCACTTAAGCCCCTCAGAATCCCTAAATACCTTGCCCAAAAATCAAAACACAATGTCACCCACACCTCGCCCAAGCTCACTCACACTCCTTCCCATCCTTTACAAAAACATTCCAGTCCTCACAGGAGAAAATCACTCAAAGTGCTTGCCAAAACAAAGGCCGTTTCCCGTGCTCAGAAATTAAAAAATGGTAAGGATGATTCCTTTATATCTCTCTGCTCTTTTTCTACATCTTCCTCAAATGTATCTGATATGGCCGGGGAGGCGGGCATTACCATGTCCCCCTCCTCGCCATGAGAACCATTGCATGGAACTGTCAGGATGCTGGCAGAGCTCCGACAGTTAGAGCTTTTAAGGAGCTTATCCGAGAGTCTAATCCGGACATAGTTTTCCTCTCGGAAACAAAAATAAATTCTCTAAAGGTAAATAAGTTATGCAATAGATTAAAGTTTGCTGACTCGTGGTATGTTGATTCTAATGGAAGATCTGGTGGTCTTGCCCTTTTTTGGAGACTTGGTGTTGAATTAGAATTAGTGTTTTCTGATAGGAATATGATAGTGGCTCTAGTTTATTCAGATCCTACTGAAGCACCTTGGCTTCTTTTTGCTATCTATGGTCCTTTCCAAAGGTCTAAAAGGAAAAATTTCTGGGAATTGCTAGAGAACATGGTTTCTTCATTTTCGGGGCCTTGGGCTGTGATTGGAGATTTCAATTGCATCAAGAGGGCGAAAGAGAAATGTGGTGGTCGGTTAGTGGCTGATAGCTCAGTGAATCATCTTAGAGATTTTATGATGAATACGGGTGCAATTGATCTTGGATTTATTGGTCCTTCATTCATATGGTCTAATAGAGGGGAAGGTTTGGCCAATATAAAAGAGAGATTGGACCAATGTCTATGTGATCAAGAGTGGCAGACCTTATTCCCCAAGGCTGGGGTCAGACACCTGTGCAACTCCAACTCGAATCATAATCCGATAATGCTTGACACCCATTTAGATTCTGGGAAGTGGCCTCGACCATTTCGTTTTGAAGCTATGTGGACCAAGGAGGAGGGTAGCAGACGGGTGGTGGAAGGTGCTTGGCAGACTCGGGTGGAGGGTTCTCATGGCTTTAAACTAGCTAAAAAGCTTTCTGTGACTTGCCGTGATCTTTTGCGGTGGAATAAGGAAAAATTTGGAAACACAAAGGAAAAAATTAGAGATCTCCAAAATAAAATTTCTTTGATTCAACAAGCGGTTCCTTCAAGAGAGAATTTGAACACTGAGGCTTCTCTAAATTTAGAACTTGATGAATGGCTCGCAAGAGAAGACCTGCGGTTACAGCAGAGTTCTAGAGAGCCATGGGTTAAAGAGGGGGATCGTAATTCTAGATTTTTCCATCTCTCAACCATCATCAAAAGGCGCAGGAATTGCATTTCAGAGATAAAGTTGGATGATGGGTTGTGGATTAGAGATCAGGAGGATATCCAAAGATATTTTTTGGATAATTTCTCCACTCTATACAATTCTTGTCAACCCCAGTCCCCTGTGAATCTTGAGAATCTCATTCATCCGTGTGTTTCTGATCAAGAAAATCTGGGGCTATGTAAAGTTCCCTCTAGAGATGAGATTAAAAAAGTGGTGTTTGAGATGAAAGCCCTTAAAGCTCCAGGTCCAGATGGCTTCCTAGCTCTTTTTTATAAGCATTACTGGGACATTGTGGGTGACCAGCTAATTTTTGCTATCCAGAGTTTCTTTCTTAATGGCTAGCTGCAGAAAGATTTCAATAAAACCTTCATCTCCCTTATTCCAAAAAAGAAAGGTGCGCATAATTTTAATCATTTTCGTCCTATCGGTCTGTGTAATGTGAGTTATAACGTGATATCGAAAATCATTGTTAATAGACTGAGACCTCTTTTAGATAAAATGGTGGATCTAGCCCAAGTGGCCTTTATACCGAATAGATGGATAAATGAAAATATGGTTCTGGCTCATGAGATTGTGCACAGTTTCAAACACGCAGGGAAGTAGAAGGGCTTTCTTGGAATCAAACTAGACTTTCAAAAAGCATATGATAGAATGGAATGGAGTTTTCTGTTGGAGGTTCTTAGAGCTTTTGGTTTCAACTACACCTTTGTTAACCTTATTCATCAATGTCTATCTTCAGTTGAATTCTCACTTCTATTAAATGGGGTCAAATGTCCAAGTTTCTCCCCCTCCCGAGGCCTTAGGCAAGGTGACCCAATATCATCTTATCTATTTATTCTGGGCAGTGAAGTTCTTTTGAGGCTTATAAACAGGGAAATTGATCAACAGAGGCTATCTGGTGTTAAAGTGTCCAATACGGCTCCTCCCATTTCTAAGCTGTGTTATGCTGATGACATCATATTATTTTGCAAGGCAAAATCTTCTGAGCTAGCCACCCTCAAAGTTTGCCTGGAGAAGTATTGCTCTTGGTTGGGTCAGTCCATTAACATAGAAAAACCTGGTTGTTTCCCCTCCAAAGGGGTGAGCCCTCAATTTATCAATCAAGTGAGATGTAGTTGGGGTCTAAACATTCTATCAAATAACACCACCTACCTTGGTGTTCCTCTCTTTCTTTCTAGGAGCAGGAATCAAGACTTCAGATACATTAAAGAGAGGCTGGATAGTAAGCTAAGTGGACGGAAAAGCAAAAATTTGTCTTGGTCTGGGATAGCAACTCTTATCAAATCAGTGGCCTAAGCCATTCTAGCCTATACTATGTCTGCCATCTAGCTTCCTAAAGGTCTATGTGAGCAACTTGATGCGTCAACTCGCAGATTTTGGTGGAATCCTAAATCTTAAGTCCGGTTCATACGGGACTCCAGTGTCTTGGTCTACTCTTTGTTGGCCCTAAAAGGAGGGAGGCTTGGGTTTCAGGAATCTCTAGGACTTCGACCAAGCTCTCCTCTCCAAATTTGGCTGGTGGATTTTAACAAGAAAAGATTGTCTTTGTGTTAATGTGCTGAAGGCGAAATACAAGATCCGTAATAACTGGCTGACTCATTCCTATCATGGCCATGCTTCCCCATTTTGGAAAAACTTGTTAGGTGTTAAGCACATCATCGCCAAGGCTGCATGTATTGTTTTGGGCAGTGGGGATTCTATTAGAATATGGTCTAATCCTTGGATCCCCGATCTTCCAGGCTACATTCCTTCCCCTAAGGTTGATGCTAATCCAGACTTGGCCTTGGTTGTGTCTCAACTCTTTTCCTCGGATCTATGTAGATGGGATATTCACAAACTGAACTATTTCTTTGATGAGACAGTGGTTGAACTCATTCTGAAAATCCCCATCCCAATTAACCATTCTGAGGATAGTTGGTCATGGACTGTCACAAACTTGGGGTCATTTTCAGCCAAGTCTGCTTATTGGCTGTGCAGAGCAGACTTGTCCCCCTCGAATATTGATGCTAATAGGGGTCAAATATGGAAATCCAAGCTTCATGAGCGCCTTAAGATGCTTTTATGGAGAATCGCTACCAACGTACTGCCTTCTAAAGAGGTAATCAGTAGATTTAATGAGAATATTGATAGTTGTTGTCCGTTGTGCGGTTCGGCTAATGAGTCTTCCCTTCACCTATTTACGATTTGTGCTATTGCTAAAGCTGTATGATTTCAAAGTCAGTGGGGGTTGAGGATGGAAGCGGCTGGATTTGAGTCCACTTCGGACTTTATTGGTTTTTTCATTTCTCCTCCGTTTGTGGACAATCTGAATCCTTGTCAAAGAGAAGATTTTTTGCTGTTTGGTGCCATCCTCTGTGATGTTATATAGAAGCTTAGAAATAGTTCCCTGTTTGATTCCGCTGTGCCTAATTTGGATGGAGTTGAGTCAAGAATTTCTAGCCTTTTTGCTGAACATAAAAATTCAAGAGCCTCCTCTACTAGTCATCTGGCTTCGGCCTCTCCTCAGGTTTGGTTTCCTCCTTCAAGGCGAGACATAAAAATAAATGTAGACGCAGCAGTGGGTCCTCGCTTTTCTACCATCGCTATAGTTGTGAGAGATTGGAGAGGGGAGTTGGTGTTTGCTGGCTCCATGAAAGTGAACACCACCCTCCCTCTTCAAGCTGAAGCAGAAGCAGTTAGATGGGTGATCTCTTTAGCTCCTACTCTGGATGGTGATTCTGTTCTTGTGGGGTCTAACTCTCAAGTTGTTGTCCAGCTTCTTTCAAATTTGACATTACCTCCTCCTTGGAGAATCAGGTCGCTTTGTGTTGATTTGAGGTCGCTACTTGCTCTCCATGGTAACGTGTTTGTGTCGTGGGTTCCTAGGCTGTGTAATCAGGCTGCCCACATCTTAGCAAAATGGAGTTTATCTTGTAATTTTTTTGGCTCTTTTGGCTGTGGTTTTTGCCCGGACTGTCTCTCTTCTGTTGTTGTGAGAGAGTCCAGTAGGGTGTTGTAGTTTGTTTCTTCTTCTTTAATAAAGTGTTCGGTTCATCAAAAAAACATACAACAAAGACCACCCATAATTAATTACCCTTCTCTGCTCCCAAAAAATACACGCACAAAACAAAAACAACACCACTTTACTTGTTGAAGTTGTTTGTAGGGGATCCAAAACTAATCCTGCATCATTCTCTCGTCGTCAAGCTCGTGGTTATAGGACCGAAGCATCAATGGAAGGTATATCAGAGTCTATTTCAAAGTTAGTATGGACGTCTGGGAAGGGAAGGTCAGACGAAACAAAACAATTTTCATCAGTTCTTCCTGAGGGATTATGTCGTCGATTTTCACTCGGTGAGATCAAGAAAGCTACCAATGACTTCACTGACGATTTAGTAATGGGTGAGAGGGGTTTTGGCAAAGTCTATAAGGGGTTTATTGATGACCGTGGCATAAGCGTTGCAATAAAGCGTTTGGATATGGACTTAAGGTAGGGTATTCGCGAGTTAACGAAGGAGGTGGTGTTGCTTTGCCAGCTACGCCACCCTAACCTCATCCCTTTCATCGGATATTGTATTGATGAAGGCGAGACGTGCCTTGTCTATAAATTCATGGTCAATGGAATCCTGGGCCAACACATCTACGGCACTGACCACGATCAACTCTCGTGGAAACAAAGACTAGCGATTTGTAGCGGAGTCGCGCGTGGACTGCACTATCTTCACACTGGGCTAAAGCGTACTGTTATCCTATGGGAAGTGAAGACGAGCGACATTCTGTTGGACGAGAAATTGGAAGCCAAGTTGGGAGGTTTCCGGTTGTCCAAAATGGGTCCCCCGAGTTTGTCAAATGCTTTAATTAGGATCGAATCTCATGTGAGGGGTACTTATGGATACGCTGATCCCGAGTATTTCCAGCACGGGGTGCTGACCGATAAATCCGACGTCTACTCTTTAGGTGTATTACTGTTTGAGCTACTCTGGGGCAGAATTGTATTGAATAAGAGATTAAAAGTGGAAGAACAGCAACTGATTAGCTGGGCTGGCAAATGTAAACGAGAAGGAACCATCAATGAGATAATTGATCCGTATCTGATGGGGAAGATAGCTCCAGAGTGTTTCAAGATTTACGTTGACATTGCAAGTTCTTGCGTGCGAAAAAAGGAAAAGGATCGTCCCACAATTGGTGAAGTGGAGGTAGAAATTGAACATGCACTGCAGTTGCAAGAGAGCGCAGATGCTGCAAGGAAGGATGGTGAATATGACTATCCCATTGATGGATTAACCTGTAATGATTTTCCGGGAGAATCTTCTCCCATTGAGATGAACAGATATGGCAAAAATGCTTCAGATAGCACCGAATTGTCCGAGGATGAATAACCACAAACAGTTGAATATTGAATATAATTGGAAAAGAGCCAATTTCATTGTGTTTCAGAATCCCAAGAGATGATAAATACCTGCGCTGAATCATTGTAATTTGGTTGAGTTCGATGTCTTTAGAGTATAATTGGAAAATTTTAGTAGTTGTTTGCTAAATGAATTTATTTTACCCATCCATACTGGGTTTCACGTAGTTTCATAGATTTTTTCTTTGCTGGTTTTCTGGGATTTAAGATTATTGTGGATAATGTCTTTTGATGAATTGCCATCATGGTTAATTAGGATAGAGTTTTTTTTGGATTTTTATTCTTGGAATTTTGTGGGAGCATTTTAGTAAAAATATCTTCATGATTTTAGAAATTTGTAGTCCTATGTGGTCCACGTCCAGACCCAACTCTCGGAAGAACAAGCTGGTCAAAAAAGTCAGGTGTTCACATTTAATGATTTAAACCAGTTGGTGTCTAACTTATTATCAAAAGGTACGGGAGTCATCAAAGTCTCCCCTCATCCTCCACATGCAGCTGGTAAAAAATTGCGGTGTTCACTTTCAAATCTTGATTTGTTGTTTTTGGGAAATGGATCTGATTTTTGTTTTGCTAGATTTATATGTTGAATTGTAGTTGGAAGTTTTCACGGTGATGGATGCTACACAATATTCATAGATTGATGCACATGACTTTGTTTGTATTTTGTAAGCCTGGATTAACAACCCCAACAATCTCAACATTGCCAACACGTTTTTTCTTTTTCTTTTTTTGTAAAAAGTCATAAGATAACTTGGAGGTTTTTTTTTTTTTGTGTAAAAAGTCATAAGATAACTTGGTGAAGATTTTGAAGAGTATTTTTGTAACAATCATAATGTTGATTAAATAGTCATTTAACTAATGATATATATATTCCATGATATTTTCATACTTATATCTTTTGACTTTTTCATCTCTCTTTTTGCGTGTGTATTAAAATACTCAGTATTTTCATAAATAAATAAATATTCCGCCATGTTAGCTATTCACCCATTTAGTTGCTCAATTCAATAGCCAAACGTTATTGTCCTTATTATCAAATGTTTTGATACATAAATGTTATGATAGTCATGCGGTTATACAGGTCATGTAATTAGGTTTTGAAATTTATTTTGATACCTAGAATCAAATTAATGGAAAGGCTATCCGTGAGCTCTATATGTATCCATGGTGTAAACATGTGATGAAAAATTATTCTTCTATCGATAGTCTTTATACTTTACTTCCACTCCTCACCCACTTTGTTAAAAGTATATATAAACATGCTTTCTACATAATATATTTTTGGATTAAGAATTTTTTTTTTTTTTTTTTTGTGACCAAACAGAGGGAGATACAAAGTTACAAAAGTGCTGGATTGTACCAGCAATAGTTCATTGGCATTTGAGTTGCCAATTTAGCTACTGACCAAACAGGTTTTACAATCAAGTGGGGCACTAAGAACATATTGCAGCTAAGTCCATTCTGGTTCAGAAAATTTAGATCAGCTAATCTAGTCTGTTGAAGCCAATCTGGAGTCTTCCAATGCCTAAAGACTCGGACTAATTTTCTGCTAGCTCATAGAAATAAAACTCGCTGATAACCATGGTTCTTTGCTCTGATCCCAGCTTTTACCACAGCATCCAGCATTGCTCCACAAGTTGTCCTGGATGCACTACTAGTTACACCGTAGAAAATGCTATCTCCCTGCATGTTAATAGCTTCATAGGCAGAAGACCATCTCTTGGGCTTCCTGCTCCTAGCTCCTGCTAATTTAACAATCAGTTGCCACTGTCCTGAAGGTGGATATTAGTCTATGTTAGTCCTTCTTGGCTGACTGGTGTGTCTTGGCTGTTCAGAGAAAGCTTCCTTGTACCTGCAAGACATTGATTGAGATATTAAGATTACACTCATAGGATTAGGTGTTAATCCTTCATAAATCACCCTGTTTCTATGAGTCCAAATATTCCACAGGTTGTGAAAATGGTTTGTAAGTAAGCCATTGATGTTATTTCTCTGGTTTTGAACTTGATGAGAAGGGAAGTTAGCCATTGCTGGACAATTGAACTGCCATAATCAGTGAAGTGGATGGCCAAAGTTGATCCATGCCAGCAAGCTCTAGAGAATGGACAGAGCAGGAAGAGGTGAGTTGAGGATTATTCTTCAGAGTTGCATAGGGGGCACAAATTCTGAGTTGCTATAAGAAAGTATTGTTGAGAGAGGTTCTTATCCTACCAATTGATGTAGACTATGCTATGTAGTAGTCCTTATTGTACTAAGTCATTTACTACTTAATTAATTTTATACAATAGTTACGAAACGCTTGATGCTGAGCTACAAGGCTAATTAAATTGAATTTTAACCTTATTTGTATATGTAAGTTGACAATAATATTGTGTGATTCTTCTTTAATATGCATAGAGTAACTACAGCAGGTAATTAAGCATTCCCCATTTCCCCTGCATGGTAATGTAAAGTTTCTGTTTTTGTACAATGACTGTAAAATATCGAATGGGTTGACATTGAGGTTAAATTAAACTATGCCTTGGATAGAAGTTGTGCCTATTACAAATCCAAATGCAATTAAGCCATTTAAGATAATATATGTAGATGTTCTTGCACCGTGAGCTCTCGGCTCTCTTTCACTGCTGAACGAGGAGAACTAATAGATGGATTTGATGCTCTAATGAGAAAGAAGACTGATTTTACTCATCTGATTGCATTGACTATTCACCGCTATGTACAATTACATGGCTTGGTGTTTATAGCAGACGAAATCGATCTCAGATGTGACAAACTAACCGTTAAGTGAAATAACTTCCCAAACAGATTTAACAATAACAGAGAAAACTAACTTCAACTAACTAGTATGGGACCTTAACGGTTTGTATTAGAGATAATCGATTTAAGCTATCTCGTACACAAACTACATGTAGCTTTGAGGGAAGAATCATTTGCTAGCCTTGTGCGGCGAGCGGCTTGTCGTGTCGTTGATGGTTTAGAACTTTAGGTAGATGACAAGTTGTATTCCTTTGTTTACAAAAATTCCTTAATATAATAATAAAAATAATAACAAACCAAACTGATGCAAGGTGAATGGATAGAACGCGTCATGTGTTTTTTTTTTTTTTTGGGTTAAATGACAGGCAATTTTGTCCATCCAGTGAATTTTCTTAAATCTCAAAGCGTATCCCAAAGCTCTGTTTCTTGTATCTTTCGCTAGGTACCAAGAGAAGGGAACTTGCTAGGAAAAATGGGCAATACATGATTGGTTTTTTTTCAATGATGGAATACTTTCTAATTCCAAGAAAAAAGAAAAAAGAAAAAAAAAAAAAATTCAAGAGAGTAAAGACAGTAGAAGTGTTTGTATAATAGAAAAATAAACAACTTATATAGAGTAGTGTAATAATATATTGCCTATATATATCTAAAAGAGGAGATGTAGAATTTAATGTTAATATTCTCCTGTTGAGCCACCTTATCAATCATGTTATACTTAAAAAAATAAATAATAAATTCTTTATAATTTTTCTATTTTATTTTGTATAAAATAATTAAATATAGTTTATGGACAAACCTGTTAATGCACTCCATTACTATTCAACATGTTACTATTTATTTGTTTTAAATGCAAATATTTGACTATTCAGTCACCCAATTTGATATCAACTTTTCATTTTCTTCTTTCTAATTTCAAGTAATTGTTAAAATTGAATAATCTATTATCTTTTTAGTAGATATATGCACATATTTGACTATTCATTATAAACGTTACTATTTATTAGATGCAAATGTTTTATTATATTCAACTACCCAAATTGATTTCAACTTTTCATTATTTTCTTTCTAATTTCAAGTAATTATTAAAATTGAATATTTAAACTTTTCATCATCCTATTTTAATAAATAAAAAAAATAAAAACTCTTCTTCTCTTCCTCCAACATTTCCTCTCCTTTTTTGCCTCTTTATCTTCCTACTACTATTTACTTTACCATTGAACTTCCTTTATCATTTCCTTTCTTATATTTTGACTCTTCTTCTCTCCATCTTATTTTGTATAAATTTGATATCATTTATTTCAATCAATCCATATTTTTTTCACACAAAAACTGTGAGTACTCTCTCTCTCTCTCTCTCTCTCTCTCTCTCTCTCTCTCTTTTGATTTTTGTTCAAAAGAGAGAGAGAGAGAGAGAGTAAACCAACACAATATAGACACACATCTAACTTTTCCCCCATGTTTGCATTGTGTCAGATCCTATACACTGAACCACTAGAGCTAAGTCCTACCCTCAAATTGTTATTAGTAAATTCCTTGTTGCAAATCCAATTGAAATCCAATTTAGAATTGATAGGTCAAGAATGTATTGATCCCTTGTGATAAATTAATCAATTAATTAGTCAATTTAATTAATTAATTCAATTAACATGCAATACACATGGTAGCACAAACAAATCACCAACTAAATTAATATGCAGCGGAAAATAAAGTTGACACAGTGATTTGTTTACAAATGGGGAAAACCTCCAAGGCAAAACCCCACCGAGTGAATTTAAGGTCACTACTCCCGAAAATTAACTATTATCGTAACAAGCTGTTACAAGTAAAGGAATCTCAGTACTTTATACCAACCTACAATTAAACCCTTACCTTAATACCCAATTGGACTTGTTCTGTAGTGACAATCTCTCATTTTCAATGCACTGCTCTCAGTACGTGACTAACCAATCGATGCACGAATCCAAGTACGTAACTAACTACCAACTTGAGAAGAATGTTAACTACAAAGTTCTTCAGTTCATCAACACGATGAAGATCACGAAACTCCTTGGTTACAAAATTCTACGACGCACAAACGCAGCAACTTCTTCAAGAGAAAGATGGACTAAAGCATATGTCTTCGGTCACAATATGCTTATGAAAATTTTTTGCATTAAGTTGCATCAATTGTGACGATCCTTAAAATAATTCTTATATATGTTTAGGGTTATGAGAAAAGAAAACCTAAACAAATATACACGGATTGGTGTGAAATCAGATCTGAAAATCTGATTTTCGTAAATCTCGATAAATAGGTTATCTATCGAGAAGCTGTCGAGCATCAGGCTAAACAAACCTTTTAAACCTCGATAGATGATATCTGTCAAACTAGTTGTTGAGTTTTAAAATTCAGCACTTCTTCACTTACTTCTTAGACAGATTTGCATGGCTTAACACTTGGACTTGAACTCTTGTTCCTTGAAATATTAAACACATCCTAAATCTACCCAATTACAAGTAAAATGCATTTTGTCAAATGATTAACCAATTCTAATTGACATATTTTTCTAACATGATTCACATATGTCCTAACAAGAATATAATTGGATTTAGACTACTCAATTTTTCATCTAATAATTCACTTGACACAAAAATTTAAAAATTAGATAGGATATGTAGGGGGTGGGTTTGAGCGCTCCTCCTACTTGACGAAAGGTCTCAAGCCCAACTAGCTCAATACAATAAATTTTTAAAGAATGTGTTTAAGAACTAGGTCTTAGTCTGAACCATAATCACTAGACATGGTTAGGTGCGGGCTGAGCAATAAAGAAGTGGATTAAAGTATGGAATTTTGTCCTTAGGCATTTCGTCCGAGGAACTTAGTATTCTTCTTCTTCTACTTTCAGTACTAGGTTACAGTCGTTTTCAAGACCATGCAGACTGCCACCGTTTTCTCCTTTTTCTCTCCTCCTGCTCTTTTTCCGTGATCCCCTATTCCTGGAGGGTTTCTCACATTATATACCTCTTTCCAGTCGATCTTGACCCTCCACCTGTTGATAGTGCAGGTCATTATTCGAGTGCTCGTCCCATCAACCACCTTCTCAAACCCTCTGTGAGTTGCAGCAACCAAGGCCGCACTGTTCAGGGGTCCTTTCCTCATTCTCATTCACTACAAAAAAGATTGCTATTAGCGATGGCCAGAGTTCGTCGAAACAACACAAAAAGCCGTCGCAGATTAGTATTGTCGACGGTAAAAGGCCGTCGACTGCCGTCGGAAAAAGCCTTGTCGATAATACTATATTATCGACGAGACCGTTGCTAACACTCATTTTCGACAGCACCACTCCGTCGTAAGTACTTGATAATTGCCGTCATAGATTCAACTTCATACGAGGAAGTTGGACGACCAAATACCTTTTGTGACGACCTTCAGCCATCGTTAATGCATAGTTTCGACGACAAAATGCCGTCGTAGTTATTTCATTTGTCATCGACAATACAACTTCATACGAGGAAGTCAAACGACCAAATACTTTCTACGACGAACTAAGGCCGTTGTTAATACCTTTTTTGACGAATAAAAGCTGTCGTAATTACTTGGTTTGTCGTCGACAATGTAACTTCATACGAGGAAGTCAAACGACCAAATACTTTCTACGATGAACTGAGGCCGTTGTTAATACATTTTTTGACGAATACAAGCCGTCGTAATTACTTGGTTTGTCGTCGACAATGTAACTTCATACGAGGAAGTCAAACGACCAAATACTTTTTACGACGAACTAAGGCCGTTGTTAATGCCCTTGTTTTGACGAATAAAAGCTGTCATAAGTACTTGGTTTGTCGTCGAAAATAACTTTTGCGATGAACTATAGTTGTCGTTAATGTAGTTTTTCAACGACTAAAAGCCATTGTAAAATAATTGGTTTTTTGTCAATAATACATTATCAATGTGACCATTTACCTTTTTCAATGAACTTTGACCATTATGGAAACCTATTCACCACGTCAGTGATACATTATTTGCAATAAAATAACTCTGTCAATAATAAAAGAGAGATCATTTCTAATATTTTAATTGCGAGGAAACATAAATCTCCCAAAAGTTTTTCTATTCAAATAACAAGCACAAATCCATAATTGTCCAAATCTAGAAAGTACATAATGCAATAGAAAAAAATATTAAAACATCTATAAAATAGAATAAAAAATTTTAATTAAAACGTCTAAATGAAAGCTATAATATCCTTCACCAAACTTGAAAACATAAATATTGGAAGATCAATCATCATCTGAGTCAGTATTCTCCTTCTGAGAGCCATCGGAGTCATCTTCTTCTTCAGAGTCATCTTCCTCCTCAGAGTCATCTTCTGTATTTTCGTCCACATTTTGATTTCCTTCTCCAGCATTGATCTGTAATATTTTGATTAAACTAAATAAGTATAAAAAAAAATTATTACTATGCAAATTATATTTACAATACATAGTAAAGATATTGAAACGTATTAATTTAACAACATCAACAACAATCCCCACAATGAATAACAATGGTATTATCAACATCAAAGAATACAAGATCCTTACTAACAAGAACCTTGTAGTTCTCTTGTGAATGAGAACTTCAAAGAATAAATTTGCCACCAGTAGTCACATTAATAACATTTTCATAACAAACACTACAAATCATGTACTTTGCATGGATAGGTAAAGATATACTAATTTAAATAACATTTTTTTAATCTAAATTTAGCTATCCAAATAATTGAAATCCATAATGAGCAACTTTACAACTTATTTCAACAACCTCAAGAAAATAGCAAAAAATATTAATGTTGATTATACTGAAAAATATATAAATATACCTGTGTAGTAGGTTCTTGCATAGAATTAAAGCCCATCTTTTCCAAAGCAAACCTTATCATACTAGGCATTTCCTCTTTCAATTGATTGATTTCTCCTTGCAATTTCATTTTCTCAGTAGAATTTTTATCCTCTGATTCTTTAAAACGAAGCTCAAAATCCTCCTTTTCTTTTAAGCGATCCACTTGACATCGCTTACTACACTGGCTAGATGAACTTGGGCCATACACATCTCTAGGCTTGACACCAGCACCCATGCCAAGCACACGACCACGAGTAGGAGGTCCAGTCACTTCAAAGAATATTTGACTATCATTAACAATCTCACCTTGAGATGCAACCTCTGATTTCCTTGCATCCATTTTTTCCTAAAACAAGATTTATTCCGTTATTAGATATATACAAACTTTAAATTCAAAAAGACATTTAAAAATAATAATAGTAATAATAATAACTTACATATAATTTTTGTGCTTTTTCACTGGCAAAAGTAACACCATCCTTTTTCATATGCATCGACCTGAAACATTCGATTGGACTTGGTTCACATCCATTCTTCTCCTCCTATGACCATGTTAAAAGGAAAATCATAAGATAAATCAATTCAATATACGAACTAATGTTATAGAAATTTAACATGGCAATTTTATCATACCAATTCTTTTCTACACTTAGCCATTGGTACAGAACCTGTAGTCGCAATGATAGCTTGATTTTCTTTGCGATTTCTTTTGTTTCTATCACTCTTTTCCTGGTTACATGAAAAAAAATACACTAAATGAGTTAATTATCAAACATGTGCTTCTAAGAAAGATTTTACAAAAAAAAAAAAATTATTAAAAAAAAACTGTTAATAAAGTTCATTTTATAATCACCTGCCACTTGCCATTATTCCATTTGTTGCACATCTCTTTCCAAATAGTTGGAGTTACATCATCATGGGGATGCTTGTACCATTCTTTTTGAGGAATTTCATTTGTTAAACAGTGTTTCCTAAGGTGCCACATCCAATCAGGATAGCGTCGTTTGACATGCTCATCAAATACCTCCCTCTCAAGAACTAAGTCATTTGTCTCAAATTTTGCTTCTTTGTATAACTCATAAAGCATATTCAGTTGTTCTTTAGGGTATTCTGAAAAAGTTGTCCATGGCCCAGTAATGTTTTGGTGGAACTTAATAGTAATCTCTTGGGGTATTTTCTTTTCTATGAATCTAATAAAATGAAAGAAACACAAAGCATGTAAAATATTACATATAAATGAAATGTAAGCACTAAAAAATAAATGATTAAAGTAACCAAAAAATAGGGAAAAAAGACCTTCTGTCATGTATCTCACACTTGCGGTTATGACCTGGATAAACACCCTTAGCCTTTCCCCGACCTCTTTTCTTTTGTACAGTAGATCCTACCAATAATGGAATAAGTAAAAATAAATAAATAAGCTGTAAGCATAAAATTGATATATTAGCATATAAACTTTAGGAAAATATTAAGTATCACCTTCGCTGCCCCCATTAATCACACTATTAGAAGAAGCAAGTGCTTCATTAGTTGGTGACTCAGATGATGAAGGTGTAATTTATGATTGACTACCACTATCACCTTTATCTCTTGCTTGTTTTATAGCTCGTTTCTTACTTTTCTTTGCCATTTCACCTGTAACGTAGTTAAAAAGAAAGGCACATCATTGATAAGTTGTAATTATTTAATCAACAAAAACATAATTAAAACCAAGGACCATATTAGAAATATCAATATAAAGATTAAAAAAAAAATGTGATAGATTAACTTATTATAAAAGTTAAAAACCAAAAAATTAACTTAACAACACCACCTCTAAATTTATTGTAAACTAACTAACATGAAAAGCTTAATCAAATTTGAGAGATCCATTAATTTAATTAAATAATTATATATAAATAACATGTATAGCTTCAACAGATTGCTAAAGTTTAGCCAAAAAAAAAAAAAAAAACTAAAGTTACTTTTTACAGTACCCCTTATATTATTATATATCTATAAGACAAATATTATCATTATAATACTATTATTATAGGGTCACAGCTTTAACAAAACAAATGCTTAAATTATTGAAAAGTGCTCAATAAGAGATTCTAGTCTCCTTGCAAATTTACAGACAATGGAATAGTCAACGGTACACTAATCAATATTATATTATTATATATCCACATCAAACACCAACCATTTAGGGATGGCAATTTTTCCCCGCCTCGCTTGACCCGCCCCTCCCCGCTTCGCCCCGTGCGGGTTTTCCCCGCCCCGCAAAGGTGGTGGGGCGGGGATGAGGCGAGATTTTAGACCCACACCATGGGGCGGGGTGGGGATGGGTTTACACTTTTTAGACCCACCCCGCCCCGCCCCGCATTAATAAGGGTTAAATTGTAATTTTATTGTACCCTAAAACCCTACTATTTCAATAAAAATATCATCAGCTTATTTTATTCTACTTAACGTGGCTCTACCTCTTTTTTCTCTCTAGCAAAGTTGGAAATAAGGTACCAATTTTAACTCTTTTTTTTTGTCTTTATTGGAAACAAATTTATATACTATTGAATTGATGATTTCATTCATGATTCATATGGTCTTTCTCAACTTACTTTTCATCATGAACATAATATATATTTTTTTAATGAGTTACGGGTCTGTGGCTCTAAATATGTGTCTGTGTCATTGTTTTTTAATTTTGTGTGGGCATTTGGCTGCTTAACAACACTGTTTCTTTAAGCTTGTTAAAATTTTATTTTATCATGTTATGAGATTTTTGTTGTGATATTGTCTTGTTAAACATTTAGATAATATTATTTAGTTTTTGCTAAAAATTAGTTTAATTTGATAGGATAAATTTATTTATAATTTCAAGTATATTTTATTATTGAAACATGTCATTTTATTTGAAAAAATGGTAATAGTTGTAGGGAAAATTAACAAGAAATAAAGTTTTACGGTGTAGGGAGGGGCTTCGCGGGTCTTCGCGGGGCCTTAAGGGGCAGGGATGGGGTAAGAAATTTTCCCCGTCATGCGGGGCGAGGCGGGGATGGGGTAAGAAAAATCCATGCGGGGCGGGGGCGAAGATCTCATCCTTCGGCCCCGCCCCGCCCCATTGCCATCCCTACAACCATTCATTCAAATATATTTTTTTAATCAAAATAAATTTCAGCCATTCATTCTACCCAACCATCCACTATCACTATATCTCTATTGAGGTGATTCATTTAACCAGTACGCAGTATAACTTATAACTGTACCAAAAACTAAAGTGCAGACAAAGAGAGTGAGATAGAGTAAGTGATACCAGTGGCTCAACAAGACGATTGGATTCTGGCAAGTATGGAGAACGATGGTGTAGAGACAAGCAAAGATACTGACGGCGCAAGAGAGTAACAAGACAGAGTTGTGTTTCTTTTTCTTTTTTTTTTTTATGTTTCTGTTTTTTGGTTTTTGTAATGAGAATTAGGGATTTGTTGAGGAAGACAAATTTGGGCTTTTTTTTGTTTTGTTTTGTAATTAAGGATATGTTTACCTAAAAGGAATTTCATATATTTTTTGGGTTTTTAAAATTTTTATTTTTTGTTGAGAAGATGGGTTTGTTAACATTGTTGTACCAACTTTATTTTATTTTTTGAATTTTTTTTCAACAAATTTATAAGGGTCAATTATAAAATTTTAAAGTATAAATTATTTTTTTTTTGGATGATCTAAATTTTAAATTTTTTGCTGCCAAATTCTAAATTTTGAGAGAGGTAGGGATAGGAGGGAAGGGGTGGCGGTAAAGAAAATTTTAACCGATGTTGCAATTTTATTCCATCTCAAATAGGAAGTTTCAAAAGTCAGGGAAATACAGCCTCAATATTGCGTAGGTGGATTTTTTTGTACAAAAATATAACCTCAATATTAAAAAAAAAAAATTGTGTATTTTATTTGGCAAAACAACCCCAGGAAAAAAACATTTTTCACTTGAAATCTCATTAACCAATTTTTTTTTTAATTAATATTAAAAATGTTGTATTCTAAGACCTATGAAGTAGCTCTAGTATGGACGTGTAAAGAAAAATCTTAGAATAGCAGTATAAGAATCATTGTCATTTTAAATGAAAGGATAAATATGTGCCATGTTTAACTAAATATCGATTTTTTTTTTTTGTTAAATGTATAACTAAATAGCTATTGATCAGTCAAAACCGCATTTTTAAAATATTCTCAAAAAAAAATTATTTAAAGAGTATTTAAAATATTCTTCCAATCCAAAGGACAAATTTTGGAATTGAGTCTAGAGCATTTTGGACATATGTTGTTGTACCAACATATCAAGAAATTTTGATTGGTTACTTTCTTCTAATCCAACCATTCGATTGAGCTCATAATTCATCAAAACCAATATTTTATCCTACTATTTCAATCCAATGGTCAAATTTGACTTTTGACTTTGGCATTTTAAAACTTGACATAGATAAAGGCATGAAAACCAAAAAAAACCTTAAAACACTGGCCAATATTCAAAACCCACTTAAAACCTCCTTGATCAACCTAATTTTATCAAATTCAGTGGACTTGGAACCGACTTTGAATTTAACCAAAGATTGACCAAGTCTAATAGACTTTAACGAAGTTTCATAAGATTTGATTACTCTGTTCTCACAATCTAACCATTGGATTGTCACTGTAATTTACAAAATCAAATATTTCACCACATTCTACCAATCTAACGGTCAAATTTTGGATCTCCATCTAGTTGCATGATGGACATGTGTCGTTGTACCCACCCACTAAAAAACTTTGATGAACCCTATTAACACAATCTGACCATCCAAAATGGCTGAAATACACCATTAACCCCATTGACACAATCCCCACTCTTTCAATATAATTGTCAAACTTTGAATATGAGTTTGGCACATGATGGATGCATGTCGTTATCTCATATATTGATAAAAACTACCAAATTAATAACCAATAATAACTACTAAAAAAAATTAAGTATTTTATTTGGCAAAACCACCCCATTTGACGGGAAAAAAAATTTTCCACTTGACATCCCATTAACATTTTCTTGGTGAGTCGGTCATGTTCTCCTCATCCAACCGTTTGATTGAGCTCAAAATTTGTCAAAACCAATATTTTATCATATTTTTTCAAACCAATAGTCAAATTTTAAATCTAGTTATGACACAAGATGGAGGCATTTCGTATCTGCCTATAATGAAACTTCAATAACTAAAAATATCCAATATTCTATTAATTAAGAGAGTTATACACTATATAAATATTACTAAGAATCGAGAAAGTGATATGCAAAATACAACCCAAAACCTATAAAATGACCTCGAATGGATTTACATATGACTTTTGACTTTGCCATTTTAAAACTTGAAACTAATAAAAGCATGAAAACCAAGAAAAACCTTATAAATCACTGACCAATACCCAAAACACACTCAAAACTTCCCTACTCAACATAATTTGATCCTATCGAGTGATCATAGACCCAACTTTGATGATTGATCATGTTTGACCAAATATTGACCAAGTTTTGTAAACTTTGACTATTCATTTTTCATAATCTATCCATCTAACTAATGCCATACTTCACCAATACCAATATCTTACCACGTTCTTCCAATGCAACGGTTGGATTTTGGATTTGAGTCTAAAGCATTATGGACATGTGTTGTTGTACCAACACACCAAGAAATTTTGATTGGACACGTTCTCCTAATCCAACCGTTTGATTGAGCTCAAAATTCATCAAAACTAATATTTTATCTTACTTTTTCAATCCAATGGTCAAATTTTAAATCTGACTATGGCATAAGATGGATGCGTGTCATATCCGCCTATAATGAAACTTCAATTAATAAAAATATCCAATACACTGATGAAAACATGAAATCCAAGAAGATCTTAAAATACCGATCAATACCCAAAACTCACTTAAAACCTACTTGAACATTTGATCAAATTCAGTGGTCTTAGAACCAACTTTGAATTTTGACCAAAGATTGACTAAGTTTAATAGACTTTTGATGAAATTTCTCAAGATTTGACGAAGTTTAATAGACTGGAAAACTTTGATTAACTTGTTAACACAATCTGTCCATTCAAAATGGCTGAAATACGATATCAAAGCTAGGAAATGACCATTCGAACAGGACATCCTGTTTGCTAACGTGGCGTTGATGTAACACTTACGTGACTATTAAAATATGATTAAAAATTTATTTGACATTTTTTAAATGATACGGCAGTATTTTAATTAATAAGAAATTAAAAAAAAAATTAATTCCTCAATTTTAATTTTAATTAAAAAAATAAAAAACAAAGAAAAATTTTACTTTTTCAGTTTTAAACGATTTTTTTTTCTTTTCTTTTTTGAGTGTGTTGTCAAAAGTGTATATACTTTAAAAATCATCAAACCATTTTTTTTATTATTATTATCATTAGAACATTTTAAACCATGATCTGAGTTTAGAGAGAGAGAGAGAAAGAGAAAGGACTATTCGTTTTGTACCGGTGAACAATCCGGTACTGGTAGACCTTTATTTCGTTTCGTTTTAAATACCGGACTATTCCGGTTTGCATCGGCCTTTCCGGTGAATTTCGGTCATTCCGGCCGAAAAATGCATTTCGGCCCGGAATGTAATTCCTCTGCAACTTGAGAAAAAAAAAAAAGAGAGAGAAAGAGAAAGAAAGAAAGATAGATAAATTTCAAAATAAATGAGAAATAGCTAAATTACTTGTACCAAAAAAAAATCTATAGCTTGAAGGTCAAACGAAATCGTAAGCACCGAATCAAAAGAAATGGACAATAATTATACACATAGGTTTTTCAAAACCAGCATCAAAATCTCAGATCAAATACTTTCACAGAAGCTCAAAACTTCATCATCCAATCCTTGTGCTCCACACAAAACAAAAATCAAAACCAGTGCTCATTTCCATAGTGTGAATTAATACACGTGGGCTAATCTGTGAGGGAAAGAGAGAAATAGATCTTACTGAGATTATGGGTTAGTTTTAAATCTTTTGATGGGAAAGGTATGCGTCAGAGACTAGAGAGAGAATGAAAAAAAGCAGATTTGTGAGGGAGAAGTACTGAAGGACAACGTGGGTACTGTGTAGTGGATCTTAAGATAAGATTCAATCTGAACATTTGAAAATGTGTGGATGGGAATTAAAGAGAAAGAACATAGTAATAAAAAAGAAAATAAATAAACAAAAAGATAAAGTTGACGTGGATCTTAAGACAAGACTCATTTGAAAATCTATGGATGGGAATTAAAATGTAAGGACATAGTAATAAAAAAAATATATATATATACAAAAAGATAAAGTTGACTAGACAAGATGGAGTAGGAAAAAAATATATATATATGGAAAAAGGGCTGGTGTTTTATTTTTTTATATTAGATAGAATTCTAAAGTGTATATATATTTGTAAAACTTCTTTTTAAAGACTTAAATCTTAGTTTTTGTCTCTTATATCCTACCAATATTTATATTTTTGGAGTAATCATTGTATCAAGAGTATGCAGTGATGAGACTTTTATTTTTTGAACACAAAGGGATTAAGCTTTTATTTTTTAATAATAAAAAAGGATTGGGATTGAGTTAATATAGATGTTTATGGTATTGACCAACACTACAACAGAATTGTATAGATTGACCCAATAATTATTTAACAACTATTAAATTTATTTGTTTTAAATGTTAATAAAAATTATTATTATTATTAGCGGTAATCTCGAAACGATACACCGATATTAATCGGTACCGAAATATATTGTTTTCAAAGCTACACCGAAACGGTCTCCAGTACGATGTTGACCCCTTTGGTTTGGATTGGCGTTTTGCGTTTTGGTGTGAACAGTAATCTAGAAAATTGAAATGCTGACGTGGTATTTAAAAATGTCAAATAATTATACTAATACATTCTTTCTTTTAAAACAAATCCATAATTGTCAAAATCTAAAAAGTGCATAATGCAATAAAAAATATTAAAACTTCTGCAAAATAGAATAAAAAATATTAAAACGTCTACTTGAAAGCTATAATATCCTTCACCAAACTTGAAAACATAAATATTGGAAAATCAGTCATCATTTGAGTCAGTATTCTCCTTTTGAGAGCCATCTGAGTCATTTTCCTCCTTAAAGCCATCTTCTGTGTTTTTGTCCACATTTTTATTTCCTCCTACAGCATTGGTCTGCAATATTTTGATTAAACTAAATAAGTATACAAAAAAATTATTACTATGCCAGTTATATTTATAATACATAATAAAGATATTGAAACGTATTACAACATCCTTAAGAAAATAGCAAAAAATATTAATGTTGATTATACTGAAAAATATATAAACATACTTGTGTAGTAGGTTCTTGCATAGAATTAAAGCCCATCTATTCTAGTTCATCTCATCATCTTCTTCATTTGCTCCAGCCACATGTGTATTGAATCTTTGAACCTCTTCTTCTTGATAAGGCTCTTCTTCATTTGCTGGCATGTCATAAAGATTTCTTGGCTTGGTCTCAATCACAGTGCTCCATGCTAGATCTTTTATACAACTTACATAGTAAACTTGTATTGCTTGACACGCTAACACAAATGGCTCTTGTGTGTTTAGCTTACGTGTTCTATTAATACTAGTGATCCCATGACGATCTAGCTTATAACCAATTCCTTCTCGAGCTACATCATACCAATCACATTTAAACAAAACAACAGAATTCCCCTTTGTGTAACGGAGTTCGATGATGTCTGTTATCAATCCATAATAAGACATATTTTGATATTCCCCTTTCACCATAACACCACTATTTTGTGTTTTTTTACCATCATCACGTAGTTTAGTACGAAACCTAAACCCATTGACATTGTAACAAGGGTAGTGTGTAGCTCGTTTATCTGGACCCCAAGCCAATGATCGCACATGCTCGTCAACTTGCTCGTTTCCATCATTATAAAGTTTTGTGATCTGCAAATATATATAAATAATGTAAGATTCATGCTTTAATTTTTTTTTTTTTTTAAATGGAAGAACCAATGTGATTGTACCCTTTCTTTGAACGAACAAATGAACTCATGTCTAGGCATCTCGTCAACATTGACACCCAAGTCTACAAGGATGTTCCTATGTTCTCTACATATAAGATATCATAATAGTCAATCTTCAAAGTTTATACAAGAATATTAAAGAGTTGATGTACAAGAAGTAAGTCTTACTGAACAAGGGGCTCGATCTCATCACAATTTTGTAGGACATAAAGCGATGCTACATAATAATCAGTGTTGTTTAACTCTCGAACTACACTCTTCCCATAAGGGCGGCCTCTCCTAGAGAATATGGGTAATCGAGGGGTATCATCACATGTTGCTGGACATTGATCATCATTTCGCTCAGGTCGATTAAATATTGTTTCGATCCCAATTAGATACCGTGAGCAAAATGTTAGACATTCATCTGCCACATACCCTTCTGCAATCGACCCTTCTGGGTGTGCCTTGTTACGAACATAACCCTTGAGCTTACACAAATACCTATTGATGCATCAAATTAATATGAGTAATTAAAAAAAAAAAAACTATATTGCAAATAATATCTCAATTTAACTTTCACTTATAAAAAAAAAAAAAAATCATTTTACCTTTCAATCGGATACATCCATCGATATTGCACTGGACCGGCAACTTTAGCTTCCCAAGGTAGATGAATTGGCAAGTGTACCATTACATCAAAGAAAGCAGGTGGAAAAATTCTTTCTAACTTACAAAGAATTATAGGAATTGTGTGCTCCATATGCTCCAAGTCCTCCAACCGTAAAACTTTAGAGCATAATTCTTTTAAAAAATTGCTAAGCTTGATCAAAGCATCAGATACCTTTTTAGGTAATAATTCACGCACTACAAGAGGGAGTAATCTCTCCATGAAGACATGACAGTCATGAGTTTTCATACCAAAAATCTTCTGTTCTCCTACATTCACACACCGAGACAAATTTGCAGAGTAACCATCCGGAACCTTTAGATTTTGCAACCACTGAAACACAGCCTTTTTCTCATCTTTTGAGAGTGTATAACAAGCACGAGGAAAAGTAGTCTTCCCATCTTCAGGATGAAGTTCCTTTCGTATACCCATCATTTTTAGATCGAGCCTAGCATTTAAGGAATCTTTACTTTTCTTATCAATATCTAATACTGTCCCCATCACACTATCACATATATTTTTCTCAATGTGCATCACATCCAAATTATGACGCAATAACAATGTTCTCCAATACGGCAAATCAAAGAAAATACTATGCTTCTTCCAATTGTGGCACTTTCCACGCCCAGGTAACCTTTTCCTTTTAACGGCCTTGCCTAGTGTTATTGGTGGCAGAGTACCAAGTTGATTCAGCACATCATCACCAGATAATCGTTTTGGTGCCCCTTTTCTCTCTCTCTTACCATCAAATTGTGCTTTTTGTGATCGCCATTTATGGTCAGGAGGAAGAAATCGACGATGACCCATATAGCACATTTTGCTACCATGCTTTAACCTATGATGAGAAGTCTCACTACCACAGCAAGGGCATGCAAGATTCCCTTGTGTACTCCAACCCGAGGTATAAGCGTACGCAGGAAAGTCATTGATAGTCCACATTAATGCAACTCTCATTTGAAAGTTTTCCTGCGTTGAAGCATCATAGGTTTCAGCACCCTTTTCCCATAATTCTTTTAACTCATCAATTAATGGCCTTAAAAATACATCGATATCATTGCCAGGACCCTTTTGGCCCGGAATAAGTAGAGACATGAATAGGTAAGGCTCTTTCATACACATCCACGGGGGAATGTTGTAAGGGAATACGACAACAGGCCAACAACTATAGCTAACACTCATGTTTCCAAAAGGATTAAATCCATCGGTAGCTAACCCAAGCCTTACATTGCGAGGATCTGAGGAAAAGGACTCATGAGTTCGATCAAATGATTTCCAAGCCTCAGCGTCTGCGGGATGCCTTAGTACTTCATCATTAGAACGATTCTCATGGTGCCATCTCATGTCTGGAGCTGTTTTTGATGACATAAATAATCTTTGTAGCCTCGGCTTAAGAGGAAAATATCGCAATACCTTCCATGGGACTTTTTTAGCATCCCTTTTACCACCCTTGCTATTCAACTTCCATCTTGAGATCCGACAAACTGAGCACTTATCTGCTTCCGAATGCTCCTTGTAATATAGCATACAATCATTTTTGCATGCATCGATCTTTTCATAGTTTAGACCAAGATCACTCACAATCTTCTTTGCCCCATAGTGGGATATGGGCAATTTTTCACACATTGGAAATGCATCCTTCAGTAGCTCCAGCAAAATTGTGAATGAGTTGTTGCTCCATGAATTCTTGCACTTTATGTGCATTAATTTGACAATGAAGGACAAATTGGAATACTTTTTACATCCCAAATAAAGTGGTTGATCTGCCTCTTCAACCAATCTATAAAACTCCTTTGCTTCTTCATTTGGATCTTGCGATTCACTCCCACTTGTTTCCTCAACATCTCTCATACGAGGATAAGCATCTCGTATCATATTATGGATATCATCAATATTTTGTTCATCATCACTACTATTATCCTCATTCTCATCACTACCTTCATCGTCCTCATCACTATTTCCCTCTCCATGGAGATGCCATCTAGTATAATCACGCCTCATCCCTTTCCATAAGAGGTCTCTTGTAACCTCAACTCGTGTTCTTCTATATCTATTGTTACAATCATTACAAGGACATTTTATCTTCATATCTTCATCTTTAATACGTTGAAATGCATAATCAACAAACTCTGTTACTCCATTTATATATTCCTCACATGACCTACTAGAAAGATTGATCCAAGATTTATCAACCGGCATTATATCTACACCCTTCAAAAATGACATAAATATTAACAATTATTCTTGTCTAAATTGTAATAAATATGCTTATTATAAAAGTTAAAAATAAAAGTACTAAATTAACAACACCATCTATGAATATATTGTAAACTAACTAACATGAAAAACTTAATTAAATTTTAAAGGTCCACTAATTTAATTAAATAATTATATACAAATAACAGTATCTGACCAAAAAAGAGACGGCTAAAAGAAACTAATAATTTCTTCATTATTAACTCACACAAAAAATTCACATATTCAAAACATATATATATATATATATATATATATATATGCACACTTTACTTTCTGCCACCTGCCACTTAGTTCACTTTTGAGATAAGGACAAAACTAAATAACCATCTAAATCAAATCACCTAGGCTTCTATGGATACCATTATATATATATATATATATATATATATTTATATTTATATATATTTTCCCTACCACCTGCCACCATTATAATCTTTTGAGATGATAACTCCAAGTACAGTTAGGCACAAGGCCTTATGGGAAAAACAACCATTATTTCTTTTCTTTTTAATTTTCTTTTTCATGATGGCATGTCAGTACTCAAAGGCTAGGCGCAAAAGGTTTTTTCTTTTTCATCAAGTCCCTACTTCGGCATTATTACTGCAGATTTTTCTATGCTCAATCACTTAGGCTATTTGGTAAAGCATTTTAAATATATATTTTTAATTTTTAAATAATATTATATATATTTTTATATATATTTTTTCATTTATACATATTTAAAAAAAAAAAACAAATAATATTACAATAAATTCCTCTACATGACCTTAATCTTTTTCTATTCCTTTGTGCGTTAAGCGTGGAGAGAAGCCACAAATTTTTCTTAACGAACTGCTAAAGTTTAGAGCCAAAAAAAGAAAAGAAAAAGAAAGATGCTAAAGTTACTTTTACTGGAACACATATATTATTATATATTCACAACACAAATACTATAATTAAAGCTTCACCAAACACTCATATCATTGAAAAGTGGTCAATAATACCATTCATCAAGTCCCCTGAAGTTTCACAGTCAAAAAATTATTCAAACGGTACACTAATAATCAATATTATATTATTAAATATCCACCACACAAATACATGAGCACCACCATCCTTTCAAATATATTTTTTTAATAAAACCAATTTCAGCCATTCATTCACTAGCTTTTTGGCTCAGCAGCACCCAACCATCCTCTATCACTAGGGTCCGTTTGGATACAGCTGAAAACTGAAAACTGAAAAATACTGTAGCGAAATAATTTTTAAATGTGTGAATAGTATTGTGGGACCCATTTTTAATGAAAAAGTTGCTGAAAAGTGAAATTTGTGGGTCCATGAACAGTACACGATGTGCTGTGATTGGTCCAAAAAAATTTGAAAAGTCAAAGTTTGCGGCTACTGTTCATTGAACAGTGCATGAACAGTAGCCGCAACACCCAAAACGCGTGAAAAAAAAAAAAAAAAAAAAGCAAACGCAGGATTGGGCAGAAAACGCCTAATCCAAATCTATATATCTATTGGATTCATTTAACAAGAACGCTGCAGTATTATTTCAAATTGTACAAAAAACTAAAGTTCAGAGAAAGAGAGTGAGAGAGAGTAAGTGATACCAGTGGCTTAGCAAGGCAATTGGATTCTGGCAAGTATGGAGAACGATGGTGTAGAGATAAGCAAAGATACTGACGGCACAAGAAAGTAACTATAAGACAGTGTTGTGTTTTTTATTTTTTTATTTTTCTATTTTTTGGTTTTTGTACTGAAAATTAGGGATTTGTTGAGGAAGACAGATTTGGGCTTTTTTTGTTTTGTTTTGTGATTAGGGATAGGTTTACTTGAAAGGAATTTCCTATATTTTTTGGGTTTTTTAACCCCCTTTTTTTTTTGAGAAGATGGGTTTTTTTCCATTGTTGTACTAACTTTGTTTTCTTTTTTGAATTTTTTTTGACAAATTTATAAGGGTCAATTATAAAATTTTAAAGTAAAAATTAATTTTTTTTTGGATGATCTGAATTTTAAATTTTTTGTTGCCAAATTCTAAATTTTGAGTGGGGGTGAGGGTAGGAGGGAAGGGGTGGCGGTGAAGGAAAAAAAAATTTGCTGCCAAATTATAAAGTATATATTATTTCTTTTAAAGCAAATTAACTATTTATGACAGTTAGCATGTTTGTCGTAAATACAAACTCAATTAGATAAAAAAATAATAATTGCGATGGATAAATGTTGTCACTAATGTGAAAAGTAAGGGGCAATTTTTCCTCCAAAATATTTTAACATTTTCGATGGCTTCCTATCTGTCATTGATACCTTTTTTATATTTACGATGGAATCATATTTGTCGCAAATAATAACATCATAAAAAATATATATTTTGCATTTTCGATGCACAAAGGCCGTCACAAGTGTTAATAGTGTCGATGGTGTTTCTTCTGTCGTTGTAAATAATACCCTCTTTTATATTTACGATGGAAGATGGTTTGTCGCAAATACTAATACCACAAAAAATATATATTTTGCATTTTCGATGTACCAAAGCCGTCACAAGTGTTAATAGTTTCGACGGTTTTTGTTTAGTCGTCATAAATAATACCTTATTAGCGACAAATATTTTTATGCCGTCGTAAAAGGTAAGGCGGGAACATTTCCCTCCAAAAAAAATCACATTTTCGACAAAAATAATAGGCATTTTCGACAGACTTATTTTGTCATCACAAATGTGTTGATATTTGACGAGACATTGTCGATGGAAGAAACTTGCCGTCGAAAAAGCTAGTTTTTACGATGGCTTTTTGTAATCGTCAAAAAAGTTTCGTCGCAAATAGCAATGTTTTTTGTAGTGATTAATGCGGCCAGAACGTTAGTTGGGTGCATTCAATGTGGAGGTGACAGCTTCTCCTTGAATTGCTCCTACACCATACCCCCGTGTGTGTCCTATTGTACTCGTCCTTTCTTCTGGGGGTGCTCTGGGAAGCTGCCTTTCATGGCGTGCCGTTCTTTCCTTCTGGGGTCTGGAATGCCGAGGACAGCATCGTCCTCAGCAACATCTCTAGGCCATTTGGGCTTTCTTTGTACGTCCTCGGACATTTTTCCCTCCTCGGCGGGGGCCTTGGGCCCAGTACAAAGTGGGCCGGGGTCGTCAAGCTCTTTGGCCCCACAGGATACATGGTGCAAAGTTGAACTCTAATATATATATATATATATATATATATATATATATATATATACACACTAGACTCATCACACACGCTTTGCGTGTGCAATAATGCTCTTTTTTATTATTATTTTTTTTTTGGTTTAGTGTTATAATGTTTAAAAGTGTTATATAGATAACTATTTGTATTTTTTTTTTTTTTTTAAGAAAGAGGTAAGACAATGTAAAATAATGTTTAAAAATGAGATAAAGATAGTGTCCATATAGAGGAAAAGACTTAAAATTTAGGAACAGTAAATTACTCTTTTAACCAATTTGTATTTTATAATTTAAAATTATTTAACTAAAAGATCGGGGTATTTTAGAGAGTTTAAGAAATTGTGTAAGGATATTTTAGTACGCAAAATGTTGAAACCCAAATAAGAAATCCTGTTACTAATAGTGTGTGTGTATGTGTGTATAACCTCGTGCATATGCACGGGTCCAATTAAAAACAATCACAATTACATAGTTTAAATTATATATTTTTATAAGAAAAGATTCAAATTATACATAGTGTTAACTTACACATTTTTTAAACCATATATTTCTAAAATATCTAATGGTTTCTCATTATATATATATATATATATATATATATATATATATATATGATTTAGAATTTAATTGAATTTAAACTTTTTATTTTTTGTACCCAATAATTCATTTGTTACAAAAAAGTTTACATTCAATAATTTACTTGGCACAAAAATTAAATAGGACACATGGCACAAAATTAGACTCCAATTGAAATTTTATTTGGATTCTAATTTGATTTTCTCTCAATTTTGGCTTTTAATATTGTAAGGACTCGATTTGTGACGACCCATAATAATGTTGGGTTCGCACGTAAAAAGGCCCAAACAATATCATTTATAGAGTGTGGGTTTGAAAGGTTAGGCCTTGATCACCAGACAGTGATTTTTTCGTGGTGTTCATACATAATTAAATCGTGTTCGCTCTAGGAGTCTTTCTCCTAGAGGCGGGCTGGGAGGCTTTGGTTTTTGGCCATTTTTCCCAGCCTCTTTTTTGGTGCATTAACCTTCACATTATATAGCCTTTCTTGGTTGATCTTAGCCCTCCACTTGTTGATCAGGCAGGTGCCTACTTCTGTACTCGTCCCATCAGTTGTCCCTCCTTGCTTTCTGTTAGTTGCGATGATCGAAGTCACCCTGTCCAGGCGTCTTTTCTCATTAACATGGTCAGGACGCTAGCGGGTGCATTTAATGCGGAGATGACGTATTTACCCTGAACCAGTTTCACACCGTACCCCCATGTGGGTCCCATTCTACTCGCATTTCCTTCAGGGGGCTTTTTGGGGGCAGCCATCATCGAGACATTGCTCTTCTCCTTGAAGTCCTAGAGTGCCGAGGACAGGGTCATCCTCGGCTGTTCCACTCGACACTTCGGCCTTTCCTCATTCATCCTCGACAAATACCCTCCTCGGCACGGGCCCCGGGCCCTAATAGAGCGTGGGCCGGATCACAAGTTCCCTGGCCCCACAAATATGTATATAGATTTTTTGTCAATCTCAACCGTGAAGTTTTTTATTTTGTCAATTATTTTTTCTATTGAGAGGCATTTTTGTTGATAATATAAATTTAATATAAAATTACGTAGTGATTTTTTATCCCAATTCTTTAAGCCTAACTCTAGAATTGGGATGTTTTGATCTCATTTTTTTCCATAAACAATAATGGGTGTTTTTTTTTTTTGGAGTTAATTTTTAACTTCTAACCATAAGATATAGTTAGATTTCAGTTAGTTCAATTAGTAAAGTTTCTGATAGTTGAATATATTAAACATTTATCATATAATCATTTCGTTAGTACACATAATATAATATATATATGTGGGTCCGAGAACTCTGCCGTCCGGCCCAAACCCTGTCTGGGCCCAAGGCCCGTGCCGAGGAGATACCTTGCTGAAGACGAGTGATCAGTGGCCGAGGTAGCAAGGGAGACGGCTGAGGACTTACCCTGTCCTCGGCATTCCATAGCTTCAACGGGAAGACCAACATTCTGATATAGGCAATCCCCAAACAGCCCCCTCAAGGGGATGTGAACGGAAAGGGGCCCATAGGGAAGCAAGGCGTGAACTCGAACCAAGGAAAGCGCGTCCCACCCCCTTCAGTAAATGCACCTGCCAATACCCAGAGCTGGTTAATGAGAAAAGACGTTTGGGCGGTACAAACGTCGACCCATGCAACTAATAGAAAGTTAGATGGGACAGTTGATGGGATGGATACCGAAGTGAGCTCCTGCCTGACCTACAAGTGGAGGGTCAGGATCAACCAAGACGGATATATAATAAAAAGGAAGGCGCACCAAGGGGGGGGGTTGGGAAAAATGGCCAGAAACCAGAGCCTCCCAACCCACCTCCAGGAGAAAGACTCCAGGGGTGAAGGAAAACCGAAACTTGTATGTACACCACGAAAAGCCCACCGCCTGTCAACCAAGGCCTAGCCTTCCAAACCCACGCTCTACAAATGATATTGTTAGGGGCCTTTTCACGCGCGAACCCGACACTGTTACGGTCCGCCACGAAACGCGTCCTTACAATATATATATATAATCAATTACAAATTTATTTGCAATGATTGAGATAATTTAGACTTTACCATGGTGCAAGAAATGTCATTCAATTATTTGTTTGTCCACTTGAGGAAGATATTTTGAAGATTTGACCTTCCGGCAGGGTGCCTCCAGCTCGATGTTATACACGAGCCACTAAGACCAAGGGATCAAAGTGATAATTAATGTAATTGCTCTCAAAAAAAAAAAAAAAAAAAAAAAAAAAGTGAATAAGCACAACACAATTCCGTAATCTAATCTGGTAGCTAAATCACTAACTTTAACCCTCTAGTTGTATCAGACTTGATCTACACACTCCCAATACAAAAGCCAGCCTGTCCGAAAGAAAAACCAATCACACCTTTTTTGATTGGTTTTTCTTTCGGACTAGTGTAGTCTCTTTCTTTTGAAAAGTTAATGGCTTCTTTGTTGTAGAGGTCCCAGTTTCGATGATGGAATATTTTCTTACTTTAGAAAAGAAAAGTGCCGCTAGGATTGCTTGCTTTCAATCACGCTGGACTGGATGGAGACCCTAGAGAGGAGTCCAGCCACAAATTTCTCTTGTTTATCGGCATGTATGCTGGATGTAACACACTGACTGATTTGCTAAACCTGACTAATTCATTGATTTTATGGGAGCATTTTGGTAAAAACATATCTTCAAGATTCATTAATTTTATAAGCCAATCCGTCACAAAACCAATCCTTCTTATAATACCTATCACTTTTCAAATATATAACATAAGAGTCAGGATTATTCATACAAAGATTCATTCAAAATTAAAAAAAGCCTCAAAAATATCATTATAAGGTACGCATTTTACATTTCAGTCTGTTAGACAGAACACAAATCAAGCTTTACATGTATTTCACCACCGATTGAGCACAGAAAATGCACATAATTCAAACTAATTTTCTTTTCTTTTCTTTTTTTGACCAGCACCTCTTGCACTGACATGAACAATCCCGTGAACAGTGCATTAAGGCAAAGTTATAGTATTTTCAGCAGTGAATATTAACTCAGAAATTTTCTTTTTAATTATTTTTAGCAATAAGTTTTCAGTTTTCAGTAAAATAAACGATATCCAAATAAACTCATCATGTGAAATAGGTTAATTACAACAATTCATGTACCAACGTAAGGAACTTGGGCTAGCACGACTTTGATTGTGGGTTCAAGTCCTTACTCTAACAAGTTATTGGTGCTCCTTATACCCCTATATATTGCTTTCATAATAGGAGTCTAGTTGGAAGCAGTTACGAAATTATGGTGGTTAAGAGGTACTAGAGTAATGACCATGTATGGAAGTCAGATTTTCGCCCCTATCTATTTTTTCAATTGCGAAAATAACTACTAATCATGTCAAATACATTCTATCCACCACTCGTTTAACATTCATTAACAGCCTAGCACCAAGACTAGTCTGTTCTAGAATGCTGGATGTAACACCCTTGGAACGGACTTTTACATCTATTATGATGAGAAGCAACAAATTGGAATGGATTCGTTGTATCTTGTCGTTTTCCTTTTGGACCGTAGCGTAGGCTCTTTCTTTTGAAAAATTTAGCTCTCCAATGCACTAAAGTCAACACAATATAAACACGCATCTGACTTTTATATTATATAAACATTGGAAACAATATAAACCCGCATACTGTATACACATTGGAAACAATATAAACCCGCATCTGACTTGTATATTATATACACATTGGAAACAATATAAACCCGCATACTATATACACATTGGAAACAATATAAACCCGCATCTGACTTTTATATTTGTAAGGACACGATTAGTATCAAACCACAACAGGGTTGGATTCGCACGTAAAAAGGTCCATATAATATTATTTGTAGAGCGTGGGTTTGAAAGGCTAGGCCCTGGTCACCAGACGATGGGTTTTCCGTGGTGTTCATACATGGTTAGGTTCTCTTCATCCCTAGAGTCTTACTCCTGGAAGTGGGCTGGGAGGCTCTGGTTTTTGGCCATTTTTTCCCAGCCCCTTTTTGGCGTAACTCCCTTTTTCCTTATGTAGTCCATCTTGATTGATCCTAGCCCTCCACTTGTTGGTCGGGCAGATGTTTATTTCAGTATCCATCCCATCAATTGTCCCCTCTTACTTTTTACTAGTTACTAAGATCGAAACTTACACCGTCCAAACATCTTTTCTCATTAATCGGATCTGGACGTTGGCAGGTGCATTTAATGCGGAGGGGACGTACCTTCCTTGAGCCTGCTACGCACCGTACTTCCACGTGGGCTTTATTCCATTCACATCTCCTTCAAAGGACTGTTTGGGGATAGTCTTCACTAGGACGATGGTCTTCTCATTGAAGCCTTGGGGTGCCGAGGACAGGGTAATCCTCAGCCGCTCCCCTTGGCACCCCGGCCATCGACCTTTCGTCCTCGGCACAAGACATCCTCGGCACGGGCCTCGGGCCCAGACAGAGTTTGGGCCGGATTGTAAACTTCTCGGCCCCACAATAGCCCCTCAAAATCCTGCTATCCGTCTCCTCGGACGGATAGGAGGGTTTTGATGACGTCAAGTACCCGCTCACGCCTGTTAGTCCTAGTCACCCATCGGTTCCCGAGGCTTTTCATCTGCCCGAGACACGTTCCTAACGCGCTTGGAAGGAGAAACGTGGCCTCATTAAATATAGGCGGCTTCGTGCTTCCCACGTTCAACGGTATGATGGAAATCGAACGGTGGTGATCTTCTGGCCTCTTTGGGCGGGAAAAAGGTGGGCAGTTACCCTAGAAAGTATAAAAGATTTTTTCTCTGGGGATGGATCAGTCTCTTCAGTTCTGCACTTAAGAGTTTTAGTGCGTGTATTGTGGGTTCATCTGAACTTCCGCCCAAATTCAAGTCTATCTCAAGCACATAAAGCCTATCCGAAGCGTAATTCTTCTCTTATGTAAGTTCCCTACCTCCGTTAACTCGTACTTTTTCTTTTCTGGGTTTATTTCTCCTTGGCTCTCTTCTCTTTCTCGTCGCGAGTCGGGTTTGTCTAGTAAATCACAAAAATGACTAAACTTAGACTGAGGAAATTAGTCGATACTGAAGAGGCGATGAATAAGTTCATCGTTGATTATAGGATTCCCCCCAACGTAAGTCTGAAGCACTGTAAGATGGGGGAATGGCACTACAGAAGGGATACGGGCTCGGTTGTAATTCCCGTCCTCGCCTTTGTAGAGGGAGGTATGAGAATCCCTATGGGACCAGTGACGAGGGGTTACCTCAGACATTTCCGTTTAGCCCCCACCCAGTGTGTCGGCAACGTTTTTAAGATTCTGGGTTGCGTAGACGCTTTAAATGAGAAGATGGGGTTAAGACTGACCTATCATGATGTGAACTGGTGTTATAACCTTCAAAAATTGAAGGGGAAAATTTATTACATGAAGTCGAGGGACGAAAGGGTTCGATTAATCCAGTACCTCCCTGACTCCAACAAGGGGCTGAACAAGGATTTCCTTATCGTCTCTAGGGAATGGCACGATGGCGACCCGTGCCCCACAGTAGAAGGAGAACCAGGTGGGGTACTAGGAATGGAAGGATGATGACCCTTTACGCCACTCTAATTTAATGTTAGTTCGGTGACTGACCAAGCATACGTGTTTGTCTTTTTTGTAGATCCACACGCCCACAGGCGACATTTTCACTTAGTCAACCGGGCGGACTTGGAGACCGTTTTACAAGCGGCAGTTTTCGTAAATGACAAAGACGGTCAAGTCCGAGTAGCTCACAAAATACTAGGGTACCCTCCCGTTCAGAAGTCATTTGCGGACGCAAGGCACGTGATCAGCACCCGCCGTCCTTGGCTTCCAAAAATTACCGTAGTTGAAACTGGATTTTTAATCTCCCAGGAGCTAGCCGTCCCCGAGAACATCCCACAGGCAAGCCCCTCCTCGCCTCATCAAGCAGCAGAGGACGAAGGCGAGCCAGATCGGTCCGAGGAAGGTTTTGGGGCATTTGATCTTATCTGTCAATCCGAGGATCCTTCTGGTGATATAGGTGACCCAACCCTGTCCGAGGCGGAACTGTCATTGATAGGCACCTCTTCTCAAGCTGAAATGGGACTCAAGAGAAAACCCTTGACCCCCCTTCTCCAACTCCTCGAGGGTCAGCCTGGGAAGGATACGCAGGAAACGCCGCAACCCGAGGCTCCTCCCCTACCCCCTCGGCCTCAGGTTATACAAACCAGTCCTCTTCTGCCAAATCACAGCCGCAGCCCCCTCGCCCCGAACCTCCTGCCTCCTCCCAACCAGCTCGCCCTCCTCGACCCGAAGGCACTGATCCGAAAAGAAAGAGGAGTCCAAAGGGCAAGGAAGTTCTGGATAGGGGAAAATCCCCCACTCCTAAGGAGAAGGAGGAGGCTCCACGCACTAAACAACTGAAGATCGGGCCTCCAAGCAAGGGCAAAGAAACTGCAGCCCAATCCTCCCATGGCAAGGGGAAAGGGACTGACACCCAGCCCTTACCGAGTGCCTGGCTTCCTGCCCCAATGCTTCACGGGGTTCCACTACTTGAAACGGCATCCCTGAGGGACCTCGGAGATGGCGAGAGTGGCTACGTGGCAGACGCATTAGGGAGAACCATGCTGCTCCCTAATGACATGGATGAACTGAAGAAAATGAGGATGCAGGAGGTCTTCCTCAGTACTAAGAGGTAGTTGGCAATGGTAAGATTTCTTGAAACCTAAAACTGTATTAACTCTTGCCACGGGTTTGTCCCTCACTACACGCTCATCTCTCTGGACAGGCTCTCCAGGCAACCTATAGGATGGAGGAAGAAGTGAATGACAGGAGTAAAACGGCTGAGAACGAACGCAAGAGGCACATAACGACCTCGAAGACTCTTGAAGCTTCTGAGGATGAACTTGCCAAAGTCAAGGCTGACTTAACAATAACTACCCGTGAGAGGGATAACGTTTCGGCGGGTCTAGTTAGCGCCCAAAAATAGGCCAAGGACCAAACAAAGCGTGCACTTGAAGCCGATGACCAGCTGCGAATAGCCAAAGACCTGATCGAGGATTTAAATAAGCAGCTGGCCGCGGCTGTGCATGAAAAGGGAGTGGCAGAATATGCCCGTGATGAAGCCCAAAGGGCAAAGCAAGAGGCTGAGTTTGCTAGGAACGAGGCGGAGGTCGCCAAGGAAACGGCCGAGGAGGATGGTTACAATGTGGGAGTAGCCGAAACCCAGGCCACCCTTAAGGCGCAGATTCCTGGAGTGTGCAGGTTTTATTGCTCCCAAGTTTGGGAAGAAGCATTGAAGCAAGCTGGGGTGGATGCTTCATCTGATTTGTGGAAGGCGGAGAGCATATTCTACCCGGCGGCCATCCGCGAGGCCACTTCTACCAGCCCTGCAGTTACGGATGATCAACCCGGGGAAGAGGTCACCCCGTCGGAGGACTTACAGGCCAGCGGCTCCTCCAGCAAGGCGCCCAAAAAGGGAGAACTTCAGGAGGTGATAGTGATATCCCAGCATACGGATCCTGAGGCACCTAAAGAGGTTACTGAGCCTGTGGTTGGCATTCAGGTGTCTAGTACAGAGGAGCCAGCCACACTTGCCCAGCAGCCACAGGCCATTCCCCTTGCTGTGATCCCTCAGAGTACCAGTGCTGACCCTGTTCAGCCCTCCCCAGAGGGGACCATCCTTCCGGGCGTCGAAGCCGATCCCGTACCTTCTTCTCAGGACGTGACCGACGAAAAGGCAGAAAAGTAGAGGTATTGGCTAGGCTTTTGTATTCGTTTCTATTTTAACGATTAACTTGTTTCTTTTTATTTCAAAAACTTCCTAACTTATGGATGATTTGCAAGCATTTGAACATGTATATATGAAATCTTGTTTTTCCTTTTTCCTTCTGGTTACATCATTAGCTGCCCTCGTTGATACGCAATATTGTTTGTAAATTCTGCGCTGATTTATTTTAACGTGTACGAATATCTATGCATGCCATACATTTATCATCATGTTCCCCAAACCCTAGTTTACTTGCACCCGCCGAGGCTTTAGACTCATTTCTAACCCTCATTTAACGAAAGTATAGGCACCATTTTCGACGTCACGCATAGTAGCTAGGTCTTGCTTAATGCCTAATCTTCTCATCCAAGTAGTTGGTTTCCCCATAGGCTTGAGTCCGAGGACCATGCAATACCTTGGTTCTGTCCAAAACCTAGTTTTCCTCATCCAAGTAGTTGGTTTCCCCATAGGTTTGAGTCCGAGGACCATGCAATGCCTTGGTTCTATCCAAAACCTAGTTTTCCTCATCCAAGTAGTTGGTTTCCCCATAGGCTTGAGTCCGAGGACCATGCAATAACTTGATTCTATCCAAAACCTAGTTTTCCTCATCCAAGTAGTTGGTTTCCCCATAGGCTTGGGTCCGAGGACCATGCAATACCTTGGTTCTGTCCAAAACCTAGTTTTCCTCATCCAAGTAGTTGGTTTCCCCATAGGCTTGAGTCCGAGGACCATGCAATGCCTTGGTTCTGTCCAAAACCTAGTTTTCCTCATCCAAGTAGTTGGTTTCCCCATAGGCTTGAGTCCGAGGACCATGCAATACCTTGGTTCTGTCCAAAACCTAGTTTTCCTCATCCAAGTAGTTGGTTTCCCCATAGGCTTGGGTCCGAGGACCATGCAATGCCTCTCCAAGTAGTTGGTTTCCCCATAAGCTTGAGTCCGAGGACCATGCAATACCTTGATTCTGTCCAAAACCTAGTTTTCCTCATCCAAGTAGTTGGTTTCCCCATAGGCTTGGGTCCGAGGACCATGCAATGCCTTGGTTCTGTCCAAAACCTAGTTTTCTCATTGCGTGGGACCTTGGCTTTAGGGGAGTTAGCTCCTCGGCCGAGCCCCTAGAGTTATCCAAGCGATTGACGCTAGTAAACGTAGCCCCTAGTCAAGAATCATAGACCTTAGCGGAGCTTTACACTAAAACTCCATAACCAGTTGTTAAAAATGGCAAAGGAACTCTCTCAACCTACCATCTATGCCAACACACAAGCCTTCCCCACAGACGGCGCCAATTGTAAGGACACGATTCGTATCAAACCACAACAGGGTTGGATTCGCACGTAAAAAGGCCCATACAATATCATTTGTAGAGCGTGTGTTTGAAAGGTTAGGCCCTGGTCACCAGACGGTGAGTTTTCCGTGGTGTTCATACATGGTTAGGTTCTCTTCATCCCTAGAGTCTTACTCCTGGAGGTGGGCTGGGAGGCTCTGGTTTTTGGCCATTTTTTCCCAGCTCCTTTTTGGCGTAACTCCCTTTTTCCTTATATAGTCCATCTTGATTGATCCTAGCCTTCCACTTGTTGGTCGGGCAGATGTTTATTTCAGTATCCATCCCATCAATTGTCCCCTCTTACTTTTTACTAGTTACGAAGATCGAAACTTACACCGTCCAAACATCTTTTCTCATTAATCGGATCTGGACGTTGGCAGGTGCATTTAATGCGGAGGGGACGTACCTTCCTTGAGCCTGCTACGCACCGTACTTCCACGTGGGCTTTATTCCATTCACATCTCCTTCAAAGGGCTGTTTAGGGATAGCCTTCACTAGGACGATGGTCTTCTCATTGAAGCCTCGGGGTGCCGAGGACAGGGTAATCCTCAGCCGCTCCCCTTGGCACCCCGGCCATCGACCTTTCGTCCTCGGCACAAGACATCCTCGGCATGGGCCCCGGACCCAGACAGAGTTTGGATCGGATTGTAAACTTCTCGGCCCCACAATATTATATACACATTGGAATGAGTTAATTGTTTATATTTCTTCACAGAAAATCACAACATCTACTCTATTCTTTTATCTTGAGATATATAAACATTTTTATATTATATATACCCTTGAGAAAATTTTGTTACACACAAATATTACGAGTGGTTTTGAACCAAAGGTAAACGCAGAAAATATATGCAACAAACTTAGCCCATAATTAATTACCATATCTGCTCCAAGAAACAAAATAAATAAATAAACAACAGCAATAACAACAAAACTTGCTAAAATTGTTTGCAGGAGGTTCCAAAACAATAATCCTTTCCACTCCGAGTGCATCATTCTCTCGTCGTTCGTGGGCATAGGACCGAAGCGTCGATGGAAGGTATATCTCAGTCTATTTCAAAGTTATTAAGGCTGTCCGGGAAGGGAAGGTCAGACGAAAAAAAACAAAATTACTCTTCAGATCTTCCTGAGGGATTATGTCGTCGATTTTCACTCGGTGAGATCAAGAAAGCTACCAATGACTTCGCTGACGATTTATTAATTGGTGAGGGGGCTGTTGGCAAAGTCTATAAGGGATTTATTGATGACCAAGGCATAAGCGTTGCAATAAAGCGTTTGAAATACAGCTCAAGTGAGGGTGTTGGCGAGTTAACGAACGAGGTGGTGTTGCTTTGCCAGATACGCCACCCTAACCTCATCCCTCTCATCGGATATTGTATTGATAAAAGCGAACGGTGCCTTGTCTACGGATTCATGGTCAATGGAAACCCGCGCCAACACATCTTCATCTGCGGCACTGACCACGATCCCCTCCCGTGGAAACAAAGACTAGCGATTTGCATCGGAGTCGCGCGTGGACTGCACTATCTTCACACTGGGCTAAAGCATACTATTATCCACCGTGACGTGAAGATGGACAACATTCTGTTGGACGAGAAATGGGAGGCCAAGTTGGCAGATTTCGGGTTGTCCAAGATGGGTCCCCCGAGTTTGTCAAAGGCTTTAATTAGGCTCGAATCTGGAGTGAAGGGTACTCTTGGATACTTGGATCCCGATTATGCCCGGCGACAGGAGGTGACCGATAAAACCGACGTCTACTCTTTCGGTGTACTACTGTTTGAGCTACTCTGTGGCAGATCAGTATTGGATGTGAAATTGGAAAAGGAACGGGTGGATCTGGTTAGCTGGGCCCGCCGATGTAAACGAGAAGGGACCTTAAATGAGATAATTGATCCGTATCTGATGGGGAAGATAGCTCCAGAGTGTTTCAAGATTTACGTCGACATTGCGAGTTCTTGCGTGCGAGATAAGGGAAAGGATCGTCCGGCAATGGGTGAAGTGGAGGTAGGACTTGAACATTCACTGCAGTTGCAAGAGAGAGCAGATGCTGCAAGGGAGGAAGGTGAATATGACTATCCCATTGATGAATTAACCTGTAATGATTCTCCGATGGAGATGAACAGATATGGCAGAGGTGCTTCTCCGTCTACGGTTGGGAATCCTTTTTGGGATTCAGATAGCACCGAATTATCTGATTTATCACAAACAGCTAATTAAATATTAAATATAATTGGAAAAGAGCCAATTTTGATGTTTTGGAATCACCGGAGATGATAAATACCGGTGCTGAATCCTTGTAATTTGGTTGAGTTCAATGTCTTTAGAGCTTGTTTGCTGCTTGTAAACGAATTTGAGTTTCATGTAGTTTCAGACTTTTTCTTTGCTGGTTTTCTGAGATTTAAGGTCATCATGGTTAAGTTTTTTGATGAATAGGTCATTATGGTAGTACTGAGTGTCCTATGAATGGCATCATATATTATTGCAGTTTTTATTCTAATGTTTAAATAGTTTGTTGCGATTTTAAATGTCATTATAATTCTAAAATATTGTATATTTATTCTATCTTATTATTATTAGGGTCTCCATAGAAGAGAACTTTAATTTGAATCTCCTTCCCTTATTGAAAAGTAATTTTTTTTAAAAAAAAAAATAGAATTATATTATATTCGACTTTGTAGCGTAATAGCAGCATTAACTTGCAGCTGGTTTTGTTAGGTTGTAAACGAACTAACAGCTTTCGATCAAATTTAATTTGTCACTTGTAGCTTTAAATTTCCGATGATCGAAATAATCTAGATATCATATTCTTTTGCTTTGTTATTTCCATTGCCCAACAAATTGCTTTTGCTTCTCTTAAAGGAAAATTTTACCATGCATATATCAACCTATGGAATAGAGATATCACCGTCATGGAAAATGACATGCATCTGGTTGCTGCTATTCTGCATTACATACTCTGAAGGTTTAGGCCATTAATTCTAATCAAATCAATCTTAGCTTTGGCCCAAGGAAGATTAATTCAAAAAGTTGTTCCAATATGGATAATTTGAGCACCTCCTTAAAATGCAACATGATTCAACAAAGTAGTAATTGCGAGCATCAAAATTTGGACCATCAAAACTTTTTTTTTTTTTTTTTTTGATACAATGGACCACCAAAACTTAGTAATGTTATAAGCATCATACTAACTAATGCTCTTAAGATATTGATTAAGAATTCAGTTAAAGAAAGTTTTTATAAAAAAAAAATTAATATTTTAATAATTTTTTTTTATTTTTTATAAAAATAATATCAAAATTTTCTTTAATTGAATTTATAACTAATATCCTAAAAATACTTGTTAGGTCTTTCATATTATAAACAAAGGTAAACAAAAGCCAAAAAATATAATATTAATGTGCCAATAGAATTTTTCTTTTCTGACCACAGTCACGAGAAGCTTCAAATGCACCTTTACTTATAATTGTCATTCTTTTCCTTATTATATAATTTTTTATTGGGGCCCAAAGCCCAAAGCCCAACGCATCAATCCACTCTTGCATTCTGACTGATTGCTAAACACCAAAACCCTGACTAATTTATTAATTGATTGTACGGAAGCATGTCGGTAAAAACATCTTCACGCCATATTTTATATTTTTGTTTTAGATATTTGTGGTGCTGTGGTCCAAACTCGGACACTGTCGGAACAATCATGGCCGTTTCGTACGTGGATTTAAATAATAGTTTTTTAAAAAAAAATTCGTAAAATAAAAATATGGATAAATTGTGTATAATGTTATTTTTAAAATAATGTATGAATTTTTTTTTTATCTGATCAAAAGAGTGTTGACTCTTTTCTCCGATAGAAATAAATAATAATAAAAACATCGGTAAGTCTGGAAAAGTAAAAAAAAAATAAAAATGCTAGGATTAAAACTGTGTTTGGCTCAATATGAGAGCCTTTTGGTTGAATATTATAGAAAATGAAGTTTCTTTGTAATATAGATAATGTATGAACTTATTTGAAAAATAATAAGAGAGGCTAATTTCAGTAATTATGTTGCCGATATTCTGAAAAAGAAAAGGGAAAAATAAGAGAGAAATGATGATATGAGAGGGAGAGAGAGAAAAAGTAATGTATTGTCGAAATAAAAATATCTGCCCGTTAGCAAGGGTGTTAATTTCAATTTCTAACTTTTAGTTTCTTTTTGACAAGAGGGTAAAAATTAAAAATTCAGTTGTTACAGTGATAGAAACTTGGAGGAAAAGGTCTTTTATCTTAAGAACCAACCTGTAGACTGCCAAATGGTACCAAAATAATATTAGGAAACTAATATATTTATTCTAAAACTAGAAGATATTTTAAGTTAAAAAAATAAACATTTTTTTTTATTCTATACCTTCTAAAAATTAATAGTTAGGACAATTAGGAAAGTGGATTCAAACATTAAACATCTTCTTTATAGATATCAAAAGTGTCAATTAACATAACTCAATTAATATAGTTACAACAATATTGTGTACAAACTTGTCCTTTGCTTAAGGATAGGTTTTCAAAATTATCTTATTTTATAATTAAAATTTTTTGTTTTAATATTTTAATTAAAGTGTATTTTCAAATATTAAGTATAAATTTTGCTTATTATTTAAAGAAAGAATATTATTAAAATATTAAAATTCTCTACATATTTAAAGAAAGAATAAATAACTAAATGTAAAATGAATATTGTCAATGCAAGTTATTGTAGCAAATTTGTAAATTTATTCAATTATACATAAACTAGTGTGAGTTATTTTTAAGATAAAAAATGTGTAAATTTAACACATTTTTCTATTATAAATGGAAACGCTCAAAAATAAAATAAAATAAAATAAAAAGAAAGTCATCGGGGTAAATTTAACACATTTTTCTTTTCAATAATTTTGGCAATGTTGATGCTCTTAATTCTTAAGGCCCCATTTGGTAGATTTATTTAACATGTTTTCAGTTTTTAAACAATTTACACGTATTTTTACACACTTTTTCACTTATACACATTTCAAAAAAATACAAACAAAGTTACTAGAACGATATTACCATACAAACCCTAAGTCATCAGTGCATATTCTCAAAAAATAAATAAAAAAGCCATCAGATTCTACCCTCTTGGGCCTCATCCTCCAGAAAATGCTGGTGACACACTTGTCCCCACATGACCTACTAACATACTCTAATCAACCACATCTCACCAAATAAAAAATTGTGACATAAAATTGTGCATAAATGTGGGTCACACTGTCACCAGCATTTCTCCTCATCCTCCACTTGCGCTGGTCAAAAAAGTCTGTGTTCACACGTTCAAATCAATTGAGATCTCAAAAAAAAAAAAAAAAAGGGCAGCTAGTCAAAAAAGTCTGTTCACATTCAAATCAATTGAGCCGAACCAGAACCACATTTGGTAATTTATTTTAGTTTGATATTTTCATGCTAGAAGTGTTGCCACTGCTTGTTGTTCTGGTTCAAGAAGGAAAAAGCAGGAGGAGACGCACAGCATGGCCGAGTCCGTAGTGTCCTTTGTTGTGGAAAGGCTAGGCAACCTTCTAATTGAAGAAGCAGCGTTTTTACAAGGAGTGAACCAGCAAGTAAATCAGATTCAAATCGAACTAAAGCGGATGCAGTGCTTCTTAAAAGACGCAGACAAAAGGCAAAACGATGATGAAAGTGTTCAAAATTGGGTTTCAGAGATTCGGGAAGCTGCCTACGACGTTCAGGATGTCATTGAAACTTTCGCCCTTGAGATCGCTTCAAAGAACAGAGACAACAACCCAGTCAAGAGATATGTTCCTAGCTTCAACAACAGTAGAAAGCTTCACAAAGTGGGGTCCAAGATTGAGTCCATTAAAACAAAAATTTCCGATCTCACTAGAAGCTTACAAACTTATGGTGTGACTCCCATGAAAGAAGAGGGTTCGAGTTTATCTTTGGACAGGCAAAGGCAATTGAGATGGTCATATTCCCATATTGTTGAAGAGTATATTGTGGGATTGGATGAAAATATAAAAGAAGTTGTTGGTCAGTTGGTGAATGAAGATAAACAGTGTCAAGTTGTGTCTATTTGTGGGATGGGTGGTCTAGGAAAGACCACTCTTGCTAAGAAAGTTTACCATCACAGTGATGTTAGGCGTCATTTTGATGGTTTCGCTTGGGCTTATATATCCCAGCAATGCAAAACAAGGGATGTTTGGGAAGGAATATTAATCAAACTTACCTCTCCAACCAAAGATGAGAGGGATCAAATTTCGAAAATGAGAGATGAAGAGGTGGCAAAGAAGCTTAATCAAGTTCAGAAAGAGAAGAGATGTTTGGTGATCCTAGATGATATTTGGAGCACAGAGGCATGGGATTTACTTAGTCCTGGCTTCCCATCAGGACAGGTAATTAGTAGCAAAATTCTACTAACAACTCGCAATCGAGAAGTAGCCTTGCATATAGATCCAAGTGGTTTTCTACATGAACTGGGGTGTTTAAACGAAGAACAGAGCTGGGAGCTGTTTCAAAAGAAGGCATTTCAGAGACAAGATCCAGGTATATTCTCATCCTACCACTTTTATGGTTTACATATGTACAATTGCATCGACACACTACAAATTGAGGAAATCTTGATTCATGTTTAGAACATCTTATAATCTCATAAATGTTCTTTTATTATAGTAGTTTTTATTGTAATTATTATTTGATCAAGGTATTAAAAGCTGAGAAATGCAAGTGGTTTCTTTCTATTGTAGTTTTTAGTTTATTTAGGTAATATTTAATCAAGGTATTTACTTAAATCTTGTGAGTAGGGCTTCAAATCAGCTATCGAAAGCTACAATGTAATTTAGGTGCAAACAACTTCAATCTCAATCAATGAAAAGAAGATTATGCATTGAAATTGATTCAACAATGCATATCACTAATGATTTAAGATTGATAAGTAGCCTGTTAGTTTGTCTTGTTTGCTAAAAAGGACTAGAATCATTTATTTGGCTTCTTAAAGATCAGGGGAAAGGCTATCATTTTAAATTGTAAACTAGAGGACAAATTCTTTCCGACCTGGGAAAAAATGTAAGTAATTTCCAAGCAAGATCTGAAGAGACGGTCATTGCAGATTAAAAGTCAGTTTAAAGTGTGGACTTGGTCAATTAAGTCTTTGTCTTGAAAATAAGCTGTATAATTATTTACCTCCTGTAATTTGAGTTTGTCTTGTGAGTTGTGCTTTCAATTGTTGGAGGTGGTAGAAATAATGAGGGTGGTATTGTCTCTAGACTATATATATGATAGTAAACTGTAGGATTCCAAATTAAGCATTTTGAACTAATTCTATATTGTCATTTGGTTGAGCATAGGTCCCATTTATCTATCTCTTAAACTTGTTGTGCCTCTAATTTTCTCTTTCTACCCCTTCCATCCACATCACTTTTGCTTCCAATAACAATGTTGAGCTTCTAATACTTGAAAGTGTTAGACTTTCTAATGTAGTTCCTTTTATCATTATTGTTGATGGTGTTAGTGTTGTCGTTATATATGTTTATCATCATGATGCAGAATTCAGAATTTCCAAAGACATGGAGAATATAGGGAGGGAAATGGTGGCAAGGTGTGCTGGTTTACCACTGGCAATTATTGTGCTTGGAGGACTTTTGGCAACAAAAGAAACATTGGATGAATGGGATATTGTGCATCGAAATATAAAGTCACACTTAGGTAGAGGCCGTGGTCAACAATCAAAAGTTTACGAGGTGTTGGCTTTGAGTTACTTTGAATTGCCTTACCAATTGAAACCATGCTTCCTCTATCTGAGCCATTTCCCAGAGGACTTCGATATACCAGCAAAGAAATTGGTTCGACTATGGGTGGCAGAAGGCTTTGTGCCTCTGAAGTATGAACAAGAGGGAGATGAAAAGTTGGAAGATTATGCAGAACGCTACTTGGTTGAGTTGATAAATAGATGCATGGTTCAAGTGGGTGTAATTGGGTCAAATGGAAGGATTAAATCTTGCCGTCTCCATGATCTTATGCGAGACCTATGCTTGTCAAACGCAAAGCAGGAAAATTTCCTCCACATACTAAGTCCTTGGAGTAGAAATGAGACAGTTGATTCATCAACCGGTAGTATTCGAAGGCTTGCCATCTTTTCTGATGTTCCCACAAATAATTATTTCAAAGAGAATCCCCAGATTAGGTCCCTTATATACTTCAATGATATTAGCGAGCAAGTCAAATCAGTTTTTAAGTACTCAAAATTGCTTAGAGTTTTGGATCTGGAAGGAATCCAGTCATTGGATGGACAGTTACCAGAGCAAATAGGAAGCTTGATTCATTTGAGGTTCTTAAGCTTGAAGAAAACTCATATACGAGAATTGCCTTCCTCCATAGTCAATTTGGTGTGTTTAGAGACCCTAAATTTAGAAACCATTGAAGAACTGAGTTGGGAATCAACTGTACTAATACCGACAGTGATATGGAAGATGAAAAAGTTGAGACATCTATATCTTCCAAAGTGGTGTAACTATTTAACTGATGATAAGCTGCAACTAGCAAAACTGAGCAACTTGCAGACGCTAGTGAACTTTCCCACAAACAAATGTGATGTAAGAGATCTTCTCAGTTTGACCAATCTTAAAAAATTGGTGCTAAATGACCCGAGAGATTTCCAAGAGTTTGGGGAAATCTTCAATCCTCCTAATAAAAAATTAAGCAACCTTCGGTCCTTGTCCATGAAGACTGAAATGCTTTCATTCCCTGATAAGGTAGTAGACATAGAGCAAGTAGTACAAGGCTGTCCTCGTCTTCACAAGCTGCACATAGAAGGGCGGATTAACAAACTACCAAATCACCAGGAATTTCCTCCATACCTTGCCAAGTTAACTTTGTGGGGATCTAGACTTGTGGAAGATCCAATGCCAATACTCGAGAAGCTACCTTACTTGAGGGTCTTAAGAGGATGGGAAGCCTTCATTGGAAGGCAAATGGTTTGTTCTGAAAAAGGGTTTCCTCAACTCAAATCTTTACTGCTACGGGGCTTGCCTAATTTACAAGAGTGGATAGTGGATGCAGGTGCCATGCCAAGTCTTTTCCGTTTAGAGATTACAGATTGCAACAAGTTGGAGACGGTTCCAGATGGATTGAAGTTTGTCAGCGCACTTCAGGAACTGGAGATTCGATGGATGCCAAGAGCATTCAAACATAGGCTTGAAGAAGGAGGAGAGGATTTCTACAAAGTCCAGCACGTGCCTTCCATTACTTTTCTGAATTGAGCTTTGAATACAAGGGTGATCATTTGGTAAAACGCACTCAAAAGGTTTGTGTAAACTTATTTTCTAAATTCTTTAGCTTCTCTACTGCAACCTTTAGTTTTGTTAAAAAGAAGATGAGAGAAAGAAATGTCACAATGCTAATCCTAATCCAATAGAAAGATATTAAGTTGTGTAAAAATGCCAAAAGTTGTAGCAGGTGACTATAATTGGGACCATAGGAGGAACTGAAGTCGATTAACTGCCATGGCACTTGTTACTCCTTTATTAGCACAAATAGCAAATTATAGCACCTATAGTGGTTACAAAGAATCGCCTATGAAATGGTTTGTTTCATGTGTAGGTACATTAATGGGAGCAACTACTGGATAGCAAGGTGAAAGAATGATTTTGTGCCTACAATAATATTTGAAGTTTGCAGCTGCGAGGAGTCACCATAAAGAGAATCTTGACTCGATACTTGATTTAATTTATAGTCATCTATTGTTTGATTTGAAGTCACAACTTCAGTTTAAATCTCACATGTGTTCGTTTATGTGTGTTAGCGTGTATAAGAGTTATTTCCCTACTATACTTCGAGTTCAATTCTTTTTCTGTGTTAAAGCTTGACAGTAGTCTGTTTGGATTTCTATATGATGTCATCTCCATGTTATTTATGCATCCAGTGGATCAAGGTTAACCATCAAATGACTGGTGACAGTAGTCCAACACATGCTTTCCATTATTTTTCTGAATTAAGCTTAGAAAATAAGGGTGATCATTCGGTAAAACGGACTTACTGTTTATATAAACTTTTCTTCTAAATTCTAAAGCTTCTCTACTGCAATCTTTGTTTTTGTTACAAAGAAGATAAAAGAGAAAGAAATATCATAAATCCTAATCCTAATGACTATATTTGTCAAAAATACATGTCTAATAAAAAAAGTAGTGATATGTCAACAACATTTTTAATTGTGTAACAATGCCAAAATTATAGGAGGTGGATGTAATTGGGACTGTGTCAAAATTATAGCAGGTGGGTCTAATTGGGACTATGTCAGTCAACTAGCATGGTACTCATTAAAAAGACGAAAAAAAATATCATGCAGGCCAATTAGAAAATTAAGACCTATATATATATATATATATATATATATATATATTCAAATACAACAATTACTAACCCTCAGTCAGGGCCGGCCCTAGGCTTAGGCCAAGTAGGCCATTGCCTAGGGCGCCTTACTAGAGAAGGCCCCAAATTTGGAGGCAAATTATTTTATTTATTTTTATATAAATATTTTTGGGAGATATTAAAATATTTTAATTTAAATTTTTTTTCATTATTAAGAAGACTCAAAAAATTAAGTAATGCTAGAGATAGATACAAATTTAAATAAATAGGTCTTAAAAATAGATGTGTTACTAATCACAAGTAATTCAAATAGGAAAATGTTAAAAATACTATAAATTTTACTACATAACTTTTATTTATTTAATTATTTTTATACAAGATAAAAAATTTATTCTGACCTAATCTAAGTGTATATGTATGCAAAACTCTCTTCTAAAGACTTAAATCTCGGCTATTACCCTCCCACACCCCACAAGAACTTATATTTGTGGAGTGATCACTGCACCAAAGGTACGTAGTGGTTTCCATAACTTTCATAATTTGATGTGACAATGAATATGATAGATAGATTTTAACAAACTATTGAATGCATTTTTGAATGAATATTTGTGATTGGTGATATATTTTTGTAATTTTCATGTTGTAAATTTTATAATATTTCTAGTATTTTTGTAAACCTCTTGTTATTGATCATATTCATTACATCACCAGTTTGTAGTAAAATTTGTTATAACTTTACATTTTCTAAAAAAAAAAAATCATATTAGAAAGTAAAAAGAATGGATTTTAAAAAAACTCTTATATAAAATGCTAGTTAAATATTATTTAAGTGATAACATAAAGGCCTTATTTGAAGATTTCGTCATTGGCCTCCAAACGCTTGGGCCGACCCTGCCCTCAGTTCAAAAGTAGGATAATGCTCTAATATTATTTGTAACACCTAGTTCGATCCTTTGAGCCCAAAACGCTAACCCAAGTGGTGTTTAGGAGTCCTAAACTTCTCAAACTTTCCATCTCTAGTCGTTGTGAGACTCTCCCAAACAGCCGAGAAAGTATCTCTTTCGTCTATCTTATATAGCATCCCTCTAGGCTCCACTGCACACAAGCAAATTATGACGTTGTACAACTCGTGTGTGCGGCTCCCAAAGAGTATTCTATTGTCAAGATATCATTTGTCATTTAATCACATTTACGTTATATTTTGTAAACATTAATGTAAGTTACAATTGGTGTGCAACTATGCATAACTATTTATATAGCCCCAACATGATTGTAAATTTTTAAATTTTCCTAAAATTCAAAAGAATCAAATACCCAAGAAATTAGAAGTATGGGGAAAAAAACACATGCACAACAAGAAGTTGTTCCTTTTTTTTTTTTTTTAATTCGATAGTTGGAGAGGGAGGGACATTTGAATTCTAGATGTTTTTGTTGCAAATACCAAAAGATGTAAATTAGTTGAGCTACAATACTCTCGATTTATTATTAATATATTTCTTTTCACTTTGGGCTCAAATTCAAAGAATTTAGTTTGGACTCTAAATGGTTCTCAAAAAGATATGCGTAGGCTAAAAAATGGATGGTCCAACATGTATGCAGTTTTACTTCAATTTTGTTGTCTTACAATGATTTTATTCCGATTCAGATCACGATTTTGTTAATCATTATACGGTTATGCCATTGATCATCAGATTCGTCATAATCTCACCGTGAGCCTGTGATCTTTATCTTAATGTACACAAAGAAATTAAAAATGGAAAAGAGCACTAATACATGGAATGCTATCTGTATTTATATTGGTAAGTTATAAATAAAAATCCTCTATCTCATTTTGATTTAAAAAAAAAAAAAAAAAAATTAGACGTATAACGTACAATAGTTAATGAATTATAAAGTGAAAAATTAAGAGTGGGACAAAAGATTTTTTTTTTTCCGCAAATAGCTTCTTCTTTTTTTTGTGTGGGAATTTTCACAAATAGCTTTGTTTCAAAACTACACCATCATCACTTTATACTAGACTTGATAAATTTTTCTTAAAAAGAAAAAATAAAGACTAATGAATCAAGTCAAATAGATTTGTGTTTGAACTTTTTTGAACCAATTAGGTACAAATCAAACCATGTAGGAGTCACAAATGTATCGGACTAAAACAGGAAAACATAATGCTATTTTATCATCCTTGCATGGTCTTTTTTGGGCCAAATAAACTCAGTATATATGACCCATATGTTTTCAGGTTTTTATACCATCTTGATTTGTTTGTTTTCAGGTCTAGTATGGGTCAAAACATATGACCCATACAAATTTAGATTGGTTAATGCTGGGAGAATGAAAAAGAGGGAGGGCGAAAAATATTGATCGAAAGAATAGAAAATTAAGATAATAAATAGTATTTGTATTTTTTATCATGTATGTTTGGTGAAGAAAGATGAAAAAGTAAAAAATAATGAGTAAATTACTAATATATTTTTATTATTAAAAGTGAAATAATAGAAAGCGGCAAGATAAAAAAATTCTCATTTTTTTTATCACACTTTTTTTTTTTTTTTTTTTACTTTTCACCGCAACCAAAATTTTGTTTTAAAAAAAAAAATCTCGTTTTACTATTCTTGTTTTTTTAGAATTCCTCCCCCTTTTCATAAGATTGATTTTATCATGTCCACAAAAAATAAGAAACTAACAAATGCCTCTTTTTGGCAAAAAAAGAAATGTCAAAAGAGTGATGAAGAAGGGGGAAATTTCTTAAGTACTCTAAGAGGAGAGGTTATTGTGTACTTCCAGAGCAATTATTTTTCCTCTTACATCAAAGGCAGTGCCACGTTCAGGTCAAGGTAATCACAGGATCACCCTAACTTAGGAAAAAAAATTATATATAATAATTTAAAATTTTTATATTTGCCCACCCTTTAAAAAAGAGTCGTGACAACTCTAAAAAATTTTTAAGCCCAAAAAAATTAAATATTGGTCCATAATTTGGTCTCATAAAGATGTGGTCTTTCAAACAAATGGCGAAAATGGCCAACTGGCCTTAAAAACCAAACTATCTAGTTAGTAGGCGAGACTTAGAAACATATTTCGTTAATAGCATCTCGAGCCTCAGAGGCTCGATTTTGGTCTCAAAATCGAGCCTTTAAGCCTCGATTTTCTTGTGTGATCTGGCCTGTACACGGTGGAATGGTCCAGCTGGAAATCGAGTCTTTTAGACTCGATTTCCACGTGAAAATCGAGTTTCTAAGACTCGATTTCCAGCTGGAAAACGAGTCTCACAAACTCGATTTTTGAGTACAGTTCTCTTGCTTTATTCGTGTCTGATGTCTGGTCATGTCAAGTCCCACAGCTCAGCTCGTTTTTTGTCTGGTCTGGGGTTTCTCAGGAGTCAGCCTTTGCAGTTTGCACATGCTCACTCATTGTAGGTTACATTCAGTTGTCTGGCTTATAGGTACACACATGCTAGTACCCACATCCTTCCTCTCACTCATTTTCATTTCAGCATAAAATTCTACATCTGGCTGTGCTGTTTTACTCTCATTCAAATCTCACCCCATTACAAACTTCAAATCAACTCACCCCACATCCTCATGTCAGGTAAGGTTTCTCAATCTCTCTAATTGTTAGTTTCATATATAAATATAATATATATATATATATATATTATTAGGTTTTTTTATGGGTATGTGTATCATGATTAATTTTTTTTGTTTGGTTTGATATTGTTTTTTATATTTTTGATAGAATGATTTGAAGGTTTGTAATGGGGTGAGTTGTGTGTTTAGTTTTTTTTTAGTATAATTAATGATTTTTTATTTTTTATTTTATTTTGGAAACAAATGATAATGATTGGGTGTGTTTGTATGTGAATATGCAAATGTAGGGTTTGTAAGAAGTTATATTTGGTAGTGTATATATTTGCTAGGATTTTATACAAAGTAAAAAATATATTTAGGTATATATTTGTATTGTTAGGCTTTTATCATGACTAATTTTGCAAGTTAGTGTATATAATTTGCTAGGATTTATACAAAGTAAAAAATATTGTAGATATATATTTGTATTGTTAGGCTTTTATCATGACTATTTTTGCAAGTTAATGTATATATTTGCTAGGATTTTATACAAAGTAAAAAATATTGTAGTATATATATTTGTATTGTTAGGCTTTTATCATGACTAATTTTGCAAGTTAGTGTATATAATTTGCTAGGATTTATACAAAGTAAAAAATATTGTAGATATATATTTGTATTGTTAGGCTTTTATCATGACTATTTTTGCAAGTTAATGTATATATTTGCTAGGATTTTATAACAAGTAAAAAATATTGTAGATATATATTTGTATTGTTAGGCTTTTATCATGACTATTTTTGCAAGTTAATGTATATATTTGCTAGGATTTTATAACAAGTAAAAAATATTGTAGATATATATTTGTATTGCTAGGCTTTTATCATGGCTATTTTTCTTGTTGTTTGGTTTGATATTTTTATTTATATTAGTTAGAGCTGAGTTGAAATTTTGTAATGGGGGTGAGTTTTGTTTTTAGTTTTTTTATTTGTTTGAGTACGAAATGATAATGATTGAGTGTGTTTGTATGTGATGTGGGGTGAGTATATGCAATTGTGGGGTGAGAATTTGTGATTTTTGTACTTTGAGTAGATAGAAAAGGTTTTGTAATTGATGTTAAATGAAAGAAAAAAAATATGTCGCTAACATATTATACTTGACTCTTTAATAGGTTCACAACATCTGAAGAATATTGATATAAATGTATACTACGGTGGACCTCTTAACAATCCTGGGGGGATTGAAGGATTTCCATTTACAGGGCCGGGTATCCAATGCTACCCCATGATGATACGTCGTAAGTTGAAGACGTTGAATGATTTGAAGTTGAAAATAATGGACGAATTGAATTTGAACTCTGCTTGGTATGACATCAAGATTATTTATCGTTACCCACAAGAAGTCCTACATGAACGGATAAATTATGGGTATATGGCAATTAAAGAAGACAAACATGTGAAGATGATGTTTAATAGGATCCAGAAAATGCCCCAAGTAAATGCTACTGAGTTATACATAAGTTCAGAGCCGCTTGCGGAAGTTGATACTGAGATGGTGCAACAAACAACTACGTCTTTACTATTTACAGCCCTTGATGATGGATGCACTGCAATGGGAGGGTATACAATGGGAGATTATATGCTCCCATCTCAAGATCATGTTGTAAATACTGGTGAAACCCTCCATTGTCAAGAGACACATTTAGAGGAGGATGACGAAGACGAAGACTATGTTGAAGACGAAGACGAAGACGAAGATCATGCTACGAATGATGGTGAAAGTATTGATGGTGTGGATGAGTACGAAGAGAGGATTGAACGAGGTGACCTTGAGAACGATGTGGATGACCATGAAGTCGTTCCCCATTTTGAAGAGGAAAATATGGAGTTCCATGATGAAGATGATGCAGACGATGATATTGGCATCCAGCGTGATACAAATACGACCACTGGCTACAGACCTCCTGCCGACTCATTCTACGCAAATACTTGGAAAATATGTTTGATCCTTCACGTCTATTAGAACCATTTGTTTGTACTTGGCAAGATGGGATGCACTTTTGTAAAGGGTTGACTTTTGCAAATAAATCGGCGGTGAAACGTGCATTGACAATATACGCAGCAAATGATAATAGAAATTTTATAACCCGGAGGTCGAGCACCACAAAATTGTGCGTCGCATGCGTTGATGACAACTGCAAGTAGTATGTTGGGGCATTCAAGAAGAATAAACTTAATGGTCTGTGGGTGGTCACGTCTTATGTGGGTCCACACACTTGTATACCCTTTGGCCTGCAAAGAGACGGTAGAATGATGGATTCTAATTTTGTTGCATCAGAAATTGTGGAAAAATTGCGACAAAATCACACTGCTCGTATTGATGAGCTCTGGGAGATCATACGTACTAAGTATAATCATGAGCTTTCTTACTATAAAGTATGGGACGCAAAACAAAAGGCAATTGCTAAGATATTTAGGGATTGGGAGGAGTCTTACCAAAGGTTGCGGAAATTGTTGTTGGCATACTTGGATCAGGACTCAGGTACCAAGTACAGCTATCACACCATACCTAGGCCATACGAAAGTATTGCGGTACTTCACTATGTATATTGGGCATTCGCTCCATGCATTGCTGCATTCAAATATTGCAGGCCAGTGATCAGTATTGATGGGACTCATTTGTATGGTAAATACAAAGGGGTGTTGATGATTGCAATGGCAACTGATGCTAACCAAAAGGTTTTGCCTCTCGCCTTTACTGTTGTAGACAATGAGTCAGGGCCTAGTTGGGGTTGGTTTTTAGAGTGTGTTAGGACTTCCATAGAGCATGTCATACCTAAGGATGGCATTTGCATTATTTCTGACTGACATAAAGGTATCAAATGCGCCATTCGAGAGTGGCCTATAGGTGAGGACGGAAGAGAACAGGTATATCATCGATATTGCCTTCGACATGTTGCTAGCAACTTCAACACAAAATTTAAGGACCCGACTTTAAAGGCATTGGCCTTGAAAGCTGGATATGCAACTCATGAAGCAAAATTCACGTCCATAATGCAAACCATTAAGGAGGCCGAGATTAATTTACTGAGGGGTGTAGACCCTACTGATCGCCACATCCTAAGCTATATGCCTTACACATATCTAATGAGTGAGGATGTTGATAAATGGACCCAGTCACAGGATGGTGGAAGACGTTACGGGGCAATGACAACCAATATCTCTGAGTGTTTTAATGGGGTACTTAAAGGTGCCCGCGGTTTGCCCATTGCTGCAATGGTTGAGTTCACATGGTCCAAACTTGTTGCATATTTCTACGATCGACATGAAAAAATTCTTTCTGATCTCTCTCAAGGTAAGGTGTGGAGTGATTATGTAATGAAGATCTATAACAAAAATGAGCAGAAAACTGCAGGACACACTCTGAGGAATTTTAATCATGAAATTGGTGTATATCAAGTGGTTACCCCGTATAACGACCATAGAGGTGGAGGGGGAAACCACAGTCATGAAGTGCACGTAATTGAGCAAACATGTGGTTGTGGAAAGTGGCAAAACTTGAAGATCCCTTATTCACATGCAATTAAAGTTCTTAAAGGTCTGCACCTCGATGCGACCAGCTATATTGACCCATGTTACAGTTTGAACAACGCCATTCAGACATATTCACATCATTTTGTGGTGCCAAAATCAGAGTCATTGTGGAGGGATGTTTGCGGACCACGGTGGGTGCCTGACCCACAGCTGTTGCGGGGCAAAGGTCGTCCTGTGAAGTCAAGATTAAGGAATGAAATGGATGGGATACGACGAGAATGGGGAAGCCGGAGGGAAGATCCGGACTTGAGGGAGATTCAACCAAGGCAACGATGTGGAGTGTGTCATCAAGAGGGGCATAACCGCAGATGTTGTCCCAATTCCCATGGGGCTTCGACAAGTGGTAGTGCTGCAAACTAGGTAAGTGTTGTCACTGTTTTTATATAATATGCTCAGAATGTCATTTGGTTGTTGTTCTTCACATTTGGAAACTAACAACTGTACCTTCGTGGTTGTCAGGCGAGTGGAGACTGGATTTTTGAATGGCATTGTACGTGGGACTTGTGGTTATGTTCGGTATGGACAAGTGCAGCAAATTCTATGTAGACTATGTTGTATCAGTATGGAAAAGTTATAGGTGACTATGTAGAGTATGTTGTATCAGTATGGACAAGTGTTAGACGACTATGTAGACTATGTTGTATTGACTTAGTTTTTATTTTGTTTATTGCTAAATATTGTGCTAATTGAATATTTGTTATCCATTGTACTCGTTACATTAATTGCGTTGTGCAGCTTTTGCCTGTAATGCAATGATATGGCATTGACAATGTAGCTACTACTTTGCCAACTTCAACCACAGCGGCCTTGTTTGAACCGATGATAATGTATTGACTGTTTTTGTGTGCTAAGGGCAACTAAAATGCCCATGAATAGTAACTGTTTGAATCCGATTGTTTGCATCTGATGTACTCTCTCCTTGATTGGTGATTATGCTTGTATCTACTTCTTTACCGCTGACCATGTGATGTGTTCTAGATCTCTTTTACTATTGTAGGGGAAGGGACAAAAGTAATTCTGGTTTACACCTACAGGACTGCAAAACAAACGGGAAAAAAAAAAAATACTTCCCAGTGGAAATCGAGTTTCTAAAACTCGATTTCCATTTGGGTGGCATTATCGCAAATAATATACACAAACCAATTTACAAAAATGCCACGGTCAATGGAAATTGAGTTTCTAAAACTCGATTTCCACTGGGAAGTTTGCTCTCACACTTCCCCCTAAAAGATTTTGCTCTCGGGTTGTGAGGAAAATTCCCCAGTGGAAATCGAGTTTCTAAAACTCGATTTCCATTGAAGTGGCATTTTTGTAAATTGCTTATTGTAATTTATTTGCAATAATGCCACCCAAATGGAAATCAAGTTTTAGAAACTCGATTTCTACTGGGAAGTTTTTTTTTTTTTCATTTGTTTTGCATTCCTGTAGGTGTAAACCAGAAATGTGATTCAAAGGGAAATCGAGTTTTAGAAACTCGATTTCCACTGGGAAGGTTTTTTATTTTTTATTTTTTATTTGTTTTGCATTCCTGTATTGAAGTGGCATTTTTGTAAATTTTACTGGAAATCGAGTTTTAGAAACTCGTTTCCACTGAAGTTTTTTTTTTTTTTTTTTTCATTTGTTTTGCATTCCTGTAATTGAAGTGGCATTTTTGTAAATGTTTCACTGGAAATCGAGTTTTGGAAACTCGATTTCCACCGGGAAGTTTTTTTTTTTTTTCATTTGTTTTGCATTCTTGTAGGTGTAAACCAGAAACTCGATTCAAAAGGTTGTATTCGGTAATCACCTATCTAGACTAGTTCTAAGAGCATAAAAAACGTGAATGTAGTACATTAAAAACAAAATGTATTGCATTTTGAAATTACAAAATGTATTATTATAAAATACACCAAGAACATTACTGTCCAACTTTGTAAATGCCCAGCATACAATCTCATAATATAAATCTTGTAATACAAATTTCTACAGAGCAAACCTTTCCAGTAATACAAATCTCATAATATAAACCTTGTCATACAATCTCGCTCCTTGGCAAAAAATTTCCTTGCAATTGGAATAATTACCCTATCATACATGGGGACCCAAAAAATAAAACTGATGACATCAAAGGATGAGAGAGAGGCTGCGGGAATGGTGAAAGAACCAATGCTTGTGTCCATCATCATTCCTTGCTCCACAAACATTGTACACATCTGGGCATAAACAGCAGAAAAGACAATTCCAGTAGCCCAGATTGGAAACATGCAGATCACAATCTTCAATTCTTCCACCTGTGTTACAGTGCAAAGCCTCCATGGATTGGACAATTCCTCACTTTTGCTCTCAGCATCTGACACTACAGCGGCTTTATCAAGGCACCTGTGCAGCAAAAATAAATTAACAGTGAATTTTTTTCCTGGGGCAAAATTTGTTATGCAGTTGACAAAGTTGGGAAAAATGTCAAGCTTTCATGCAGGTACATACAGTGAAATGATCTCATGTCATCAGTACAATTCTACACAAAGATAAGTAATTTGTGTTGAACAAAGCATTAATTATAAAGAACAAGTTCTTTATAGTGAACAAAACATGAATATGACTAGATCTATCATTATAGTGACAATACTTCAATAACAGCTACTATGTAGTGTCATTGCACATTAAATAATAAACAAAATTACCAAGACTTGTCTACATGAGTTCCATCCAGATCAGCACCACTAACACAACTTTCATTTCAGCTAAAAAATTAAGCAAATAGACAATTCTTTTGCAGTAACGATATATGACACATCAGGGTGTTCTTTTGCAGCTTCAACAGCTAACGAAGGAATATCCTGTAAAGTGACAGAAAGCATTTTTATTAAAACAAAAAAGAAAAAATCAATCTAGTCACCAATTCTGTACAGTATATCTATAATCAAGGCACCAGAGGAAAGTAAGCCGAGCTACCTGATGCCAGTGTCGTCCAAGGAAGAGAAAAATGGGCTTACAATCACATGATCTGCACCTTGTTGAATGCAAGAAAAAAATGCATCTCTTATCGATGGTTCTGCCAGCTCCTACCCATATCAAAGATATTTCAATAAATGAGAAGCCGTTTGCGCAGAAATAAAACCATGACAAAAGCAACATAGTATGATGTCCACCCAAAAAGGAAAGAAAACCAAGCAGCAGCGCTACGCGCACTAAAAACTAACCTAAATCATCAAGGCAGTACTGATCAACACAAGGTTTGATCCCACCAGTCCCCAAAGCAACCAGATAGAGCCCGAAGAAGAAGACCATGTACTGAGCTGGAGTAGCTGACGGGCATACAGTCCCCATTTGGTCCACTTATCGATTGAATACACCTACCCGACTTCTTATGATACACCTCCATTTTCGTGGACCTCAGAGGTAGGGTCCAAGGAAACTGATGAAAAGGCTGACGAGGTTCTAAAGTTTGATAGCTTGGACGGTTGGACTCCAGAAAATCATTATAGATGGTCTAAACCTAGAAATGTTTAACACTTAGATTCAGTCCATCCATAGTGATTTTCTGGCGTCCAACAGTCCAAGATATCCAACTTTAGAACCTCGTAGCCTTTTCATCAGTTTCCTTGGACCCTACGTACAGAGCAAAGTTCAAAAATAGATACGGTCCTGATAAACAACATAATCATACAACACATTTTCAAAATGGGTTTGCATGAATAAGAATTAAAATGAGAAAAAGAAAATCTTAGGCTACACCACCTATGGGTGCTTGGAATCACCAAAGCTATAGAGAAAACTCTTTTAACTTTTTTTTTTTTTTTAATTCAAAATTGTCTCAAACTATACCTATAGCAGATTCTCCCCCCACCCCCAGCCTCATTTTTAGGGCTTCAAGGATTACATAAGGTCACAATTACATCCCATTAGATCCTCAACAATATTGAAGCCCAAATTTGAATTCAATAATTAATAACTGGTATCATGTATAAAATGAGTAAAAATCTAAAATAATTTTGGTTGTACCCCCGGCATCACACCTTGGTTGGTGAAGACCTCAAATTTGAAGTACTTATGATAAGAACTTTTGCAATTAACACTTGCAAAAACTCTTGGAGCACTTGAAGTTGTACTAAAACCAAAGAAGCTTGTTGTCCCACTGTATTAAATTCATTTAGAATGATCATATCAATGGGTGGAATAAATTATACAACCTTATCTTGACTGTGGGGTGTGTGGGTTCAGTGGTGGTTTTCACAGTTTTGGGCTATGACAAAGACTTGGAGTACGCTATAAAACGGGTTTGCATCAATAAGAAATAAAAAAGGGGAGGGGTGGGAGGGAAGAAAATCCTAGGCTTCACAACCAAGCTTTAGAGAAAACTCTTAAATCGGAGATTTTATATTCAAATTGTACTGTCTCAAACAATTCCTAGAGGTTGTTTTTAATGGCTTCAAGGTTACATCAAGACACAATTACGTTGCATTGAAAAAAAATCCTCAATAGCATTAAAGCACAAATTCAATTAAAAAATTCAAATATGAGATCGGGTATCTCAAATAAGTACAAGATAAAAATAATCAATTCAAAAATAATTTTAATTGTACTCCCTGCATCACTAACTCACCGAGTATGTAAGGAGTGTATTTAGAATTGAATCTGTATTGTCCTCTCCTGGATATTCATCAGAGAAGGGTTATTTATAATGCTTATAAGTTAAAAACATGTGCACAAAAGTAAGATGGAGCTTATACCATTTTCCTGAATTGCTTTTGCAACCATCTTTTCAGTAAAGCCCATCCCTATGAACTTATCAAATAATTTGGAGTTGGAGGAACCAGCAGATGAGCTTGCCTTGAGACATAAAAACAAAGATAAATAGTTATTTAATGAACAATCTGTATTTCTACATAAATCTTCTTGTGCACATAAATGAATGAACATAGTATTTTAGTAGTAAGCAATTTTGTATAAAAATCATTGCATGTGGTTGAAGCTAACCAGAAGGAAGTATTTATTATGAATAAATGAGGCATAAATAGTTATCTCAAACAAAGGGAACATATAACATATGCATATGCATTCTTATGGATGATGAAAAGTAAAAATAATAACCGGCTGGATTAACATATTATCGGAAGCCAACAAGTCTACGCAGCTCAATAGAAATACAACAAGGTACCCTACAAAGTAAATAAATGCATGGAAAATCTTCCTAAATTCCACAATATGAATTCAAGCAACAGAGATGTTGGTTTCCTTATGGAAAAGAACATAGGGTAATCCTTTTGTATATTATGAATTATGAGAGGGCATTTAAACGAGAAGAGATAGAATTTTGTGATATCCCTCCAAGACTAGACCACAAATGGAATACCTATAGACGCTTAAGATTTTTATGATCTAGTAAAAATCCTTAAGCTTAGTACAATAAAACATATGCTTAACAAGAATGAACCTCAAGAGACAACATTGACAGTCACACTTAAATCTTGGATGACCAATTAAATTATATGCTTAGATATCTACCACATCTATCTGTTAAGTTACTTGAACCATTTTGGTTAAACATGTTTTTTTTTTTCCTTTTCCTTTTTTTTTTTTTTTTGTTGTTTAAATTGTTGGAGAAATGCATTAACCAGGAACATCCAACAATAAACTGACTAATGAAATTAAAAATGCATAATCTGGTTAAATTACTATCTAAAGATGGATGATAAAACCATATGAACAAGTACATACAAAATTTTTCAGAAGCTAGCTCAGGAGAGAAATATTTTCAATAAGAATTGGGCATTTCTTTTTTAACAATATTAAGTATATGCATGACACTTGATCAGAAATCAGTATCTCATTTCTTTTGTGTATCATTCCTTGATTTAATATCCACCAGATGCCTCAAATTCACATTTGAATATTTCCATGATACTAACAAATATGAAGTCTTCCATCTCAAGCCATCTTCATAATTAAACCATAAAATTTAATAACTGGAACCCTTTTGCTACTAATTTCAACGCCTGTATATAAATATTTTCAATGTTGAAAACAATAAGGAAATTCAGAATAGGCTGCTATTTACCTCCCTAGAGCCAGTAACAGTTTCTTCATTTGGAGGTGTCAAACTTGAAGAAGAAGATAAAGAGAAGTCATCAATTTCCCGCTCGTCTTCACTGTTCCAGTCACAGTTGTCACCCTCAACACCAGAAGCATCCCTATCCTGCTCAAGTATAAACAAAAACACAGACATGCATGATGTATTGAATTGAAATCACAGTTGGCAGAAATATATAGATAACCAAATCGGTTTTGTTTTCCCTAATATTTAGTCATTTACTGGTCATTCAAGCCATTTTCGTTTGTTAAAAAGAAAAAAATTATTATGAAAGTAAAATGATACCAAAATTATATCTATTAACAAATATAAAGCTATAATGAATAACAAACAGTACCATTTCTCTGTAATCTCTAGCTTTGTGCAAAGTTGAGGTTTCCAAGCTGTTCAGGAATACAAATAAGGAAATAAGTACCAAATAGAGGCATATTATCGTGCAATAAATCATTACAGAACTAATGACAAATATTAAATTCCAAAAGTTTACATTATGCACCTTATGACTTATATAAGCTGTTTGCTAATAGTAGACCAGGACCCAGGATAATACTCAAGTCCCATAATAAATTTATGAGGTGAGATGTTAGGATGATCACATAACTTTGAAATATCAACATTTTCTTTGTTCAAATATACGCTAGAACCTATCAAATCAAGTGGGGCCATCAGTTTTTAGTCCAAAACAATTTGACCAAAATCTTTTGGTCAAATTTGATCAATATCTTACAGAGTACAAGCCATCATAACCAATTCACTGTAACGCATAGAATCAGTTGTATATTCTTATAAGCACAATGTAAAAACAAAAATCTCTTCTTCTTTTTTTAAAAACAACAATTTTCCACTTTTCCATCATCTCTACCAAACACACATGATAGAAAACACAAATACTTTCTATCCTCCCACTTTTTTATCCTCTCAACAATTACCATCCTCCCAACCAAACAAAGCCTAAAGGACAATGTAACTAAATAATCATGACTGTAGCCTACAGATTTTCACAATCATAATGACAACACCAAGCTTACATGTCTGATCATACAAGGTTGGTCATGTTTCCTGAAAGCATTTCTACATACCCAGCAGAGATACCCCAAACATGTAGCTAAAAAATGGGAAAATCATAAAATTTATGATAATTGACAGAAACATTAAATTAGCAGCTAAAAATCTTTTAAATCGATTTCCCAATCCAAAAAAGTGAAAGAGTCCATAACTTCAACAGAAATACTCTATTTATAAATGGAGTCGCCCAAAACTTGGAAGAATACAAGAGCTTGTGGATTGCACTAATTGCCATACATAATCGTATGTCTCTTCTAGAAAAACAGAAAATGAGAGTACAGAACCCTCTGAAATGAAAAAGTTCGAAATTGATCTGACCAAGTTACAAGCAATATATAGCAATAGCTATGTCTGTAGATATAGGCCTACCAATCATTTGTCTATACATCCTAGTCCATAATACTACTAATTATTAACATACTTTGGGTTCATGAATACCTGCATTTATTTTCAGTGTCCAATTTCATTAAGGATAGTCTGTGTACTTACTTAGTAAAACAATACAAAATGAAAAGTTTCTCAGATTTTGTCATCTTACATGAACCAATGCAATGATTATTTATCTATGCTTTTCTACAAATGTTTGTACTTAAAAGGACTTAAGACAGAACGCAGAACTTCAGATGCTAATCACACCAATAATCAGGTCAAGCATGAATTTATTAATGTTAAGACCACTTAAAACGAATCTATCAGATCTCTAATCTCCTATGTGAACTCAACGGCATTGATTTGCAATCAACCAAACTCTCTCAAGTATAACATTTGCTCATGTACACATTTTCCTCCAAACCAGCTTTGAGGAATCTCTTCCAACCCATTATGTGGTGATTCATAAAACCATCCAGGTGTGTTAAATAACATGACTCATTAAATAGGATATGTGACTAGAAGATTGTGTGAATGGTCCACGTAGTGGTTTGGAGGAATTCTCTCCAACCCAGTTTAGAGGTAAACTCAGTCATTTGTTCATACAATGACTCGATACATCCTTTGCTCATACATTGACTACTCAATGCCTTATCCAAAACCAATTACAAACCTCGCCAAACACAGCCCGAAGAAAAAATGTGACTAAATTAACCCTTATCAATCATATAGATCCCTAACTAGAGCCTCACAATTTGAGAAATGCTAGGGACACACCCATTTCCACAACCCAAATCTACGCCCTGCTTACATGTCAACTTTTGATTGGATTCCAACACTTTCCCATGGGTCCACCACATGTACTTGAAAAAGCTCAAATCCAATCAAGAGTTGACACATAAGCAAGGTGCAAGAATGGGGTGTCCCTAGCATTTCTTTTCACAATTTATTTCCCAAATGTTCCAAAACCCTCTTGAAGACTTGGAACAACATAAAACCCTAATTTTCAATATCCCAACCTCTTTGTTTTGCACCAAAAAACAATTATCCGCCACAATATTCAGCAAAATAAATCTAACACATCCGTTTATTTGCTAAGAAAAAAATCTGAGAAACTCATTTCCAAGAAAAAAGAGAGAATCCCAGAAACTCCCTCCTATTCTGCATGTAGTTTAAAATTCAATGAAATGAAAAACCCACTTTCAAGTGAATCGTACAGTCCAAGACATTCTCTTTCCCCCAAATTCAAAACAAAAAAAATCCAAAAACCACGAAACAAAAGAAGTACAATCTTTCCATTTCTTCAACCAAACAGAGAATAACAAACATGCTTAAAAGTTAACATCTCTAATTATCAACAAAAAAAAAAAAAAAAACCGAAAATCTTACTTCCAAGAATAACGGTTAAGAAAATTTACCTCTCCCAGACGAGAAAGCAAGAAACCCTCTCTGATTCTGAAGCTACTTCCGGTAAAAACAATAATGTACTACTACAAAGCCTCTGTAAAAACCTCCATGGTTCAGTTAAAATTTGAACCAAACTTCTTTTTTTCTGTTTTTCTTTTTTGGGTAAAAACCACAAAAGAAAATTTTGGTCAGAGAAAGAAGACCAAGCTACATGCAAAAAAAAAATAATAATAATAATCTACAGCGAGAAAATCTAGGAGAGAGAGAGAGACTGTGTGTGTTGTTGCTGTTGGTGTTGTTGTAGGTAGAGAGAAAATGGCGAAAATGGCCAACTGGCCTTAAAAACCAAACTATCTAGTTAGTAGGCGAGACTTAGAAACATATTTCGTTAATAGCATTGATTTCTAACCTGTCGCTTACCATATTCCTGTGAAATTTCTCCAGCTACGTTCCTGATTACACATAAAAAATAATAATAATCAATAGTGAGTGAGGTTAATATTCATTTATATGGATTGAACTTCAAACACTACCATAACCTAAAAGCCATACAATGAACTTTGATTTGACCAGATCAAACTACCTACCACCACCTAAAAACCCAATAGAGACCACAATGTATTTTAATCAGACGACACTCACCTCACATATTCATGGCCCCATGAGCCAATATCACCTCCTGAACCCTCCAATCTATATTTTAAGCTCTCCTAAAAGAATTTTCAGCAATAGAAAAGCAATGAAATATATGTTAGTCCCAAATAACATAAAACGAATTTACTTTAGCAATTGTAAAGAGAATCAACTAAACAAATCAGCAAAAACAATACAATAAACTTCAGTCGTACCCTTTCTCCCTCAGTAGACATGGTGAGAGCCAGAACGGAGAGTATATCAGCGAGGTACTTCTGCATTGACAAAGAAAGTTAATTAGATAGGCTAGAATGCTACTTCTATAACACAACAGATGTCCAAGCAAATTACCAGCCACTTCAAAATCGACCTAAAAGCTGCCTCCTCCAACCTTATTGGCATTGGAAAGGTTATTTGTTGCTACTTTTATTGTGCTGAACTTGAATTTTGGTGCTTCCGGCCTTTTCATAGCATCATCATCTTCATGAACATAATTAATGAACAAACCATAATGATTAAGTAATTATTATATGACAAATAATGCTTTTTAGCTGGTCATTTATTGTAAAATAAACTTTGAAAATGTGTCATTTTAGTTACCTTTTTTGGACCTTATGCCGTCTTGTATAATAAGGAGGAGGTCTTGCATGTCCTTCGTCAGATGCCTCGGGCCCAGCGTTGTGTCCATGTTTGTGCCCTCCTGTCCCACAAGGAGGTGCCTTTGATATGCGTTTCGGCCGACCTTCTTGTTGAACAGGTAACCCACTAGCTTCCTCAACATGAACATGGGGTGGGGTGATGGCTGATGAAGGGCCAGTAGACATACTGCCAGAGGGTGGCTCCTGCTGTATGTCAGGTGGGGTTAGATGAATACCCAAGTCAAAGGATGGAATGGGTGACACATCGGGAAATGACCGTGGGGTGGGTGGACGAATGTCAGGCCCAACACAAGGATGTGGAGTCAATGGGGGGATGGTGGGACTACGAGATGGATGTAGGGTGGGTGAAGGGATTGTGGGGCTAAGGGATGGATGTGGGGTGGGTGGAGGGGGATCAGAGGTAGGGACAACTCGAGGGGTACGAACACGCAAACGTCTAGTGGGAGCTATGCTCGTGCTTGGGCTCTCAGTAGTGCTTGGCCTCTGAGTAGCTGCTGCGGCAGGAGTAGCTGCCTCCTCATTCGGGACCTCAGGGTCCCGAGGTCGTACACGGCCAATCGCCTGTACTGCAGTCAACACATCTATAATATCCTGGTGGTCCTCCGTGCCCACCGGGTGACGGCTCAACAAACGGAGGTATCCTTCAATCTGCACATGGAAAAACCAAGTATATTAGTAATGCAATACAGTTTATGTATGTATGAATGAACAATCAATGTTTTATGGGCCCTCTGCTTGTAGGGCAATTCAAGTTATTCCATAAAAAATTGGGAAGAAGAATATATACCATAACTCTAAAGGCTGAAATAAGAAATATGACCTTCGATTTTGAAATTAGATTTTGAAATCAACAAAGTTCTCTATAAGGTAAACAAATAAAGTTCTCTATAAGGAATCTTACGTAGAAAACAACTTTAACCTACTTCGTTGATGCTAAACATACATTGGACCACATATATCATGTTCTAAAGAGAGCGTACTAACTAGATAGTTTCGTTTTTAAGGCCAGTTGGCCATTTTCGCCAAAAACTAACGTAATACGCTGTGCTGTTTTTTTCCCAAGATATCCAAATAGAGTTTAATTCATTTACAAAAATAATTTAAAAGTAATTATTTTTTTGGACTTCAGGCCCAAAAAATCATAAGCTCCAAAATTTGACTTGATTTCTTCACAGTTGTACACCGGCTCATTACATTACAGCAGCAGTTTCCCTGTTTCATCACCTTCAACAAAGCTTTTGCGGTGAGTCTATGTTTCTCTCAAGCGTTTTTAGTATTTTGTTTGACCAAAAAAAGACATCTTTTATTGTATACTACAAACCAAAAGATGAGCTTTGCTAATACTAAGTAAAATTGAACCATTTGATTACTAATTTGGTGGAATTAATGAGAGTTATTGACTGGTAGTTGAAAAATAGTTAATGGGTTTTTTGTGAGATGGATAGATTGAGCAAAATTTTTGGTCATATTTTGATGGCCAGAAAATATCATTTGAAAGGCTTTCAAATGATTGTGAGTAAGCTGGACTGTGATGGCTTTCAAATGATTAGTGTCTCTATTGCCGTGGCTCATGAGACTTTTGTCACAGAATCAGGTACTCTTAGTTGCATAAGAGAATGCTAAATGAATTATATAAAGATTGTCACATTACTGAAAAACCACTACTGTGCAACCTTTATATCTATCAAGGTCAATTAGGAAATTTAATTGAATACCATGCAGATGTTTCTTTCCCTTTATGTTTTGATGCAATGACTTTCAACTTACAACCCAATTATTTTCATTATGTATCCAGGATCACCATCCTCACTCGAGAAATCATATTTAATGGGAGGCGTAAGATTCTTCTCTTGCATGTTCTCTTCATTAGTATTTGATGTTCAAATAAAAAAAAAAAACTTGTGTACTCCTTTTTATTTTTTTATTTTTCAAACTTCTGTTGTTACATGTTAGCCACATACAGTGTAGTCAAAGGCCATCTAGGCACTCGCCTAGACTCTTGCCTTCTAGGCAACCACCTGAGCACCTTAAACAGACTATAAGGCATTTGAGGCAAGAGTCTCAATGAAATTCAGCAAAAAGGAAAAAAAGAAAAGAAAAAGAGAGGCAGTTTTGTAATTTGGCAAAAAAGGATAGTTATATACTTCAATTCAAGTTAGTGGGTGTGTCTTTCTCTTGCATTCTTCTTTCTCACCTCTCTTTCTTTCTGCATCAATTTAGAAATATATATATTTTTTTAGATTTCAATCATAATCTTTTAGCTTTAATAGTTGGTTCTCTCCCTTTTTTTTTTTTTTAATTGTATATATGAGATTACTGTAAAGTTTGAAAAATTCAAACCATGCCTAACAAGCATTAGATACATACAATTTATAATATTTATATTTAGAGTTCAGTACCTTGGTTCACTCAGGAGAGCACTTTTTTGTCAACTCACGAGGATGTGCCTTAAGTTCATTTTTTTTTTTCCCTTTCACTACACTGGCTACATAATCTGAGGCACCTTTTCATTACCATGTGATGCTTGCATAAATAAACCTTTTCTTTTAATGAATTATTTAATCACTATTGAAATTCCCCTCTTTTTTATTACTACTTTGTAAATCTGAATCCTATCTTTTTGTCTTAATGTATTAAGGGTGCCAGTACATATCTGGGAGCTGGTCCTATTGTTGAATGTTTGGAGAAGTGCCAGCCAAACGTGATAATAACTGCCCGGGTTGCAGATGCTTCCTTATTCTTAGCACCAATGGTATAAAACCTAATTTCTTCATATCCGCTCTTCTATACCCTCTTTTTGAATAAATTAGTAACATGTTTACCGAATTTTCTGAAATTGATTTTTATCAAATTTGTAATGTTGCTTCATGCATGCAATATTGTTTCATGCTAAGGAGTACGGTAAAATGTACAAGATGTGGAGAAGTTACCAGTATAGTCAATGTAGCACCAGGAACATCAATGAACCTCCGAGTCACCCTTTTGAACCAGTCGAAGTACTCATGCTGTGGAGGCATATCACCAAGCACTGCTTGACAACACCGTTGAAGGCGGTTACCCCAATTTAGTAAATGCAGAGCATGTTTCCGCATCCAATCAACGCCCACCTTCCCCCTCAAATCAATGGCATGAAGCACGGGGTCAGTGTTAACATCTTCGGGAATTTCTTGGATCATCCCAAATTGACGAACGACACGATCCGGTGTATGTATCTCTACTAGGTGGAAACATACAAGCGGCACCGTTGCCGTCCACACAGCCCTCCCTGCAACGCACCATGGCGGAAGGTCCTCAAAATCGGCTTCATATGGCTGCCACACCACCTACAGTAGCCCAAAAACAAGTACGCAACATATTAGGCAACTATGTTTATATTTCAAAATTCACCAAACATATATCTTGTTCCTAAACATGTTAACATGTTAAACAAGGCATTTTCATACTTGGCTTGGCAGCATTGAAGCTATTTGCTGGCGATACCTATCCCTGAAGATGTGGGCAGGCTTGTTTTTCTTATTTGGGACCCACGCCCACCTACAAGTGTTGTCAAGAACAAAAGATCAATATTTATAACTTTCCTACTAAGATAATGTCATGACTAAAACTATAATGTTATCACATATAACTACTAAGATAATGTTATAGATAAAAACTAGGCAATTAATAATATCACTACAATAAGAAATAATCCTTATAAGGTAGAGACTTACTTCAGGTACAGAGGACCACGCGCTGGAGGACCATAAGCGCCTACTGGTGGGCCACGCTCAATTGCCGGGCACAAATAAGGGAACCTGGCCCATACCCAATACTGCACCAACAATAAGCATCCACCGATTTGACTGGTTTCCTTATGGCTTGCCCTGCATAGCTCTCGGTACAACCATGCAAGGCAAGCACTCCCCCAACTGTACCTTCGTGGGTTGCGAAGGTCTTTCAACTGCTGCACCCACATTAGATGCACCCTATCGCCAGATTTTTCCATGAATATTGTGTCCCCCAGTAGCGCTAGGATATAGCATCGTGCGTACTTATGCAGCTCATCCTCTTCGGCATTAGGCGGCAATGGATTAGCAACTTGCTCCAAAAGCCGTTTGATGAGAATCCTTTGGCCATGAAGTTCCTTATGCTGGTCTTGAGTTATAGGTTGAAAGCCAAGGAACTCCTCGCACACAGTCGTCCAAGTTTTCTGTGTGCTCCCTGTTACAGCGTCACCATCGATAGGAAGCCCGAGAATCACCTCCACATCCTGCAATGTAATGGTCATCTCACCATGTGGCATGTGGAAGGTGTGAGTCTCGGGCCGCCATCGCTCCACTAAGGCTGTAATTAGGCCGTGGTCAAGCTCTCTACCCGGCTGTCTCAGCAGTCCCTCCAAGCCCAATACCTTAATAATATCAACAACTCGATCATCTACCATTGGTTCTCGGTTGGAGAACTCTTCAGTACGGCCACGGCAAGTAAGGGCCCCTGGATCCTGCACAAAACGAATCCTTGGATTAACATATGAGAAACGTCTGCATGTATATTGTATGAATTAAATACGTGTACATTTTACATAAATATTTACTGCTGTATTGTACCTGCCCATTCCAAATAGCTTCTGATCGATGGGTGGACTGCAACGTTAACACCGAATCGTCAATAGGGCCAGGCCGTGTATGGTCAATCCGTCCAGCATTTGCAGCATCCATACTGCACAAGAATGATAAGCAATTAGCACGTAATATTGACATTGCAAGTAAACATAGATATGATGGTGCAAAAGTTTTTTCTGAGCTAAATAAAACAAAAATATGATAATTTAATATTTTACTAGCTATATAAACTTGCTGATTAGAATCTCAATGAGATCACTTAGGTCTAACTAGAATTACTATACTCCAATGAGAACACTTAGGTGTTCATAACCTTCCCATTTTTTCCCCTATATTGAATAATGGTCCAAAGCCACACGTAAGTGGATTGGATCCATATGATATTGCAGCAAATTGAACTAATCCTTTTACAAGTACACTACAATTATGTGACCTTAAATGTTTAAAAGTTCTATTAGTCGTGATTTATGAGGATCATTGTATAATCTCTACTTATTTGTGCTTTTCTTTAGTAAATTCTCTTGGTGAACGATTAAAAGTTATTCCATTCAATGTGAAATTTTTTTTGAATAGCCATTGTTGGGGACATTACACCTTCAGATGGGATTTCAAAGGAAGAGAAGAGTCGACAAGAACGAGAAGCATTAGACCACATGTGCAAATTACTTGGTGGAGGGTCAAGAGGTACTTTATTCACTAACTCTATATGTGCGCACGTGTTGTTGTCAATGTGAGGAAAATGAATTTGTTATTCCTCTACCTGAAAGTAATTAGTTGTTTGACAATTTTTGACTTCCTATTTATAAATTGCAGCCCAGGAAATAGGTGATTTTTTCTCAAAATATGAGGAGAATTCTTCACCAGAGGCTAAAATTGTTAAGGACCTTGACAAGGTATATTGCGGCTATAGTAATGCATTTTATTTAATAATAATTTAACTTTGATTCACTACTTTTGCCAAGAAGCCTTATAGTTCAATGGCATTGCTTGGTGTTTCCAACAGAGACATGTAGGGTTTAAATCCCCACGCCCAACTTAAAATGTATCAAAAAAACATTGACACAATACCTTTGTAGCAACTTTTAGTTTGAAGTTCAATTATTCCTTTTTTAAAGATCTTATGGTTTCAGTAACTGATGTTCTTTATTTAACTGCTTGTCTGAGAGGGAGCCAACCTGGCAGTTACCATCAAATAGAAAACCAATTCCTCAAACAAGCAGTTATTATCTGCTCAACAAAGACTAGTTGCTTTCTTCATACAGCATTATGGCATAATAAATTGCCCACTGTTCTTTGTACTTTTTCTTAAAATCTCTTGGAAACCCATCAATTGGGTTATTTTTAATGATAATTTAAGTTTTAATAGTGGTAAAGCAGTAAGACATAATCTTAAATGGAGGATATTTTGACTTTTCTCTATTTTATTTTATTTTATCCCTTCGGAATGAGAAATCTTATGCAAAAGTTTGGTAAAAGAGGAATGCCGATGTAGACAAATTGTGAAGTAGCTAATGACTGATCAAAAACAAAAAAAAATAAGAAGGGGAGAAAAAAATAAAAAAAGAAACAAAAAAGAAGTGGCTAATAAGCCAGATTCTAATGACAAGTTGACAACGCTAGTAAAAATAGCATTTAAAGTGGTGTTGATACAACTTTGGTGATAATTGACAAATCATGCTTATACTTGAAAAATAATATGATGTGACACATTATTTGCGTTTTATACTAATATTAATGACCAAGAAAAAAATTTGTTAACTTTTCCATAGCCAACTTAGAACCCAGTTCTAAATAAGACTAAATTGGATGAGATATGCTTGTTTGAACATCTAAACTTTCTAGAGATATTGTGGTCCAATTCTGCTTTAGAATCAGTTTAAATGGGCCAAGAATCTTGTAATTTAGTGACATTTCCTGATCTCTTTTATAAGGAAAACAGCGTTTAAATCCCCCTCAATAATTGAATAGGGTTTAGGTTTTGTTTTCAAAGAGGCATTTGGTTCCTAGAGTTCAAAAGCACCCGTAGCTTAAAGCCGTAAGTTCTATGTGCTTTGTTCACCGAATCAAAGCCACCCAAATATGCAAAATCGATTCTACATACCTAAAACCAATTTATGCCAAGCCAGCTAACGTAAACAAAACTTCTAACCAAAATCCCTTAATCAAAACTAAATCTAATCCATCTATTTAAACTAATTAAACAAAACCATTCCTAACCCAAAAACCTAAATCATAACCAATCAACCAAAATACATAACTGAAAAAAGACTGTGTAATTTGTTTCTTCAATAGCAAACTACTAAGTGCTTTTTTATATGCATATAATTTAGTAATTTGTAATGGTACGCAAGCACTATAAATATATGAGATAACTATTTCATATAAACTTGTAAGTTCTAAGCTCTTAATAGACAAGCAAATGGGCCTAATGAGATATACAATTCTCTCGTAAAAGCTATAATCCTAATCAGCAATAACAATCTAACCTGAAGCCAGAAATTTGGAAAGTCTTAAGGATGGCAGCAACAATATGCACTATCCAAGCAAGAATGTCATCTGCACTCACCAAATCCAAACCCAAATTTCATAAAAATCATTAAATAAAAATTAAATAAAGTATCTACCACAAAATCCAAACCCAAATTTCACAAAAATCAAAACTGAAAATTAAATAAATAACCTAAATGTTAAGTATCCAAATCCAAACCCAAAATTTCACAATAATCAAAACAAAAAATCAAATAAATAACTTACCAAGCAAAATCGGAATGGGTAACCAAGCAAGTTTGACTTCAGCCAAAGAGAGTTGAATGTCATCTGCACTCACCAAATCCAAACCCAAATTTCATAAAAATCATAAAATAAAAATTAAATAAAGTATCTACCACAAAATCCAAACCCAAATTTCACAAAAATCAAAACTGAAAATTAAATAAATAACCTAGATGTTAAGTATCCAAATCCAAACCCAAAATTTCACATTAATCAAAACAAAAAATCATATAAATAACTTACCAACCAAAATCGGAATGGGTATGGGTATGGGTATGGTGAGGAAAAATGAATGGGTATGGGGGTGGTAATGAGAGAGAGGGAGAAAAGGAGAAAGGATCTCCTAGTGAGGGAGAGAGAGATCGACAAGGAGAGGAGCCGATGGCTGGGCTCAGCCTCGTCGGCGTCGTCGCTGGGCTGGGCTGGGCTCTGCTCGTCGACGCCGGCGGGGTTCTATGTGTGTGTAAGCGTGTGTGAATGTCAGAGGCCGTGTGAGAGATAGAGAGAAAATGAGAGAGTTTTGTGAGTGTGGGAAATGAAAATGTAAGACTGAGGGTGAGAGAGTGAGAGCGCTCTGGTTTGTGTGAGAGTGAGAGGGTGTGAGCGTGAGTGTGAGTGAAAGTGAGACAAATGCAATAGACGAAGACGTTAATTTTGAAAATCCCCAATTGGAAACCGAGTCTCTAAGACTCGATTTCCGGTTGGAATACATGTGGAAATCGAGTCTAAGAGACTCGATTTCCATGTCAATGCCAGATGGCAACCCTGCCACATCAGAGGTGGTCAAGCATACAAATCAAGCCTTAAAGACTCGATTTTGAAGCCCAAGATCGAGTCTTTAAGACTCGAGATGCTATAAATGAAATATGTTTCTAAAGAAAGCCTACTAACTAGATAGTTTGGTTTTTAAGGCCAGTTGGCCATTTTCGCCCAAACAAATTTATAAAACTAAAATATGAAAATTAAAGAAAGACCCACGGTCTCTATCCTATCGTCCCAACCCAATCAAATTTTGATTAAAAAAAAATATCGTAACCTAAAGGGGAAATATCTTCAACCTCTTGGCACTTGGCAGTTCGCTCTAGCCCCTTTCATTACTAGACGGCAGAGCCACTGTCTCTGTCCCACTGTCCCAACCACCACTAATCCCAGACCCACTGACCCAGCCTTCATCGCTTCAACCTCAAGAATGGCCTAAATCAACCCATCCAGTCGCATTCCCGGTCACCTGAAGGAATGCAGCCCATCACAGCTGTCGCCTCCTCCTCTTCCTTCTCCCTCTTCTTCTTCTTCTTCTCCTTCTTCTTCGTTCTACATTTCCTCTGCAGTTCTTTTCAATTTTTCTAATCCTTGAGTTGTCTGCTCACTTCAACTTTATTGCCTAGTTTTGTGTAATATTATTTTTAGTTTTGTCAACCTTCACGTGACAAGTGCGTGACTAGTACAAGTAGTATTTGAAAAGGAAGCTGAAATTCAGCTTTTTATACTGACTTTAAGGGAAAAAATTGCCAAACAGACTATTTGTGGGGAAAAATTAGGCGCGTGGCATGTGTTCAAAGTTATTTAGTAAGTTAGACTGTTTTTGAAAGTCGAGTTTGGCAAACTCGACTTTGGGCTGAAAAACGAACACTATAGTGGCGTTTTTTAGTGGCTATAGCAGCGTTTATAGAAAACGCCACTATAGGTGACCTATAGTGGCGTTTTTAACAAACGCCACTAAAAAAAACGCCACTATTGTGTCTGTATTCCAGCCCAAAGTCGAGTTTGCCAAACTCGACTTTCAAAAACAGTCTAACTAACTAAATAAGTTTCAACGCGTGCTGTCCGGCTAAAATTTTTCAGAATTTTCACTGTTTGGCAAATTTTGCCTGACTTTAAGCCTCTTGCCTCCACGTTATCATCTTTTTTTTTTCTTTTTTCTTTTTTCTTTTTTTTTTTTTAAAATTCAGCTTATGTCTACTTCTTCTTCTTTTCTTTTCTTTTTTTTCATTATTAAATACATTTTAATCTTATTATATTTTTAAAAATTGATTGTTAATACTAATAGAAATATGACTTATAATTTTAAGACCCTTTAATAATTTATATGAGTTTTAATCAAATATTATACATATATATTTATAATAATGGAAACTTCGTAATAGTACACCGAAATAGACTGGTATTAAAATATTTTGTTCTAATGGACAAGCCAAAATGGGAGCTTTGGGTATGCTTTGGGCAATTGGGGTAATGGACTAGCTGACTAGTGATAGTAAAGTAAGTAAACAAATAATTAAAAAAGAAACAAAAAATTAAACTATGCAATTGTAAGGCAGTGGGATGAGGCATTGTATTTACTAGTTTAGACTTTACATTGTGGTAATGGGGTGTGTGCTAGACTGTTAGTGGTCAATAAAGAAAAATAATGAAACAACTAAACAACAAATATTTATGTTGGATAAAATTGTTAATAGAGTCATGATATGGACATAAAAATTATTAATATTTTTATTATATCAAGAAATAATATTTCAATTGAACTTATAGTTTATTGTTTATTTTTTGCTAGTATTATGGACAAATATTTGATACATAAATCATATACCCAAGATTCATCTCCTACCAAAAATAATATAAACAATTTTTTTTTGTTATCAATATATAAAGTTCTCTTTTTATTAAATTGTTTAATTTAAGTTTCTAAATGACCATCTTGGAAATTTTTTTTGGAGTCACTACTTTCTCACATGAGGAGTGGGTCCTACACTGTACACATGAATCCCACCCCTCATGCGAGAGGGGGGAGCATTGCTCTAGGAGGATTGAATAAATTTTCCTCTCAGAGGGTCAGATTGAAATCTTGTGCAATACCTAAAGTAAATATTTCACTTGACACAATTGCTATGGATGGCTAAGATTTAAAGTTATAAAAAAGCAAATCTAAACTCCACTATTAAATTAAAAAAAAATGAGAAAAATTAAAAAAAGTAAGAATAGTAAAAAATTGTTATAAGAATGAGAGAGGTTAATTGCACCAGATCTCAATTCCTTCCATATTACAAAGAAATGATTCTTTCTTCTTTTACATTCATGGTAAAATTTACTATAAATTTAATAAGTGAATTCTATACAAATTAAAAAAAAAAAAAAGTATCATTTTTAATTCCCGGAATGTCGCATGGAGTTGCAGGGAGAATGGTATTAATGTGTGTGTTATAAATCCTCAAAAAAAAAAAAAAAAAAAAAAGTGTGTTATAAACAAGTGATGGCCATTTTCCACTAAAGTTCAGTAGCGCGTGGTTTTAATAAATCACACTATGGTGCAGTTTGGATAGGGCGTTTGCCCGTCTGCGTTTTCTTTCTGCGTTTTTTTTTTTTTTTTTTTTTTTTCTCCCCAGCCGCAACTGTTGACCCGGTCTGCTGTGAACAGTGCATTTGTGCACTGTTCATGGGTCCCACAAACTCCACTTTTTATCAACTTTTTCATTAAAAATGGGTCCCACAACACTATTCATACATTTAAAAATTATTTTGCTACAGTGTTTTCAATTTTCAGTTTTCAGTTTCAGCAAAATAAGTTCTATCCAAACAGACCCTATAGCACTGGAAAGTAGTAGCTCAACCTCTTTATTCTCTTTCTCTGGGACGGTTACACAGGAGGGACACACAGTTTCTATTATGCTTAGTCAGTCAGTCCCTAACTAGGTGTGGGGTTGGATGCACATACTCTGCGTCCACGTTTGCGTTTTATTTTTATTTTTTTTTTGGCACGCGTTTCAGAGCTTTATTTACTGAAGGAAATCCCAAGCAAGCGCGTGATCCATGCCTTCCGGGAAGCAAACCAATGCGCTGATGCTTTGGCTAAATTAGGAGCGCAATTTTTGTCTAGTTTTGTAACTTTTTGTAACCCACCGTCTGTGGTGGAGGATATATTAGCTTTTGACAAGGCTAATTTACGTTGTAATAGACTTGTGAATTCCTAAGTAATGATTAAGCTTGTTTTACCGAAAAAAAAAAAACAGTAATTTTTTATTATTCTCTTATTAATACATGCACAAATCTCACTTTTTAATAATTTTTTATTAAAAATGAATTTCATAATACTATTTATATATTTAAAAATTATTTTACTATAGTATTTTTAATTTTTAATTTTTAATTTCAACAAAATAAACAAAATAAGTTCTATCTTAACCCACTTTTGAAAAATCCCCAAATCTCTCTCTGAAACTCCCTTATTTATTTGTACCTAGCTTCCACATTCACCTTTTCTTAAATAACCCCACAAACATGCCTCTGTAGCCATCATTGTCCGGTTCAAAATTGTAACCACAGTTACTTTTACTTTCTTATCTTTCTATTCCAACCCAGTCCAAAATTAAAATCTCATTTTATTTTATTTTTTGTCAGAAGAATGATTACTACCTTTAAAACTATGAACCCATACCCAGTTTCAAAATTGGGTACGTCAATACATTCCAAATGCACAATTCACACCAATTAAGATTTAAGCTTCTTTTTTCTCCCATTTTACTTTGTATCTCCTCCAGGTTGAGATTCCAAATGAGATTCATAACATTGTGATGTGTCACGTTGAGGTAGACATTGTGCCTAATACAACATGTATATAAAATAGGCAAATGTGAACAAATTGGTACTTTGGTAAGGTTGTATTAATGTGGGTCCATTTAATAAAAAAATTTAAATAAATAGAAAAAAAGACATAAAATTAACCCCACAATTTATTTTGATATATATTTTTCTTTATGAAGCTGGTCCCACAACTTAAAAGTTACAAAAATATTACATGGAGTTGCAATTAAGCTGCAAAAAAAAAGACAAAATGCTGTAATTAACGGCATCGTAAGTCATTTTTAAATTAAAAAAAAGGTTTAAAACCATTTTTTTTTAGATACCATTACTTCTTTTTTCATTAATTTATTTAGGGGAAAAAAGCCTAAGATATACAATGCTTGGTTGACCAACCCAATCCAATCCATAGGTTTTTCTTGGGTGATAATTGAATTGTTCTTGTAGGCCAGTTAATCAGGAGGTACTGTTAAGGCTGTACTAACTGGGCCTATACCCCAATCCGAGGACATTAAGCCATCCGAGGATATCCAGATAAGATTATAAGGGGAATGGAGTAAAGAGAAGAGCAGAGATAATATGAGATAAGTCCAACAAAGGTCTAAGGAGAAAAGCCACCTCGATAACAAGAGTCCAAGATCAGTAAGAGTGTCATATCATCATGGATTTTCTTCGAAATTACATCACAACTGAGAGTTGGACATTGGACAAGGGGTAAGAAAGGGGAAGGGCAGTAAATATTTTCAAAAAGCTGCTACCTCCACATTAAATGCCTCCCAACCAACTTTCTGGCCGCATTAATGTGGAGGTGATGCTTGAATAGTGGTCAAGCAACCTTACAACTATTAGTTGATGGATCTAGGAGGTGTTGGATGGGACAGCAAGGAGTTCTCTGAATCTAACCTACACGTGTATGGTAGAGATGACAGCAAGATTGTAGTATATAGCATGGGAAGATGTACTAAAAAAAGGGATCGGGAAGAAATCAAGCAATTTTTACGATAAGACTGTAAACTCTTGTAAAACTTTGTTAACAAGACATTATAATATAAGCTTCCCAGACCATTTCGAGGACAGACTTTCTTATCTTACTTGTATTTAGTAGCCTTAAATTGGCAAATTATATCGTCTTTCTTATGGAGTAGATCTAGTTCTTTCATCCATGCTCTATAAATTTATTGTTTGGGCTTCTTGGGCTAAAACCCAATCCTATATTGGGTCTAATCCAATTCAGTCTTTATAGTTCTTATAAAAAAAAAAAAAATCATTAATGGGCTCTTGTGTAAAGAACTTATTAAGATTGTGCTTTTCTCAACCTATGATACCAAACCATATATATATATATAATCAAAATTGAGAGAAAATACAATTAGTGCTAAATTGGATTTCAATTGAAGTTCAATTTTGCGCCACATATCCAATTTAAGTTTATTTATTTATTTATTTATTGGTGCCAAGTTAATTATTCATTGAAAAAAACGAAGAGTCCAACATTAAATGAACCATATTATAAAATAAATAAATAAAACTAATTATACACCTAATTTAATCTTTCTTTTTGTATAAATACGAATGATCTAAATCACCTTAAGATTGATCTTGGGATAATATGTGGCATTTTATGAACTATGTAATATGTTAGACGCAACATGTGGCAACTGATTAGTTTCGTTTTAGTACCTAAAAAAATGATAAATTATTGACCAAATTGTAAGTATATACATGTTGATTAGTGTAGGGATATTGGGCCTGGGAGTCCGTCATTTGTTTGTGTTATGGATTTAGGGCCCAATCCGAAGACAAGGGTTTGTCCGAGGACGAGAAATCTTTGTTAGGCAAGGTTGTGTTAGTGAATAAAAGTCAACTTTGACCACTATGGCTCAAGGGATGGGCCGAGGATAAATTCATTCTCGGCTAGCCAAGGCCGAGGTTCAAAAAGGTTGTCGGTCATTCAAGAGTAATATTCCAAGAAGTCTTATCAGTAGTGATAAGCATTGTTAGAGTGGTGATCAGAAGAATGCCCTAAAATATCTAAAGAGAAAGCAGCTGCCACCACATTAAATGCACTGCAGCTAACATCCTGGCCGCATTAATGTGAAGGTGATACTTGAACAGTGTATTTCAGCCTTACAGCTATTACATGAAGACTTATTAAAGGTATAGATGGGACAAGTATCAAGACCGACTGGCTAGCACGCACGTAGAAGAAGGAGAAGAGAAGGAATGAGAGTATATAAAGAAAGGGGGGAAACAAGAGAGGGGATCGAGCATTCACAAGAAAAATACTATAGCATCTAAGAACTAAACTTGAACTCAATACATAAGATCAGACCTCCTCAGATTTTTCTAAGGACGATTTTTCTTCAATACGAGCCTCTCTTTTTCTTTCATTCTGCTGTGATCTGAATCCATTTTTGTGTTTGTTTGATCAACTAAAGCCCAGTATCCAAACCCATACTCTACAAATTCATTGTTTTGGACTTTTTAGGCCTACGTCCATCCACGTAGTGGGTTAAGAGTTCAAATCTGGTCCTTACAATTAGGATCAAAACAACTCCTTGAAACTATACGATAGAATATTTAAAATAAGAAAAAATTAAATGAAATTATCAATGTTTAAGTTAAATATAAGCTACAATAAAAAGGGATTAATTTAAAATAAAAAATACAACCTAGAAATATTAAAATACTATAGCTAAACATATGATCTAGAATTTTTATTTTTTTTATTTTATAGTAAAGGATCTTCAATTCTCTCTCTCATTAACAAGAGCATGAAATTAATAGGAAAAAAAAAATCTTTAGTTTACCTCAAGTCAAGATTTCAAAGTTTGTGTAATTGTGTGTAATAGACATTCCCCAATAATTAAATGAAAAAACTATGCTACAAACAAACATTACTAAAATTGTGATTTTAAGTTCCAACTTAAATTTAGGAATTCAATTGTTTTGGGCTGTGTAAATTAGGAGTGGCAAAATTCGACACGATGCATAAACTTAATACGACATGACACAACATGAAATTAACAGTTATGAGTTGAGCCTTAACAGGATTGTATCATATTTAAGTTGACACAACTTACCTGTTTAATAAACAAGTCAGGTTCATGTCCCACCCATGGCACCCACTTAACCTGTTTATCCCATTTAACTAAATGACTATTTAACTACCCTTCAAACCCTGATATATAAACTTATTTTGGTTTATTTTCTTTCACATGTTATGACTTATGATTAATTATTTGTGATATTAAGATATGTTTTAATTTTAAATGATTATTTGTGATGTAGTTACTCATTAGTTTTGAATTTTATATTAGAAAAATTTATTTGTTTGGTTTTTATCAAGGTTTTGAAACCCGGACCGAATCGTACAGTCCGACCGAGTTAACCGGGAACCGTTCATCAAAACCCTTCTTTTAGCTTCCAAAATCGGCATATGTAAAAAAAGCAGTGAATCGAACTAACCGCAATTGAACCTGCCAGTTTTAAGAACTGTGGACCGTTCTCAAAGATTCAACTTCAAGTTAGAAATATTTTTTTTTGATACTTACAACCATTGTTAAAACTTCTCAACCACAGTGAGATGTTGTCAGACCTTGAACTTGCATCTCCATTTCTTCTTCTTTATTTTTCTTCTTCTTTTTCTTCTTTGTCTCTCTTTCTTTCTTTTTGCGTTTTTGCCGTTTCGGCATTTTTACTCTTTCTAAAGTCTGCTATTCTTCGCCCATTTGCCGATGATGAAGATGAAATTTTTACTTTTTTCTATCACGGTCTTCCACAAATCAGTAAATGTGGCTGTCAAAGTGTAAAGTATCAGCCCTTTGCCCCTTTCTTCTTTTACTTGTACCAGATGCTTGGCTGTCAACCACTTACTTGGGCAACCCTTTGACCCTTTCTTCATTATTTAACTAATTTTTTAATGGCAAGTCTACCACTCCTTACCACTCCTCTGGTTTTGCGGTTTATTTTTGAAATTCAATACATAGTTGACCATCTAAATGACTAGGGCTGTCAAGCATAACATAACCTTAATTCAAATGAGCTGAGCTTTGAGCAACCTTGAACCCAACGTGATGTGATGTGATGTGACATGTATTGCCAATTTGCCACAATCCCACAAGTTCTTATATTATAATTGGGAGTACATGACTCGCACCAATCGGTATTTGTCCGCTTTGGGGAGCCAATCTCTCACGGTTTTGTCCTCGTCCCCGAGTGTGGAACCCCAGAATTTTTGCCCTTGTGGTGATTGACACCTAGGCTCACCCGAATCCTACATCGGTTAGAGAACCCTCCCACTCATGGTTTATAAGTTTCTGGAGCGACCATGAGTGGGAGGGTTCTCTAACCGATGTGGGATTCGGGTGAGCCTAGGTGTCAATCACCACAAGGGCAAAAATCCTAGGGTTCCACACTCGGGGACGAGGACAAAACCGTGAGGGACTGGCTCCCCAAAGCGGACAAATACCGATTGGTGCGAGTCATGTACTCACAATAATAATTATTATACTATTATTATTACCAAGGTTTTACTAATTAACATATAAATAAATAAATAAATACTATATCTATATTTGCTTAAGATTTGATATTCTTTTATTTATTTTGTAAAAATTATGATATGAAAAATATATTTGAAATTTGGATTTTTATTTTAATTCAACTATTTTAGTTAATTTTTTAATTTTTATTAATTTAATATTTTTATATATATTTAAAATAATTATTAAATTAATTATGATGTCACCATGGTTCGACCTCAAAAACCTTGAACCTCTCTTTTACGGTTCAATGAACGGTCTGGATTTCAAAATCTTGTTTTTTATAGTTTGGATCAATTTGGTTAATATATATATATATATATATATATATTTTTTTTTTTTACTTTGATAAAATCTAATAAACGAGTTGACAAAATTAACCCATTTAATAAATAATTTTTTATTAAGATAAAAAGAATTTTAGCTCGTTTAATAAATATGTCAAGTCAATGTTGGCTTGGCTCGTATAAACGAATGCTCCTGAGTCAACATAAGATGAGTACAAATTGCCACTCCAGTGTAAATGAACATACAACAAAGACCACCCATAATTAATTACCCTTATCTGCTCCCAGAAAATACACGCACAAAACAAAAACAACACTTTACTTGTTGAAGTTGTTTGTAGGGGATCCAAAACTAATCCTGTATCATTCTCTCGTCGTCAAGCTCGTGGTTATAGGACCGAAGCATCAATGGAAGGTATATCAGAGTCTATTTCAAAGTTAGTATGGACATTCGGGAAGGGAAGGTCAGACAAAACAAAACACTTCTCATCAGTTCTTCCTGAGGATTTATGTCGTCGATTTTCACTCGGTGAGATCAAGAAAGCTACCAATGACTTCGCTGACGATTTAGTAATTGGCAAGTGGAGGTTTGGCAAAGTCTATAAGGGGTTTATTGATGACCGTGGCATAAGCGTTGCAATAAAGCGTTTGGATATCGACTCAGTTCGCGAGTTAACGAAGGAGGTGGTGTTGCTTTGCCAGCTACGCCACCCTAACCTCATCCCTTTCATCGGATATTGCATTGATGAAGGCGAAGGGTACCTTGTCTACGAATTCATGGTCAATGAAAGCCTGGGCCAACACATCTACGGCACTGACCACGATCCCCTCCCGTGGAAACAAAGACTAGCGATTTGTATCGGAGTCGCGCGTGGACTGCACTATCTTCACACTGGGCTAAAGCGTACTATTGTCCTCCGTGAAGTGAAGACGAGCGTTATTCTGTTGGACCAGAAATTGGAAGCCAAGTTGGGTGATTTCCGGTTGTTCAAAATGGGTCCCCCGAGTTTGTCAAGGGCTTTAATTAGGATCGAATCTCATGTGAGGGGTACTTACGGATACGCTGATCCCGAGTATATCCAGCACGGGGTGCTGACCGATAAATCCGACGTCTACTCTTTCGGTGTAGTACTGTTTGAGGTACTCTGTGGCAGAATTGTATTGAATAAGAGATTAGAAGTGGAAGAACAGCAACTGATTAGCTGGGCTGGCAAATGTAAACGAGAAGGAACCATCAATGAGATAATTGATCCGTATCTGATGGGGAAGATAGCTCCAGAGTGTTTCAAGATTTACGTTGACATTGCGAGTTCTTGCGTGCGAAAAAAGGCAAAGGATCGTCCCACAATTGGTGAAGTGGAGGTAGAAATTGAACATGCACTGCAGTTGCAAGAGAGCGCAGATGCTGCAAGGAAGGATGGTGAATATGACTATCCCATTGATGGATTAACCTGTAATGATTTTCCGGGAGAATCTTCTCCGATTGAGATGAACAGATATGGCAGATGTGCTTCAGATAGCACCGAATTGTCCGAGGATGAATAACCACAAACAGTTGAATATTTAATATAATTGGAAAAGAGCCGATTTCAATGTGTTTCAGAATCCCAAGAGATGATAAATACCTGTGCTGAATCATTGTAATTTGGTTGAGTTAGATGTCTTTAGAGTATAATTGGAAAATTTTAGTAGTTGTTTGCTAAATGAATTTATTTTACCCATCCATATTGGGTTTCACGTAGTTTCATAGACTTTTTCTTTGCTGGTTTTCTGGGATTTAAGATTATTGTGGATAATGTCTTTTGATGAATTGCCATCATGGTTAATTAGGATAGAGTTTTTTTGGATTTTCATTCTTGGAATTTTGTGGGAGCATTTTAGTAAAAATATCTTCATGATTTTAGAAATTTTTAGTCCTACGTGGTCCACGTCCAGACCCAACTGTCGGAAGAACAAGCTGGTCAAAAAAGTCAGGTGTTCACATTTAATGATTTAAACCAGTTGGTGTCTAACTTATTATCAAAAGGTACGGGAGTCATCAAAGTCTCCCCTCATCCTCCACATGCAGCTGGTAAAAAATTCCGGTGTTCACTTTCAAATCTTGATTTGTTGTTTTTGGGAAATGGATCTGATTTTTGTTTTGCTAGATTTATATGTTGAATTGTAGTTGGAAGTTTTCACGGTGATGGATGCTACACAATATTCATAGATTGATGCACATGACTTTGTTTGTATTTTGTAAGCCTGGATTAACAACCCCAACAATCTCAACATTGCCAACACGTTTTTTCTTTTTCTTTTTTTGTAAAAAGTCATAAGATAACTTGGAGGTTTTTTTTTTTTTGTGTAAAAAGTCATAAGATAACTTGGTGAAGATTTTGAGAGTATTTTTGTAACAATCATAATGTTGATTAAATAGTCATTTAACTAATGATATATATATTCCATGATATTTTCATACTTATATCTTTTGACTTTTTCATCTCTCTTTTTGCGTGTGTATTAAAATACTCAGTATTTTCATAAATAAATAAATATTCCGCCATGTTAGCTATTCACCCATTTAGTTGCTCAATTCAATAGCCAAACGTTATTGTCCTTATTATCAAATGTTTTGATACATAAATGTTATGATAGTCATGCGGTTATACAGGTCATGTAATTAGGTTTTGAAATTTATTTTGATACCTAGAATCAAATTAATGGAAAGGCTATCCGTGAGCTCTATATGTATCCATGGTGTAAACATGTGATGAAAAATTATTCTTCTATCGATAGTCTTTATACTTTACTTCCACTCCTCACCCACTTTGTTAAAAGTATATATAAACATGCTTTCTACATAATATATTTTTGGATTAAGAATTTTTTTTTTTTTTTTTTTGTGACCAAACAGAGGGAGATACAAAGTTACAAAAGTGCTGGATTGTACCAGCAATAGTTCATTGGCATTTGAGTTGCCAATTTAGCTACTGACCAAACAGGTTTTACAATCAAGTGGGGCACTAAGAACATATTGCAGCTAAGTCCATTCTGGTTCAGAAAATTTAGATCAGCTAATCTAGTCTGTTGAAGCCAATCTGGAGTCTTCCAATGCCTAAAGACTCGGACTAATTTTCTGCTAGCTCATAGAAATAAAACTCGCTGATAACCATGGTTCTTTGCTCTGATCCCAGCTTTTACCACAGCATCCAGCATTGCTCCACAAGTTGTCCTGGATGCACTACTAGTTACACCGTAGAAAATGCTATCTCCCTGCATGTTAATAGCTTCATAGGCAGAAGACCATCTCTTGGGCTTCCTGCTCCTAGCTCCTGCTAATTTAACAATCAGTTGCCACTGTCCTGAAGGTGGATATTAGTCTATGTTAGTCCTTCTTGGCTGACTGGTGTGTCTTGGCTGTTCAGAGAAAGCTTCCTTGTACCTGCAAGACATTGATTGAGATATTAAGATTACACTCATAGGATTAGGTGTTAATCCTTCATAAATCACCCTGTTTCTATGAGTCCAAATATTCCACAGGTTGTGAAAATGGTTTGTAAGTAAGCCATTGATGTTATTTCTCTGGTTTTGAACTTGATGAGAAGGGAAGTTAGCCATTGCTGGACAATTGAACTGCCATAATCAGTGAAGTGGATGGCCAAAGTTGATCCATGCCAGCAAGCTCTAGAGAATGGACAGAGCAGGAAGAGGTGAGTTGAGGATTATTCTTCAGAGTTGCATAGGGGGCACAAATTCTGAGTTGCTATAAGAAAGTATTGTTGAGAGAGGTTCTTATCCTACCAATTGATGTAGACTATGCTATGTAGTAGTCCTTATTGTACTAAGTCATTTACTACTTAATTAATTTTATACAATAGTTACGAAACGCTTGATGCTGAGCTACAAGGCTAATTAAATTGAATTTTAACCTTATTTGTATATGTAAGTTGACAATAATATTGTGTGATTCTTCTTTAATATGCATAGAGTAACTACAGCAGGTAATTAAGCATTCCCCATTTCCCCTGCATGGTAATGTAAAGTTTCTGTTTTTGTACAATGACTGTAAAATATCGAATGGGTTGACATTGAGGTTAAATTAAACTATGCCTTGGATAGAAGTTGTGCCTATTACAAATCCAAATGCAATTAAGCCATTTAAGATAATATATGTAGATGTTCTTGCACCGTGAGCTCTCGGCTCTCTTTCACTGCTGAACGAGGAGAACTAATAGATGGATTTGATGCTCTAATGAGAAAGAAGACTGATTTTACTCATCTGATTGCATTGACTATTCACCGCTATGTACAATTACATGGCTTGGTGTTTATAGCAGACGAAATCGATCTCAGATGTGACAAACTAACCGTTAAGTGAAATAACTTCCCAAACAGATTTAACAATAACAGAGAAAACTAACTTCAACTAACTAGTATGGGACCTTAACGGTTTGTATTAGAGATAATCGATTTAAGCTATCTCGTACACAAACTACATGTAGCTTTGAGGGAAGAATCATTTGCTAGCCTTGTGCGGCGAGCGGCTTGTCGTGTCGTTGATGGTTTAGAACTTTAGGTAGATGACAAGTTGTATTCCTTTGTTTACAAAAATTCCTTAATATAATAATAAAAATAATAACAAACCAAACTGATGCAAGGTGAATGGATAGAACGCGTCATGTGTTTTTTTTTTTTTTTGGGTTAAATGACAGGCAATTTTGTCCATCCAGTGAATTTTCTTAAATCTCAAAGCGTATCCCAAAGCTCTGTTTCTTGTATCTTTCGCTAGGTACCAAGAGAAGGGAACTTGCTAGGAAAAATGGGCAATACATGATTGGTTTTTTTTCAATGATGGAATACTTTCTAATTCCAAGAAAAAAGAAAAAAGAAAAAAAAAAAAAATTCAAGAGAGTAAAAAAGACAGAGAGTAAAGAGCGTAGAAGTGTTTGTATAATAGAAAAATAAACAACTTATATAGAGTAGTGTAATAATATATTGCCTATATATATCTAAAAGAGGAGATGTAGAATTTAATGTTAATATTCTCCTGTTGAGCCACCTTATCAATCATGTTATACTTAAAAAAATAAATAATAAATTCTTTATAATTTTTCTATTTTATTTTGTATAAAATAATTAAATATAGTTTATGGACAAACCTGTTAATGCACTCCATTACTATTCAACATGTTACTATTTATTTGTTTTAAATGCAAATATTTGACTATTCAGTCACCCAATTTGATATCAACTTTTCATTTTCTTCTTTCTAATTTCAAGTAATTGTTAAAATTGAATAATCTATTATCTTTTTAGTAGATATATGCACATATTTGACTATTCATTATAAACGTTACTATTTATTAGATGCAAATGTTTTATTATATTCAACTACCCAAATTGATTTCAACTTTTCATTATTTTCTTTCTAATTTCAAGTAATTATTAAAATTGAATATTTAAACTTTTCATCATCCTATTTTAATAAATAAAAAAAATAAAAACTCTTCTTCTCTTCCTCCAACATTTCCTCTCCTTTTTTGCCTCTTTATCTTCCTACTACTATTTACTTTACCATTGAACTTCCTTTATCATTTCCTTTCTTATATTTTGACTCTTCTTCTCTCCATCTTATTTTGTATAAATTTGATATCATTTATTTCAATCAATCCATATTTTTTTCACACAAAAACTGTGAGTACTCTCTCTCTCTCTCTCTCTCTCTCTCTCTCTCTCTCTCTTTTGATTTTTGTTCAAAAGAGAGAGAGAGAGAGAGAGTAAACCAACACAATATAGACACACATCTAACTTTTCCCCCATGTTTGCATTGTGTCAGATCCTATACACTGAACCACTAGAGCTAAGTCCTACCCTCAAATTGTTATTAGTAAATTCCTTGTTGCAAATCCAATTGAAATCCAATTTAGAATTGATAGGTCAAGAATGTATTGATCCCTTGTGATAAATTAATCAATTAATTAGTCAATTTAATTAATTAATTCAATTAACATGCAATACACATGGTAGCACAAACAAATCACCAACTAAATTAATATGCAGCGGAAAATAAAGTTGACACAGTGATTTGTTTACAAATGGGGAAAACCTCCAAGGCAAAACCCCACCGAGTGAATTTAAGGTCACTACTCCCGAAAATTAACTATTATCGTAACAAGCTGTTACAAGTAAAGGAATCTCAGTACTTTATACCAACCTACAATTAAACCCTTACCTTAATACCCAATTGGACTTGTTCTGTAGTGACAATCTCTCATTTTCAATGCACTGCTCTCAGTACGTGACTAACCAATCGATGCACGAATCCAAGTACGTAACTAACTACCAACTTGAGAAGAATGTTAACTACAAAGTTCTTCAGTTCATCAACACGATGAAGATCACGAAACTCCTTGGTTACAAAATTCTACGACGCACAAACGCAGCAACTTCTTCAAGAGAAAGATGGACTAAAGCATATGTCTTCGGTCACAATATGCTTATGAAAATTTTTTGCATTAAGTTGCATCAATTGTGACGATCCTTAAAATAATTCTTATATATGTTTAGGGTTATGAGAAAAGAAAAGCTAAACAAATATACACGAATTGGTGTGAAATCAGATCTAAAAAACTGATTTTCGTAAATCTCGATAAATAGGTTATCTATCAAGAAGCTGTCGAGCATCAGGCTAAACAATCCTTTTAAACCTCGATAGATAATATCTGTGGAGTTAGCTGTCAAGTTTTAAAATTCAGCACTTCTTCACTTATTTTTTAGACAGATTTGCATGGTTTTAACACTTGGACTTGAACTCTTGTTCCTTGAATTATTAAACACATCCTAGATATACCCAATTACAAGTAAAATATATTTTGTCAAATGATTAACCAATTCTAATTGACATATTTTCCTAACATGATTCACATATGTCCTAACAAGAATATAATTGGATTTAGACTACTCAATTTTTCATCTAATAATTCACTTGACACAAAAATTTAAAAATTAGATAGGATATGTAGGAGGTGTGTTTAAGCGCTCCTCCTACTGGACGAAAGGTCTCAAGCCTAAGTAGCCCAATACAATAAATTTTTAGAGAATGGGTTTAAGAACTAGGTCTTAATCTGAACCATAATCACTAGACACAGTCAGATGCGGGCTGACCAATAAAGAAGTGGTTTAAAGTATGGAATTTTGTCCTCGGGCATTTTGTCCGAGGAACTTAGTATTCTTCTTCTTCTACTTTCAGTACTAGGTTACAGTAGTTTTCAAGACCATGCAGACTACCACCGTTTTCTCCTTTTTCTCTCCTCCTGCTCTTTTTCCGCAATCCCCCATTCCTGGAGAGTTTCTCACATTATATACCTTTTTCCAGTTGATCTTGACCCTCCACCTGTTGATCGTGTAGGTCATTACTCGAGTGCTCGTCCCATTAGCCACCTTCCCAAACCCTCTGTGAGTTACGGCAACCAAGGCCGCACAGTTTAGGGGTCTTTTCCTCATTAATGCGACCAGAACATTAGTTGGGTGCATTCAATGTGGAGGTGACAGCTTCTCCTTAAATTGCTCCTACACCATACCCCCGTGTGTGTCCTATTGTACTCATCCTTTCTTCTACAAGTGCTCTGGGAAGCTGCCTTTGATGGCGTGCCATTCTTTCCTTCCGGGGTCTGGAATGCCGAGGACAGGATCGTCCTCAGCAACATCTCTAGGCCATTTGGGCTTTCTTTTTTACGTCCTCGGACATTTTTCCCTCCTGGGCGCGGGCCTTGGGCCCAGTACAAAGTGGGCCGGGATCGTCAAACTCTTTGGCCCCACAGGATACGTGGTGCAAAGTTGAACTCTAATATATATATATATATATATATATATATATATATATACTAGACTCATCACACAAGCTTTGCGTATGCAATAATGCTCTTTTTTATTTATTTGTTTTTTTGGTTTAGTGTTATAATGTTTAAAAGTGTTATATAGATAACTGTTTGTATTTTTTTTTTTTTTTTTAAGAAAGAGGTAAGACAATGTAAAATAATGTTTAAAAATGAGATAAAGATAGTGTCCATATAGAGGAAAAGACTTAAAATTTAGGAACAGTAAATTACTCTTTTAACCAATTTGTATTTTATAATTTAAAATTATTTAACTAAAAGATCGGGGTATTTTAGAGAGTTTAAGAAATTGTGTAAGGGTATTTTAGTACGCTAAATGTTGAAACTCAAATAGGAAATCATGTTATTAATAGTGTGTGTGTGTATGTGTGTATAACCTCGTGCATGTGCACGGGTCCAATTAAAAACAATCACAATTACATAGTTTAAATTATATATTTTTATAAGAAAAAATTCAAATTATACATAGTGTTAACTTACACATTTTTTAAACCATATATTTCTAAAATATGTAATGGTTTTTCATCATATATATATGATTTAGAATTTAATTGAATTTAAACTTTTTATTTTTTGTACCCAATAATTCATTTGTTACAAAAAAATTTACATTCAATAATTTACTTGGCACAAAAATTAAAAATTAAATAGGATACATGGCACAAAATTAGACTCCAATTGAAATTTTATTTGGATTCTAATTTGATTTTCTCTTAATTTTGGCTTTTAATATGTACATAGATTTTTTTTCAATCTCAACCGTGAAGTTTTTTTATTTTGTCAATTATTTTTTCTATTGAGAGGCATTTTTGTTGATAATATATGATGAAACGTGAACTCATCAGTCAAAGTGGGCAGATGGAACTCCTTGTTGGTATGAGTGTATCCTCTATAAGGGTCACCGATATGGTGCCTATCACAACGCCTCCGATGCCAAAGTCAGAATAATGAAAGCACCTTATGAAATGAAAAACAAGATAAAAAACCAAAGTGCTCTCTTAAAGTGTGAATGTATGTGTCTACCTTCTGTTGACTATGTGAGGGCTTTATACATGTGGCTTTAGGGGCTAGCCATTGTGGTTGTTAATGCTTTACCTGGTAACACCTCTGGTCCAATTATGGGACTTTTAAGAGGCTCCCAACGGTCTGCCTAGTTGATTTGGTAACTGCCCAGGTCATTGATTGACTGCATTGAATGTCTCCCCTGCCTTCGTTAGTGATGACTGGTTTTTTTATTATTCAGGACGACTTCGTCATGGGTGCTTTCTTCGTCATTAGTGTTAGCTTCGTCTGTGGGATATAATCTCGTCATTCCCATCAGTTGCCCCCTAGGTTCTGTGGTCGTCTGTGACGTGTCATGACGATCACGGAAGATGAAAAGTTTTCTTGAGCTGTCTGTGACTCTTGGGGTTCCGTTCCGAATTTAATGCTTAGTGGCGGTGCTACACGCAACGTGGCCACGTGGCGCGTGCTGATCCGTGGAGTTAAGGGCTAGACTCTTGGGTTTCCCGCTGGTTTTTCAATTGTTTTTTGGCCTAAGTTTAAAACTTCTCCTCTTCTAATTTCTTTTACTTTTCAGAAAGCAAAACAAAAACACCCAAACGGTACTCCGATCATTTTTCTCAAGACTTCCTTCTTCTCCAAACCGTTGTGTTACGCCTTGGTGTTTCGCCATTGGAGGTATGTTTTTCCTTACCGGTCTTTTCCTTATCTTTTCCTTTTATCTTACTGTAGTGTAGTTTCTGATTCTCTTTTTCTTTTCTTCCTTTGCTTTTGTCGGTCTTTGATTTTCTAGGGGATTTAGCTTGTGTTGTCTTTCTTTGCCCTCTGTTTTCTATATTTCCATGGTTGATAGTTTGGAGGTTAGGATAGCTTGCCTATCGATCTCCTTTCTTTTTGCGCGCCTAGAGGGGTCCTTGGGTGTTTTCCCGTATTTGGAAAATTTTGTGTTTGAGGGCAATTGTCTAATTATGGTTTTGGGCGACTTACTGCCTTTGCTTCGTCAATCGCTTAATTGGTTCGAGGGTTTAGTAAGGAGAGAAGTGATGTCTGAGGTTAGGTCTAGCGATCTCGAGACTGGGTTCTCATCTAATGGCGACCCAGTGGAAGGGGACACAGCCGTCTCTGCTCCTCGGGAGGTTAGGGCTTTTTATGCCCTCAGGGAGGCGTGTGGTTTAGATGCCGAAACTGTGAATAGATTCAAGGATAGGTTCCAGTTTCCGGCGCGAGTTTGTGTCCATCTACCCAAGGACGAAGATAGGGCCAGCCACTTTTTTCCGGGTGAAGTGTGTTTTTATGAGTCGACCTTCTCCTGCGGGCTTAGGCTCCCCGTCCATCCGTTCCTAATGGAACTTTTGGCCCATTTTGGTATTGCTCCAGGCAGCTCATGCCCAACTCGTGGAGGATCGTGATCAACTGTATGCAAATATGGTTGGTCTCCAATGTAGATATGATCAGGATGGGTGAACTCACCTATCTATACCGTTTGAAAGAGTCCAAGAAGTGTGGGTATTATGAGTTAGTCCCTTGGGAGAGAAGAACGAGGATTGTTAAGGGTTTACCTTCGTCTTTCAGATATTGGAAGTCGTGCTTTTTCTTTGTGTCTGGGGATGATTTTGAGACTCAATCCAGCAGTGATTGGGGCGATATCCCAAGGTTGCTTCGTCGGTGGGGAACCCCGACCTTAGGTGTGTCAGTATTTCTCCCCGTCGTTTTAATTTTGCCACCTCTGAGGCTTTAGTATTGCTATCTCCTTTATTTCCTATTTGGTACAGTTAAGAAACGGCCTAAGCTTAAGAGCAAGCACAAGGAGCGCATTGAAACTGCAATCAGGTACGCTGAGATGATCGAGAACTGGGACAACTTGGTTGATCCCCAGACCCTCGCTTTCTACAACCTCAGTCCTGACTCGTCTCCTTATGTTCTTCGTCAAATCGGAATTGAGGGCAAAAAAAGTAAGTATTATCCTCGTCAGTGTTGATTCTTCTCATGTACACTTAGGATTTCCTGTTAAACGTTTTCCTCTTGCAGAGATGACGACTAAATTTAACAAAAACATGTATGCGAAGATGAGGTCCAAAAAGGACGAACCGCTGTCCAACCTAGGAAAGAAAACCGTGCGTGTGATCGGGAAGGGCCCCGCCCCCAATCCTCTCAGCTCCGTCCCTCCCATAGCTTCTACTACTAAGACGATGAGGACGGCCTCTCCGACCACGTCAATAGAGGAGATCCTTACTCCAAGCTCCAAAACGCCACATGTGACTGGCAAGGAAAAGGAGAAGGTTGATACCCGTTCGTCCATAATATGGGATGATGAAAGGTTGGCCGTGGACAGGGCTCACGAGGTCGTCACTCCAGCAGATTTGAGGGCTCATTCCGACATGTCACTGAACGAGGTCGCGTCTCATCATGTCCACAAGCTCGTCCAAGTACGGTGTTCTCTTTCCCTTTTTCTTTTTTTTTTTTATTTACTGACAACTATATGATTTCTTTCTAGGTGTGGGGGGAGCCTTCATATTACCTCTGAATACCTCACTCAAGAGGCCAAGGTGGCATCTCTGACATCTTGGATGGAGGCTTTGGAGAAAGAGAATTTTGACCTGAAGAAGAATTTGATTGCCTCTATGGACGAGACAACTTCTTTGAAGGAGAAGGTCAAGACATTGGATGACGACCTCAGGGTCGAGCGCAAATTGACTCAGGAGAAAGATGAGCAGCTTCTTTCCGCCAAGGAGAAACTTATAACCATCGCTGCCAAATCTGTGGAGGCTTTCCAGACCACTGACGAGTACAATACCGTACTTTCCAGTTGGTACTTTAAAGGCTTCGAGCTTTTTAGGAGGTATCTGGTCAAGCATCCTGCTAGGGTCGACATGGAGAGTCTGGACCTGGAGGAGGTGGATAAGGAGATGGCGATGGACGAAGCTGCTCAGTCTTCTGCCCCAGATGGTGATTCCCCTGCCCCTACCGGTGAAGATGCCGCTGCTAACGCCTGACTTTGTTACTTAGAAAATTTTTCTTTTGTTTATTTTTGGTGGATGCCCGTATGTTTTGGGCCTTTTTTTTTTTTTTTTTGTAAATCTAATTCCGAAACAATTAATTGTTATCTTATTTTGAAAACAATGCCTGTGGCCCAGTGTTTATGGGTTTTTAATGAAGCATACTTACTTGTTTAACAGATGTTTTGGCCGATTTACATTCGTCCATATTTTGCACTTTGCACATGGATTCGTTGCTGCGATCTCTTTATTCGTCAATGATCTGTTACTTGACTATTTTGACGAGCTTGGATGCAGTCTGAGTGTTGTTTAAATTTGTTGCAAGGTTCTTGTCCCTTTTCTTTTTCTCTTTTCTTTTTTATTTTATTTTTGTGTGGATTCGTCAGTAGCCTGAATCCGTCAGTCGAGATCTTGTCACTGGCACCTGCTACCATCGAGGCGGGCCCTTCTCGTCTGACCTATGTACTTTAAGGGACATTTTTTGCGTTTATGGCTTCGTTGGTGACTTACATCCGTCAAAGTGGAATCTTATCACTTAGTCATTTTTTGGCGACCTACATCCATTTAAGGAATCTTGTCACTCAGGCTACGTTAGTGACTTACATCCGTCTTAGCGGAATCTTATCACTTAGTTTTGATAGCCTTTGTACCCGTTATAAGGGTCGTCAGTAACTTACATCCGCCAAGGCGGAATCTTGTTACTTTTGGTGTCTTATACCCGTTGGGGTTGTCATCAGTAACTTACATCCGTCGAGGTGGAATCTTGTTACTTTAGTATGTCTCATACCCGTTGGGGTTGTCGTCAGTAATTTACATCCATCGAGACGGAATCTTGTTACTTAGTTTTTGTATGCCTTATGATTGACTAGACCTGCTTGCACAAAGACATCAGAGGAATAATCCTTTTATTAAATTCAAGAATGAATGCATTCGTCTATTACATCTACTGGTGGTACTTTTTTAAATGCTCAATGTTCCATGATTGAGGGAGCCTTTGTCCGTCCATGGTTTCTAGGTGGTAACTTCCTTGTCTTGAGTAATGAATGACTCGGTAAGGTCCTTCCCATGTAGGACCCAGCTTTCCTTAAGTAGGGTCTTTAGTTGTTGTGGTGGTCTTGCGCAGGACAAGGTCTCCTATATCCAGTTGCCTGAGTTTAACCCTCTTATTATAGTACTCGACCATCTTTTTCTGATACTTTGTCATCTTGCTGGATGCGTTGTCTCTTACTTCGTCTAGAAAGTCCAGGTTGAGTCGCAGTTCATCGTCATTGAGTCCTTCGCTGAACGTTCCTCTTCTGATGCTCGTTACCCCACTTTGACTGGGATTACTGCTTCCGTGCCATAGGTAAGCCTGAAGGGGGTCTCTCCTGTCGAGGTTCTGGCTGTGGTTCTGTAAGCCTACAGGACATTAGGTAATTCTTTTGGCCAGGCACCCTTCGTATCGTCTAGCCTAGTTTTGATAATCTTGAGCAACGTCCGGTTCGTCACTTCCATCTGCCCGTTTGCCTGGGGATGCCTCGGGGATGAGAACGGATTCTTGATTCCAAGGTTTGAATAGAATTCTCTAAAATCTTGACTGTCGAACTGCCTCCCATTATCTGATATGATTGTCAAGGGAATCCCGAACCTGCAGATTATGTTCTTCCACACAAATTTTCGAATTCAAGCCTCAGTAATCGTTGCTAGAGCCTCTACTTCAACCCACTTTGTGAAATAATCAATAGTAACAAGCAGAAACTTTACCTGACCTTTACCTTGGGATAGTGGGCCGACGATGTCAATTCCCCATTGTGTGAATGGCCATGGGGAAGTTATAGTCGTCAGTCTCTCTGTAGGAAGCCGTTGCATATTCCCGTATCGCTAGCACTTGTCGCACCTCTTGACGATCTCAGCAGCGTCTACCTGCATGGTTGGCTAAAAATATCCTATTCGTACTATCTTGTTCACCAAGGATCTGGGCCAGCGTGGTCACCGCAAATTCCTCCGTGGATTTCTTCCAGGATGTATCTAGCTTCTTTTTCGTCGACACACTTCAAGTAAGGTATAGAGAAGCCTTTCTTGTATAAGGCGTCATTAAGGATCGTGAACCTGGCCACCCTTTTCTTGATCTTTTTAACTTCCTCCGTGTTCTGAGGGAGGTGCCCGTCCTGGAGGTAGGATATTATGGGTGTCATCCAACTGTTTGTGCTCTGGATGGTGAATGTTGCAATTTCTTCAATACTGGGGTGTTTCTGGACTTCCATCGCCAGATCTATGCTAATCTCCCCTTCTTTTGATGACGCTAGTTTTGAGACTTCGTCAGCCCCCATATTCTGACTCCTTGGGATCTGCACGAACTCCACTATGTCGAACTCCTGAGTTAGATGTTTCTTCAGCTTGAGGTATTTTTGCATCCTTTCTTCCTTTGCTTCGTACTCTCCCCTAATCTGCCCGATCACTAGCTTTGAATCACTTTGGATCAACAAGTTTTTAACACCAAGTGCCTTTCCAAGCCTCAGTCCCGTCAGTATCCCCTCGTATTTAGCTTCGTTGTTGGTGGCCGAGAATTTTAGTTGGACCCCATATTTCAGCACTTCTCCGTCAGGGGTGGTTATGACGACCCCTACTCCCCCCTTCCTCTGGGCTGACGAACCATCAATTTGTATTGTCCATTTATCTACCTCGTCGGTAATCCTATCTTCAACTGGAAGAGTGAACTCTGCGATGAAGTCCGCCAGAGCTTGCGTCTTGATCGCCGTTCTGGGATGGTACTCGATGTCAAATTGACTAAGTTCAATTGCCCACTGGACCATTCTTCCTGCTGCTTCGTGCTTGTTCATTGATTTCTTTATTAGTTGGTTTGTCATTACAAGGATGGGATTTGCCTGGAAGTATTGCCTTAGCTTGCGCGAGGCTACTATTAGCGCAAACGCGATCTTTTCGATCCTTGGGTACTTGGACTCAACTCCTTGGAAGGCTTGGCTGACGTAGTAAACCAGGAGCTACTTCTTGCTCTCTTCTCTGACCAGGGCTGCACTTACTGCCGAGGCTGACACTGCCAGGTATAAGTATAGGTTTTCCCGTTCTTTAGACGGGCTTAGAAGGGGTGGACTGCTCAGGTAACGTTTTAGTTCCTGGAACGCAGTTTCACATTCGTCGGTCCAGGCAAAGGCCTGCTTCAAGGTCTTGAAAAAGGGCAGGCATTTGTCTGTAGTCCTAGAAACGAACCTGTTCAATGCTACTATTCTTCCTATGAGTTTTTGAACTTCCTTGACAGTCCTGGGTGACGTCATGTCGATGATGGCTTACAGTTTCTCTGGGTTTGCTTCTATTCCTCTTTGGGACACCATGAATCCTAGGAATTTTCCCGATGCTACCCCAAAGACACACTTACTTGGATTCAACCTCATCTGGTGTGTTTTGAGGGTTGCAAATGTCTCCTTCAGGTCGTCCAGATGTGCGAGCTCTTCTTTGCTCTTAACGAGCATATCGTCCATGTACACTTCCATGTTCCTGCCAATCTATTGGCTGAACATTTTGTTCACCAACCTCTGATACGTAGCCCCGGCATTCTTCAATCCAAAAGGCATTACCTTGTAACAATAGAGTCCTTGACTTGTGATGAAGGCGATCTTTTCCTGGTCTTCCTCAGCCATCTTTATCTGGTTGTACCCTGAGAAGGCATCCATGAATGTCGGTAACTTGTGCCCGGCTGTGGAGTCCACGAGCTGGTCTATTCATGGTAGAAGGAAGCTGTCCTTTAGGCATGCCTTGTTCAGGTCGATGAAGTCTACACACATCCTCCATTTCCCATTTGTTTTCTTTACTAGGACGACGTTTGTGAGCCATTCAGGATAATACACCTCCCGGATGAACCCTGCCGTCAGGAGTTTGGTAACTTCCTCTACAACTGCCTGATCTCGTTCTGGGGTGAAGGTTCTTCGTCATTGCTGGACGGGTTTCCGTTCTGGGTCCACATTCAACTTATGCTGGATGACTTCTGGAGATATGTCCGGCATGTCCTCGTGGCTCCATGCGAAAACATCGAGATTCTCTTTAAGGAACCTTATGAGTCTTGTTCTCATCTCGGGGCTCAACGTCGTTCCTATCTTGGTTGTCTTGTTCGCTTCTTCTTCTACCAATTCCACCGTCTCCAGGGCCTCTATCCTGTCTTCTTCCTTTTCTTCAATCATCCATGTGTGGTTCTCCTTCCCAGCCAGGACGGCTTGATAGCATTCTCTTGCCAGGACTTGATCTCCTTTCACTTCACCGACGCCATTATCTGTTGGGAATTTTACCTTCAAACAGTAGGTTGACATCGCCGCCTTCCACTTGTTGAGCGTGGGCCTCCCAATGATGACATTGTAGGATGAGGGACAATCTACCACCAGGAAGTCTACTTGTCGGGTCAATTGCACTAGGTAGGCCCCCGCCGTCACCGTCAATGTCACTATGCCCCTGAAGTAGACCCCGTCTCCGCTGAAGTTGACGAGTGGAGAGTCAAAAGGGCGCAGTCTTTTTGAATCTAGTCTCAGCTGATGGAAGGCTGGGAGGTAGATGATGTCCTCGGAGCTGCCATTATCGACAAGGATCCTTTTGGTATTGAACCCTTCTATATTCAGCATTATGACCAAGGGATCGTTGTGGGTAGGGGTGTGCGCAATTCGGTTGACTCCTTTTTTTTCAAATTTGTTACCGAACCAATAGGGGTCAGTTTTGTAATAATTAAAACCGATGCATACCGATTAGAGTCGGTTTTTCGACCTATAGCGGTGCGGTTTGATCGGCTTGGTTTAATCGGTTTGTTCGGTTTGAAACATTAACAATCTATTTTTAAAAATCTGTTCAACCTATAAAAAAAATCTGTTCAACAGAAACTTTATAAAAAAAAAATTAAAAAAATTAAAAAAAAAAAAATCTGTTCACCCAAACACTAATGATCCAAAACCTGTGCAAAAAAATATGTTCACATAAATAAATAAAAAAATCTTTCCAAAACCTGTCCAAACACTTTCACAGTTTCACTGTCCAAAAAAACCATTACAAACATAGTAAGTCTAATGACAAACAAAAAGCAACATAGTAAGTCTGAAAAATGGGATACCAGCTAAGTGCTAAATCAATGTTCCTAATCTAAGATTTGGAAGGATTAATTTAAATAATGGTAATGGAACTTCTATTAAGTCTGTTTATTTAATCAAAATAAAAGCACCACTCACAAATGGCCTATTACAAACATAGTAAGTCTAATGACAAACAAAAATTCACAACTTTTGAGCTGAGATACTGTAATCCATGTACAATAAAAATAGTATCAAATAGTGAGTTTATGTAAATAAGTAACACAGAGTAGTGGGCTTAATTACATCTCTAACTTGTGTCTCTATACATTGCTTTAATAAATATAAGGAACATTGCATAGTGGGCTTATTTACACAATACACCTAACTCATAGCCTGGCTTTGTTTTTGCCGATTGTCCATAACTCATACACTATGCAACATTGAAAAAGAAAATGGTCCACCCCACAGACTCCCCCCACTCGAGTGCAAAGTGCGTTCAACATGCAAAAAGAAAATAGGCAAATCAGAAAAGCACATCCGAACACAAACCAAACAGAAAAGCAAACTGTTTTCCTTAGTTTCAACAAATACGCAAATCAGAAAAGCACATTTGAACACAAACCAGACAGCACAAACTTTTTTCCAAGGTTGCAAGAAGCCAAGAAGTAATCACAATCAAATGGAGCTGTAATCTAGAATATGATTATAATGTATAATTCCTTCATCAGTAGAGTTCTGAAACTGACTCCCAATTCCGAGCGGTGAAAGGCTAGAGGTGAGAGCGAGAAAGAGAGTTAAGGGTTATGAGAGAGAATATAGTGAATTTATACTTAGGGAAATCTGAAAACCTAGCATAAAACGGTGCTGTTTTGTTTGTGTGTGTGTTTTTTTTTTTTTTTTTTTTTAAATTTTATAATAATACGAATACGACGACGCTTTAGTAAAAAAAATTAAAAAGGATATTGGGTCTGGGTGTAAACGACGCCATAAGCAGCAAAAGTAAAGAGATATACCTTCATCGGTTCGGTTCAGCTCTCACTCGGTGCTGGGTTTCCTTCTCCGATGTCTTCACCGCACCGGCATCAAAACTCCGTTCGCATTCCGATCACCGGCATCGGCTCCGTCGGTCGGTGGTAGTGTCGATGCGGGAAGGTCGGTGCCGATCGGTCTTGTCAGCTTCGGTGAAGGTTTGCACAGTCCTAGTTGTGGGACTGCTTCACTCCCATAGTGTCTCCTTCACTGAAGGACATGTCCTGGTATGTTCGTCGGTGCTTGGACGGAGGTATGGCGTGGACGCTATTCATCTGTCTCTGGTATGCCTTTTTGAGTGATTTAAACGATCCTCCCGAAAACAGCCCTCCTGTAATCGTGTTTATCTCCCCGATCACCTTGTGTGGAGGCTGGGACGGACGATCGTTATCCCGGGAGAAAGATTCATGCTGGATTTTATTGTCGTCCCTGAACTTGCTATATTCTCCTTTCTTCACATATTTCTGTAACTTCTCTTTCCGTATTAACTCCTCTATTTGCTCCTTTAGGTCTCTGTAATCTTCCGTGTTGTGGCTGTGATATTTGTGGAACCGGCAGTACTTGTTCTTGTCACGGACATTGGGGGATGAGTGCAATGGTCTGGACCATTTGAGATAATGCTCATCCTTGATCTGTGTGAAAATTTTGTCAACAGGCATAACCAAAGGAGTAAATCTTACCGTCTGAGGACTTTTATCATCTTTCCTCCTGTTCCCGTCATTGTTCCGACGATCTGGTCGATCTCTCTTCTGCCCCCTACAGTCGTCTTCCCTCTTGGCCTTGTCGCCTGGCTTCTCGGCATCCTTTATGGCAGCTAAAGCATCTTCAGCATTCATGTACTTCTATGCCTTCAGGAGCATTTCCGCCATCGTCTTTAGGGGGTTCTTTGCGAGGGAGGCCACGAGATCTCTGGACCTTAGCCCCGCCTTAAAGGTCGTCAGCTGCACCTTGTCATCGACTTCATCCACCTCTAGAGTCTCCCAGGTGAATCGTTTGACATACGCCCTCAAAGTTTCCTTCTCTCCCTGTCTTATGGTGAGTAAGTAGTCTACCGGCCTCTTTGGACATTGCCCCCATGAAATGGCACAAGAAGGCACTACTTAATTGATTGAAGTTGTCTATGGACAAGGTTGGCAACTTCGTGAACCATTCTCCTACAGCTCCTTTGAGAGTGGTTGGGAAGGAACGACACAGTATCTCGTCAGGTGGTTGTTGAAAACCTAGAGTTGTCTTAAAGGTATTAAGATGATCCTAAGGGTCTTTTAGTCTGTCGAATGGCTCAAGTTAAGGTAAGTGAAACTTTGACGGTACAAAGCATTCAAGTACTGTTGTGGTGAAAGGCGAATCTGTAGCCCTTACCATTTTGTCTATGCTTCGGTCCGTCTTCTCCTTAATGGCGCTCCTTAATTCATCCATCTCCTTCCTTATTTCTCGAAGGAGATCTGAGTTCTGTTCGTCCGGAGTAGTCGGCCTTTGAGGGGTACCTCTCCTGTGACTATCCCCTTCTCCCTCTAGGTTACCCTTGGACCGGTTTTCGTCCTGTTGAGCCTGTTGAACCTGCTGGAGTCGTAACTTCATTTCCTGGTTTTGTTTGGTGAGTTCTTCAATGGTGGCTACAAGGGCTTGAACTTGCTGGGCCAAGGCTGCTGAATCTGGGTTGGATTCCATCTGAATGTAGAGGGTTAATAGAAACCACGTTTTCAAATATGAATCTGAAAATGTCGTTCCCCACAGACGACGCCAAACTGATGAAGCGCGAGCTCGTCAGTCAAAGTGGGCAGATGGAACTCCTCGTTGGTGTGAGTGTATCCTCTATAAGGGTCACGGGTGTGATGCCTGCCACAACACCTCCGATGCTAAAGTCAGAATAATGAAAGCACCTTATGAAATGAAAAACAAGATAAAAAACCAGAGTGCTCTCTCAAAGTGTGAATGTATGTGTCTACCTTCTGTTGACTATGTGAGGGCTTTATACATGTGGTTTTAAGGGCTAGCCGTTGTGGTTGTTAATGCTTTCCTTGATAACGCCTCTAGTCCAATAATGGGACTTTTAAGAGGCTCCCAACGGTCTGCCTGGTTGATTTGGTAACTACCCAGGTCATCGATTGACTGCATTGAATGACTCCCCTGCCTTCGTCAGTGATGACTGGTTTCTTCGTTATTCAGGATGACTTCGTCATGGGTGCTTTCTTCGTCATTAGTGTTAGCTTCGTCTGTGGGATGTAATCTCGTCATTCCCATCAATATAAATTTAATATAAAATTACGTAGTGATTTTTTATCTCAATTCTTTGAGCCTAACTCTAGAATTGGGATGTTTTGATCTCATTTTTTTTCCATAAGCAATAATGGGTGTTTTTTTGGGGTTAATTTTTAACTTCTAACCATAGGTCATAGTTAGGTTCCAGTTAGTTCAATTAGTAAAGTACCTGATAGTTGAATACGTTAAACATTTATGATATGATCATTTCGTTAGTACACATAATATAATATATATATATATATATATAATCAATTACAAATTTATTTGCAATGATTGAGATAATTTAGATTTTACCATGGTGCAAGAAATGTCATTCAATTTTTTGTTTGTCCACTTGAGGAAGATATTTTGAAGATTTGACCTTCCGGCAGGGTGCCTCCAGCTTGATGTATTTTTTTTTTTGAGAGGTCAGCCCACAAAAGAGGGCAGAGGCTATTCATTAATAAAACCAAGATCTTGGTTGTAAACATCAACAGAGTCTGGGGGAAGTTCCTCCATCCAAACTAGCAAAGGATTACAAAAAGATCTACGGGCTAAAGAATGAGCAACCCGGTTACCCAAACGCTTAACATGAAGGAAAGAAATACAACTAAAAGAAAGAGATAGAGCATGGATATCTTTAAGAAGGTGACCCCAGCCAGAAGAGAGAAGGGATTTTTCCTTGATAGCTTTTATGACCACTTCTGAGTCTCCTTCAACCACAACTCTCTCAAAACCAAGCTCTTTGGCAAACAAGAGAGCTCTTCTCGCTGCCATCACTTCCACTGTCTCCACCGAAGTAGGTAGGGGAATATTTTGTGACAGGGCAGCCAATACCAGTCCAGCCTAGTCACGGATTATCACACCAAGACCAGCTGAAGAACAGGTTGAGAAAATAGCACCGTCGAAATTTACTTTCACCAAACCAGGGGGTGGCGGTTTCCAGCGGACCGCACGGGCAATTCTTGGGATTTTTGCATGGGTTGGCCGAATATGGTGGAATTCTTGCACCAAGGCACGGGCCTAATCTGGAATTTTTTCAAGGGGCAAGCAATCACTACTGAAGAATGCTCTGTTTCTAGTCATCCAAATCAGGGATATAGTGTTTGCGAACTCTTCCACACAAATAGGATCCTAAAGTGCTAAGAACATAAGGTTTGCGAAGCAGGAGAGAGAAGCAAAAACTTCTTTAAGTTTTGCAAACTTTGGAAGCCACACGATGTCAAGTTTCTTACAGGACCATAGGGCATGAACTACTGTCTCGGGTTCCAGGTTGCAATTGGGGTAGGTGTCGACTTACAGCATCTTTCTACGGGTCAAATTAACCTTAGTGGGGAGCAAATCATTGGAGGCACACCAGAGGAGGGAACAGATTCTGTTTGGAATGTGGAGGTTCCAAATTTTTTTCCAAGTGTTATTGCAAATAGTTTGGGCAGGGGCACCCGGAGCATTTAGAGACTCCCACTCTCGAGCAAGATTGTACCCCGCTTTTACCGAATAGACTCCGCTACGAGTCCAAGGCCAGAACAACTAGTCCGGAGAGTCCAGAAAACTCAACAGGATAGCTTTGATAACTCTGGCCTCAGCTAGGGAGAATATAGCATCAACCCTATCAGATTTCCAGCAATGCAAATCATGGTCAATTAAGGAAGCCACTCTCAATTCAGGGTCATGGATTCCAGAAGGAGAGGTTACTCTACCCGAGCCTCCATTAGGCAGCCATTGGTCCTCGAAAACCATAATATTCCAACCATTCCCAACCCCCCACTTAGCACCCCTACTGATAATGTCCCGACCTCTTAGAATGCTTTTCCAAGCAAAAGAGCCCAAGTTATTTTTCGCCTCAAAAATGGAACCATGGGGGAAGTATTTTGTCTTGAAAAATCTATAAAACAAAGTGTCATGGTTAGTGAGTAGCCTCCACACTTGCTTGGCCAGAAGAGCATCATTGAACTTCTGAAACTCTCTAAAACCCATTCCCCCAATCTGTTTAGGGAGACACAAAGTCTGCCACTTCACCCAATGCACTTTTCTTCGGTTACCACGCTGCCCCCACCAGAATTTGCAAACCATGACCTCAATTTCGTGGCATAGTGTCGAGGGTAATTTGAAACAGCTCATGGCAAAGGATGGGAGCGCTTGGATTATTGCTTTTATGAGAACCTCTCTCCCGGCCTGAGAGAGGAGCTTTTCCTTCCAACCCATCAACTTCGACCAGACTCTTTCCTTGATGAAAGCAAAACTAGCCCTCTTGCCTCTCCCCACAAAAGAAAGGAGACCAAGATATTTCTCGTATTACTTAACCTCCGATACCCCTAGTAAGTTGATAATGTTTTCCTGAGTACTCGATGAGGTTGCTTTGCTGAAGAAGAGGGTAGTTTTCTCTCTATTTAGCTTTTGCCCCGAGGCAGCCTCGTACTCTAAGAGGATGGACTGGATGTGGATGCATTCCTGAATTGAAGCCCTGCAGAATATGAAGCTATCGTCTACAAAAAAACAAATGTGTTAATCGCGGACCATTTCTACATATTGATATGCCACGGATAAGACCCGCCTGGGCCGCATTCTCAATCAAGCCATGTAGGCCCTCAGAGCAAAGAAGGAACAAATAGGGGGAGATTGGGTCTCCCTACCTGATACCTCTGGACGGAGTGATTTTTTCAGAAGGTTCCCCATTGATCAAGAGAGAGTAGGAGACCGTTGTGATGCACATCATCATCAAGTTTACCCAATTCACATGAAAGCCCATTTTTAACATTAATGTTTTCAGAAAAGACCATTCTACCCTGTCGTATGCTTTGCTCATGTCCAATTTAAGAGCCAAAAAACCAGATTTTCCTATTTGATGCTTCATATAATGGAGAGTTTCATATGCCATCAAAATATTATCAGAAATGAGTTTCCCTGCTTGGAACGCACTTTGATTTTCTGAGATTATATCAGGAAGTAACCCCTGGAGCCTATTAGCTAACACCTTCGAGACCAGTTTATAAACCACATTACACAGGCTAATAGGTCTAAATTCAGAGATACGATCAGGGCTCTTAACTTTAGGGATGAGGGTTATAAATGTGTGATTGATTTCAGCAGGCATAGAGGTAACATCATCACCAACAACAGACCCATAAGTTTGGAAGAAAATAGGAGGCATACCATCCGGGCCAGGGGCCGAGAGCGGTTCCATATCTTTTAGAGCTGCTTCCACCTCCTCTCTTGTGAAGACCCTGACAAGATCTTTGTTCATGTCCGCCGAGATCACTGACTGGATTGAATCAAAGATTGGATGGTTTTCCTCAGGACTACAAGAAGTGAAGAGATTCTGATAGAAAGCACTAGCTATCTCTTGGAGTTAATGCTAAGTCGTGCACCAAATGTCCTGGTTATTTTTAAGCCCTTGGATGCGGTTTCTCTTGTATCTTTGGGAGGCCTTGCTGTGAAAGAAACGGGTGGTGCTATCCCCCGATTGTAGGTACAAGGAACGAGCTCTCTGTATCCACATCATGCTTTCCTTGTCGAGGAGCTCATTGATTACTAACTTTAAGCTTCGGACCTGGTCATAAGAGCCGCCCCTTGTAGCAACCTCCTCAGCAAGGACAAGCATTTTTGAAGCCTCTGAAAGCTGCCTTTTGACACTCCCAAAGGCAGACCGACTCCATTCCACCAGCTTCACTCCACACAGGTTAATTTTTGAAGAAACAAGGTTCAAATCGCTCACAGGAGATGGTAAACCCCATGCAACATTTACTGTGTTCCTACACCCATCATCCTTCAACCACATGCTTTCGAAGCGAAAAGGTTTATTTTTGCAATGCACTATCCCTTCAGGCTTGATGACAATAGGGTTATGGTCAGAGGCATTGGAGTGAATGTGTTGAACCCGAGTGGCTGGGAAAATTTTCAGCCATGCAGGGGTGGCAAAGGCACGGTCTAGTCTCTCCAAGATCATAGCCTCACCCCTTTTTCCTCTCCAAGTAAATTTCTTTCCCGTGAAACCAAGGTCAATGAAGCCAAGTTCATCCACCACATCCCAGAACGCTTCCATCTCCACTTCCCTTCGTTGAGAACCGCCAAGTTTCTCATGAGCTCTAAGAATCTCGTTGAAGTCCCCTGCATAAAAGTTTCCATCTCCAGCTCGATGTTATACACGAGCCACTAAGACCAAGGGATCAAAGTGATAATTAATGTGATTGCTCTTAAAAAAAAGAAAAAAGTGAATGAGCACAACACAATTCCGTAATCTAATCTGGTAACTAAATCACTAACTTTAACTCTCTAGTTGTATCATACTTGATCTACACACTCCCAATACAAAAGCCAGCCTGTCCGAAAGAAAAACCAATCACACCTTTTTTGATTGGTTTTTCTTTCGGACTATAGTGTAGTCTCTTTCTTTTGAAAAGTTAATGGCTTCTTTGTTGTAGAGGTCCCAGTTTCGATGATGGAATATTTTCTTACTTTAGAAAAGAAAAGTGCCGCCTGGATTGCTTGCTTTCAATCACGCTGGACTGGATGGAGACCTTGAGAGGAGTCCAGCCACAAATTTCTCTTGCTTATCGGCATGTATGCTGGATGTAACACACTGACTGATTTGCTAAACCTGACTAATTCCTTGATTTTATGGGACTATTTTGGTAAAAACATATTTTCAAGATTCATTAATTTTATAGGCCAATCCGTCACAAAACCAATCCTTCTTATAATACCTATCATTTTTCAAAGATATAACATAAGAGTCAGGATTATTCATACAAAGATTCATTCAAAATTAAAAAAAGCCTCAAAAATATCATTATAAGGTACGCATTTTACATTTCAGTCTGTTAGACAGAACACAAATCAAGCTTTACATGTATTTCACCACCGATTGAGCACAGAAAATGCACATAATTCAAACTAATTTTCTTTTCTTTTCTTTTTTTGACCAGCACCTCTTGCACTGTTCATGGGACATGAACAGTACATTAAGGCAAAGCTATAGTATTTCCAGTAGTGAATATTAACTCAGAAATTTTTTTTTTATTATTTTTAGCATTAAGTTTTCAGTTTTCAGTAAAATAAACAATATTCAAACAACCTCATCATATGAAATAGGTTAATTACAACAATTCATGTACCAACGTAAGGAACTTGGGCTAACACGACTTTGATTGTGGGTTCAAGTCCTTACACAAACAAGTTATTGGTGCTCCTTATACCCCTATATATTGCTTTCATAATAGGAGTCTAGTTGGAAGCAGTTAAGAAATTATAGTGGCTAAGAGGTTACTAGAGTAATGACCATGTATGGAAGTCGGATTTTCGCCCCTATCTATTTTTTCAATTGCCAAAATAACTACTAATCATGTCAAATACATTCTATCCACCACTCGTTAACATTCATTAACAGCCTAGCACCAAGACTAGTCTGTTCTAGAATGCTGGATGTAACACCCCTGAAACGGACGTTTACATCTATTATGATGATAAGCAACACATTGGAATGGATTCGTTGTATCTAGTCGTTTTCCTTTTGGACCGTAGTGTAGGCTCTTTCTTTTGAAAAATTTAGCTTCACGGCTCCAATGCACTCAAGTCAACACAATATAAATACGCATCTGACTTTTATATTATATACACATTGGAATGGGTTAATTATTTATATTTCTTCGCACACAATCACAACATTTACTCTATTCTTTTATCCTTGAGATACATAAACATTTTTATATTATATACACCCTCATGGGAAAATTTTGTTACACACAAATATTATGAGTTGTTTTGAACCAAATGTAAACGCAGAATCCCATAAAAAAAAAAAAAATGTAAACGCAGAAAATGTATGCAACAAACTTAGCCCATAATTAATTACCCTAATCTGCTCCAAGAAACAAATTAAATAAATAAGCAAAATAAATAAATAAACAAACAACAACTACACTAGATAAAATTGTTTGCAGGTGCTTCCTAAACAATAAATCATTTCCACTCCTGTTCATCAAAAAAAAAAAAAAAAAAATCATTTCCACTCCCAGTGCATCATTCTCTCGTCGTTCTTGGGCATAGGACAGAAGCGTCAATGGAAGGTATATCACAGTCTATTTCAAAGTTATTAAGGAGGTCCGGGAAGGGAAGGTCAGACAAAAAAAAACAATATTACTCTTCAGTTCTTCCTGAGGGATTATGTCGTCGATTTTCACTCGCTGAGATCATGAAAGCTACCAATTACTTCGCTGACGATTTAGTAATTGGTCTGGGGAGTTTTGGCAAAGTCTATAAGGGGTCTATTGATGACCGTGGCATAAGCGTTGCAATAAAGCGTTTGGATATCAACGGATTTTTTTAGAAAATAACTATAAAATCTAAACAATATCATTAGTTAGCAAACGTTTCAAACTATTTTGGTTTCTAACAATTCGAATTTATTGGAGTCGATTTGTGGGTTGTAAAAGTTTAGGATACTCGATTTTCCTTTTTTGTAGTGACTGATATGGGAAATGGGCGTACAGAAATCGAGTAAAATAAACTCGATTTCCATGCTTACAAATCGAGTCCAACGAACTCGGTTTTTACACTGGAAATCGAGTTAAATAAACTCGATTTCTATGCATACAAACCGAGTCCAATACACTCGGTTTTTACACATAGAAATCGAGTCCATTGGACTCGATTTCTGTGTTTAAAAAACGACTCTATTAGACTTGGTTTGTATGTCCGACTGAAAAAAAAAAAAAAACTCTCATTCAAAACAGTCTCAAAAAAACTCAGTCCTCCCCACACTTACAGTACTCTCAAAAAAAAACTCTTTAGTTCAAAAAACTCTCTCATTCCCTCCCACACTCACAGTGCATCACTCAAAAAACTCAGTCTCTCTCTCTCTCTCTCACTCTCAGTCCTCTTCAGCTCCGTCCTTCTCCGTCGCCGTTCCGTCGCACTCATCCCTCTCTTCAGCTCCGTCGCCGTTCCATCGCGTTCATTCCCTCTCTTGAGCTCCGTCGCCGTCGGCCCTCCATCTCGCTCCGGAGCACTTCCCATCGCCGTCTGGTTTTCACAAACAATTTCCATTTAGGTACGTTTCTATTACTTCACCGATTTCTTATTTTCTAACTTTTTAATGTCAAGTATTGGGCTTTCCCTCTGTTTGGCAACCGAGAAACTGCAGGAAAGCAAAAGAAAATTAGTAAGAAAAGTTTGAGTCTTATGTTAAAGTATTTTTTTTTTTTGGAGTTTTTATCTCAGCGAAAGCATTGGTTGAGTGGTGAGTTTTGCTTTTTGTTGTGTACCAAAATAATGAATAGCCTTGGATCATGTTTCTACTACGATCTATCATCAAATTAATATGGGGTTTCATTATGTTGATTTGTCATGTGTTAGAAACGGTTCATGCTTGAGAAAATTATCTGTGTATTCTTGTATAAATGTACTATATGTTTGAAGAAATGTTTAAATGAATAGAATCTATTTTATTATGACTTGTACCTCAGAGCATGATTTAAGTATTTGTATATGTGTGTACTTTTGCGATTCCTTTATTATGTTTTTATATGGTGGTTGAAGTAATTTGCCTGATAGAGGTGCTGAATGCTGATATTGTCATCCTAAACATTCAAACTGGTTGGCATCTTCTAAGATGGATGTTGGCTCCAAGTATAGCATAATATGTTGTTAAGTTTAAACGTCTTGTAAAATGGAAAATTGGGTTGGAAACATTAGATAGTGTTATGAATGTAGACGTGTTAGATGTTTAATTGGTGTCATGTAGTTACCTTGTGCATCAATTTATTATACTGTTTATAATAGTATTGTTTTGGCTGCTTTGTGCTTTTTGTATGTAGTCTTTTTTTCAATAAAATTATTCTTATAAAAAAAAGGCTCTCCTAAATATTACAATATGAAATTCATCATATATATTAAAATGTCTGTCTAGAAATTTATTTTCCTTTCTTCCTTCTTTATATAAGCATAGAAATGATGTTCATCCATATATATACATATTTGAGGTGCTAATTGCATTTTATACCTTGCAGGAATAGGCTTGAAAAGGCTTCACAACATAAGCTTTTAGAGAAGGTAGTTGCATAGTGATATTGCAGGTAATGATTCTACTATGTTGCTGCATTTCAAATCTTGGCTGCCATGTTTGCTTTGTTACCTTTGTTCATTTGCTTTACTATATACATTGCTGTTATTGAAGATTTTTTATTTATTTATTTATTTTTTTTTTGTCCTGGTATTTAAATTTTGCATTATATTGTCTTATTTTTAACATCTGGTTCTTCACTTCTTCTGCATAGTTTTCACATGAATCTACACAGGCAATGCTGCAATGTTGAAATGATTTTATGATTTCTTACATTATGTTTGGTAGGATGAAGTGTAGAAATGAGATTTTTCGTACCTACTTGTGTTGGGGTGGTAGGGTAAAGGCTTTGTTCACCATTGTACCCTGGTTTGGATGTTTTGTTGTGAGTTCAGATAATCAATTTTAGAAAGTCTTTTCAGAACCCACCCCACAAACTCCTCCCCCCTTTTTAATTTTTTCAGATCTTTTATGTAGCACGTAACTGTAGGGTCCATTTGGTAGGAGGGAAAATAGTAGGGCCAACTATGTGGGTAGCCCAAATTAATCAACGCGGATATGATTTTCCTTCATTCTTTTTGTCACCTTTTGTAAAACTTCATTGTAGCCCAAATTAATTTTATGAGTAAAGAGGACCATCTGCTTGTTGTCAAAATAAACTGAATCATTTTCTTGTTCATCACTTTCCTTGCCAATTTAACATGTGATTATATTACTCTTGACTCCCTAAACTTCGTGCAGTATGGCTGCTGTTCCTGCTCAGCTCCCTGATGAGTTTGGTCCTGGGCCCACTGACGATTCGGTGTTAAGGTTTATAAAAACACATCGAGCGTGCGCTGTTTGGGAAGGCAAGGTAAAAATTAAAACCGACCACCTGCTGAATATTCTCTTCTTATCCTTCTACATTATGTTGATTTTTTTTTTCTTCCCATTTCTGAAATTTTAAGTGTCAATGGTATTACTAGCTTTCAATGCATGGTCATGCGCATTAGTTGGGTTAAGTTAGATTGGTTGACTGTTAGTGTGGGTGTACATGAACAAAGCAATCCTAGGTTCATAAGAGTTATTTTTGTTTGAAGCAATGTGACCTGTGATAATTTTATTGTTGCTTGGCAAGAAGTTGTTCAGGTTGTGGTTGTTGCAGTAATTTTTATTGTTATTATTGAGAACGCTAGCCTTTGCCTCTAGTTTCTTTTACTTTCCTCTATTTAGGTTGTTTATTTTCCATATCATGTCAAACAGATATGATCCTTAGGTTCCAAAAGCAAAACATAGAAATTTGCATATACTCACCTTTAGTAATCTTACAAAAATAGTAATTACCAATTTCATATTCTTTAAAAATTCTAAATCATTCTAGGGGCATGACTTTCAAAACCCATTCAAATAAGTTATGATGAACAAAAATATTATATACCAACCAGTTATCCATTGAAATCTCTGTTACAAATCTTAAACAAATATATCTTGAAATAATTTATGGTAAAAAGACTACTATCTTAGGTATCAAACTCATAATCCATTTCATATCCATGAGAAAGACCTAAAAGTACTAAATATTCCTAACAATTGATCACAATATTTAGTACTAAATATTCCCAATAATTAATCACAATATTAATTTTTTTTTAACTTAGCATATTATCACAATATTTACACTAACAAACAAAACAAATATTCCCATATGTTGTAATAACATAATAATCACAATATTTGGTACTAAATATTCCCAATAATCACAATAGTTGTAGTTATTTTCTAAAAAAATCCCTAATGACTCCGTTCTTTTTGCCAATATCTAATCCCCTAAAATCCTAAAGGGCTATGGAAATGGACAGTGTTTGCTCTCTTTCTATTTTTAAAGTCTGCTCCTTTTTTCCTAACTTGGAATGTTACAAATGGTAACAACACCAAATATTTGTAAATTTTTCACAAACTATACGTGCTCGTGCTGCACCATCCTTACACATTCATTCATGGTCATGGTCATGGTCATGACCATTTCATGTTACAATTTTACTGTTGCAACTTCCTTAAAAAAAATAAAAAATAATTGGATTTATAAGATTTTGAGCTTCGAACCTTTAGCCAAAAAAGTTTTATATATTCTCTTAAATGAAAAAATAAAAATAAAAAGGACAAAATTGCATATCTAGAGTACTCAAATTTTCACATAATAATCACAATATTTGGTACTAAATATTCCCAATAATCACAATATTAACTTTCTTAAAAAAAAACTTAGCAAATAATTTAATCACAATATTCACACTAACAAAAAAAAAAAAAAATTCCCCAATATGTTGTAATTTAATCAAAATATTTTACACTAACAAAAAAAAGTTCCCCAATATGTTGTAATTTAATCACAATTATTTACTAAATATTCCCAACAATTAATCATTAAATTACTACTCATTATAGATATTTTTTCTTAAGTAGATTCATGATCTTATATAAATGTGTCATAACATTAATTTAAAAAAGAAAAAGAAAATAGCAAATAATCACAATATACTAACAAATAAATTAATCACACTATTTACACTAACAAATAAGAAAAACAAAACATTTCCTAATATGTTCTAAATTTTTCTTTAAAAAAAACCTAGCAAATAATCACAATATACTAACAAATAAATTGATCACAATATTTACACTAACAAATAAGAAAAACAAAACTTTTCCTAATATGTTCTAAATTTTTCTTTAAAAAAAATCTAGCAAATAATCACAATATTGTAAAAATATTACCTGAGAATGTTGTGTGATGAGTGTTCTGTGAGTGAGTTGAATATAGAGGGTGTTCAAGAGAGAGACATTCACAATACAGAGACTGAGTTGAATATAGAGAGTGTTCTGTGAGTGAGTTGAATATAGACTGAGTTTCTGATATATGGAAGACATTCACAAACAGCAGCACTCACAATAAACTTATTCCCACGGCAAGAGGGACAGGTCCAGCTGGGACCCACAGACACGTGGAGGGCCGGGGGACTGAAGCTGCTGTGGGGGAACTGTGATGCCCACGTGATGTTGCTGCTGTGGGATGCTGTTGGATGGGAGTGCTGCTGTTTGATGGAACTGAAGCTGGCAGTTTATAAAAGGAAATCGAGTGCAAAGGACTCGGTTTTAAAGCATGGAAACCGAGTGCAAGGGACTCGGTTTCCATGCTTTAAAACCGAGTCCTTTGCACTCGTTTTCCAGGCGCAGAAGTCGACTTCTTTCAACTCGATTTCTCGCAATAATAAAATAAAAAACCCAGGAAATCGTCCCCTCTGAACTCGAGTTGTTATATTCCAAATTAGTTTCAAACGTTTCCTAACTAATGAAATAGTTTGGGTTTTGTAGTTATTTTCTGAAAAATCCCGATATCAACTCACCAAGGCAGGGTTTTGAGGAGTTAACGAACGAGGTGGTGTTGCTTTGCCAGCTACGCCACCCTAACGTCATCCGTCTCATCGGATATTGTATTGATGAAGGCGAAGGGTGCCTTGTCTACGAATTCATGGTCAATGGAAACCTGCGCCAACACATCTTGATCTGCGGCACTGACCACGATCCCCTCCCGTGGAAACAAAGACTAGCGATTTGCATCGGAGTCGCGCGTGGACTGCACTATCTTCACACTGGGCTAAAGCATACTATTATCCACCGTGCCGTGAAGATGGACAACATTCTGTTGGACGAGAAATGGGAGGCCAAGTTGGCAGGTTTCGGGTTGTCCAAGATGGGTCCCCCGAGTTTGTCAAAGGCTTTGATTAGGGTCGAATCTCAGGTGAGGGGTACTCTCGGATACCTGGATCCCGAATATTTGAGGACCGGGGAGCTGACCGATAAATCCGACGTCTTCTCTTTCGGTGTAGTACTGTTTGAACTACTCTGTGGCAGAAACGCATTGGAACATTTGGAAGATGAATATTGTCTTCTGATTGACCGGGTCAACAAATGTAAACAAGAAGGGACCATCAATGAGATAATTGATCCGTATCTGATGGGGAAGATAGCTCCAGAGTGTTTCAAGATTTACTTCGACATTGCCATTTCTTGTGTGCGAAATAAGGGAGAGGATCGTCCAGCAATGGGTGAAGTGGAGTTAATCCTTGAACATGCACTGCAGTTGCAAGAGAGCGCAGATGCTGCAAGGGAGGAAGGTGAATATGACTATCCCATTGATGAATTAACCTGTAGTGATTCTCCAATTGGGATGTACAGAGATAACAGATTTGCTTCTCTTACGGATTCAGATACCACCGAATTTTCCTACAATGATTAATCACAAACAGTTAATTAAATATTAAATATAATTGGAAAAGAGCCAATTTTGATGTGTTTCAGAATCACCGGAGATGATAAATACCGGTGCTGAATCCTTGTAATTTGGTTGAGTTCAATGTCTTTAGAGCTTGTTTGCTGCTTGTAAACGAATTTATTTTACCTATCCATATTGAGTTTCATGTAATTTCAGACTTTTTCTTTGCTGGTTTTCTGAGATTTAAGGTCATCATAGTTAAGTTTTTTAATGAATAGGTCATTTTGGTAGTACCGAGTGTCCTATAAATGGCATCATATATTATTTCAGTTTTTATATTATTGTTTAAATAGTTTGTTGCGATTTTGAATGTAATTATAATTCTAAAATATTGTATATTTATTCTATCTTATTATTATTAGGTTCTCCATAGAAGAGAACTTTAATTTGAATCTCCTTCCCTTATTGAAAAGTAAATTTTAAAAAAAAAAAAATTAGAATTATATCTTATTCGAGTTTGTAGCGCAATAGCTGCATTAATTTGCAGCTGGTTTTGTTAGGTTCTAAACGAACTAACAGATTTCAATCAAATCAATTTGTCACTTGTAGCTTTAAATTTGCAATGATCAAAATAATCTAGATATCATCCTCTTTTGCTTTGTTATTTCCATTGCCCAACAAATTGCTTTTGCTTCTCTTAAAGGAAAAATTTACCATGCATATATCAACCGTCATGGAATAGAGATATCACCGTCATGGAAAATGACATACATCTGGTTGCTGCTATTCTGCATTATATACTCTCAAGGTTTAGGCCATTATATACTAATATTTTTTATGCTGAATTGTAGTTTGAAGTTTTCACGGCGATGGATGCTATACAGTTTTCATTGATTGATGTGCATGACTTTCTTTGTATTTTGTAAGCCTGAATTAACAACGACAACAATCTCAACATTGTAAAGTACTACTGTTTTTTGTAAAACTTAATGCGATGACTTGGAGAAGGTTGGTCAGTCTTATTCACTTGCTTTCAAATGATTGTTTTTCCTTTGTTACAGAGTAAAATTCTTGTTTCAAAGACAATGTATTCTCTGTTTCCTGATGGAGAAGTTGAGCCCTTGAAATAATCACAAGATGCCTTTAGATCATTTCCACATTATGGTGCAAGATAGGTTAAGGGCCTTTTGTTTGTTGCAATGGCGATGGTCTTGAGTTGTAAGGCACAAGTGCCTTTTTCCTCCCACTTTGGCAGGACCAACACTAAGTAATAGCCTTTATGCTGCAAAATACTTAAGAAGGTCATAAATTGGTTCTCTGTATTTTACTATGGGGATCCCTCCTCAATTATTCATCAAACTGCTCAAGGTCTTTTACATTTATCAGTGAAATTGATTTGAGTGCATTTATCTGCCGTACAAGGATTAGTTGCACCAAGGGAATTTGATGCTATCAAACAAGGATGCCAAATTGGGAATTGTAAATTGTAATAAGGTAGCACAAAAGACATCTTCCAACCAAATACCTACCCCATGTCTATTATAATCCAAAAGCGGGCTAAAACAAAACTGAATAACAGAATATACTTAATAGAAACAGAAAATTATAGAATCTCAACTTAACGACATTTTTAAACGTAGAAATATGCAGGAATAGTTTACAATTATAAAAGATACTTTGAATATCCATATTCAAAATGAAACCAATAAAATAGCAAATGCATAGTGCATAGAGAATAAATTAAAAAAGAAATGTGGAAAAGGAAAGAGACATAAAAAGGAAAAGCCTGTAACCAGTGCTTTACGAACATTTTTCTCTTTCTAAGTGATTTAAGATCACCACTTCATGGAGTTTGAGAGCTTAAGAAGACATGAAGCTTAATTGGTTGTCATAGAAAATTTCAGATCATTGAATGATTATTGGGATTGCTTAACTATGTCTTTGTGGAAGTAATTTCAGAGATGAATGTATATAAAAACGTTACTATCAGAGATGAACAAAATGAAACCTGATCTTTCCAACTATCAGAGATGAATGAAATGAAACCTGATCTTTCCTACTCTATGATGAAGCTTTTGTTTTCTGGCGAAAGCTTTTATTGTCATATTTTTTTTAAGCGAAGTGTCCATGGCATCTGTTCCATAGCTTAAATACTCTTCAATTGTGATGAATGCAACCTGGAATATGTACTTTCATTCACTCCCCCTAAGATTTTGACTGCTTGGCAAGGGCTGGAAGATCAATGTTTTTGATTAAGGCGATGTCCTCAGTCAAAAGTTATGAAAGTCTGTATTCCAAAACTATCATCAAGCAAAGGAAGGTAAATTAACCAATTTGAGGCCTGCTGAATGGTAATTATTCCATTTTAGTTTGCAACTGGTTCAGAATTTTATCAGCAGCAACCAAGTTTCCCCACACTACTTTCACTCTCAAGTTGCAGAGGAGTTTAGTTCTTCAAGAAAAAGGATATGATGCAGATTGGTTCTTTGTGGACCATCTCAAAACCTCTCACATTGTCCTCTCTCTCTCCGAACATGTTCTGAGTAGCTAAGGCTGCTGATGCTTATAAAATTATTGACATCCATTTACATTTGCATTCCTAAGAAGAGTTTTCCAACTATCACGGTACGAAAGAAATTATCTTGAAGGTGACAAAGGATAATTCTCCTACTATGTAGAAGGCGCCAAATTTCTTTGAAGGTGACAAAGGATAATTCTCCTACTATGTAGAAGGCTCCAATGTATAACGATTTCTTGATGCTCCCTTCTTAACAATCTCAAGCCCACCATTGTCTTTCGAAGTTTTAGTTATTTTCTTACAAAGAGCAGAAGTTGCATTACTAGTCCGAAGAGTAGCATTCAAGTTCTCACCCATATTGACATCAGAGATGGGGAATCCCAGTTTCATTTTCGTAATCTATCACATCTATCTTCTCCCTAATGCATTTTTAGTTCAGGTTCAGTGCAAGTTGCAAGGTTAGCACCAACATGCACGAGTTTCCTTGGCTACCTTTCAAAGTCTACATCTTCAGGGAGCTTCACCATATGAGCTCCTAAAAACCAATACCTCTATTCTATTTGTAGTTGCTCAAAGACATTCTAATTACAGGATATGTGCTGAGAGCTCAATTTCAATCCCCAATAACAGTAATATGGTCGTCAAAGGACTGGCTAGAAAATGACGCTTCAAAGAAGCATCAAGCAAGTTCTCAATAAGCCCTCCATTCATGTAGGCAAAATGTGTCCCATTTTCCCTTAATTTGACATGACTCATGGGGAAATAATTTGCATATCCTAAATGTAACATTCCAATATTTTAATCTCGAAAATTTAAAATACAAAATAAGGTCTCCTAATTGAATATATTTAATACTTGAGTCAATAACTCAATAATCTACGGTCTCCAAAAGATCAAATCATCTAGACTTTTTTTAAGACAAAGTAAACTCCCAAAACAATATTTGAATATCAGTTATGTAAAAAGCAAAAATGTGTGTTTGGAAATTCAGTTATATTGCACTTGAAGGCAAAAATGATCACTCCTTAATAATATACTGTACCAATAAAACTATCTACTTTTCAAAAAATAAAAAATAAAACTATCTAGGGTAAATAATATGAAAAATATTGAAATAAGTCAAATAAACCAATAAAGTAGGATGTTATACACCATTGGATGAGACATTAATGAGAAGTCAAAAAGATGGTTCCCTCCAAAAGGAAAAATCCCCATTTAGCATTTATGTCAAAGTATTAACTAATGGAAAATGCATTTATTTCAATGTTTTTTTTTTTTTTTAATGGAAAAAGGAAAAAATTTGTGTACATTTATAACTTATTGCTTTGAATAGATATGGATGGATCTTAAAGCTATGGGAAATGAGGGAAGAAAACTTTTCAATTTTTTTGCATAAGACTAACTGCAATGCAGAATTGTAAGAAGTGGATTCAATAAATTAGGTAAATATTATTTGTCTCCACATTTGTCTAAGATAACTAAATCCCCATTTCCATTGCACTTAAAAATTAAACCTCCATAATTTTTCTCATAGTATCTTTGGTTTTCTTTCTGTGAGGTTAAACTTCCAAAAATTTTCTCATAGTATATTTGGTTTTCTTTTTGTGTGGTATGTTAATTTTCAAAATATTATGGTCGTTTTAAATTTTTTTTTTTTAGATTTTATGTATACATGTTTACTTATGTAGTATTGTAATGTATTTATGCTTATTTTTTCATATTATGTGCCAATTTATATTTTTGGTTTTCTGTATGATGCATATACTTGGTAAGGATTTCTTTTTGGCTACTTTTAGTTCAATTAAAATTTGGAGATTAAATTGTGATATTATTGCATCACTATGACATTATTTTTTTTTTTTTTCCTATTTTATCATGAAATTCTAGAAGTTCGTATAGCTAATTGATATATAAAGCATAAATCATACAAGAAAGACACTTAAGAACCAACAGATTTGTAGGTGACAATGTGAACTGTGATCTGGTGAAATTTCTTGTTTGCATGAATTAGAGGAATTTCCCCCCAATGTATTTAGTTTAAATTTAGTTTTAGTAGAAAACTTCATAGATGAACTATGACTAACAATAATAGTGGAAAGTATAAGGTTTTGCCAAATGGCGCATTCTATGCAAAAAAAAAAGTTTAAATATTCTCAAAATAAGAACAAATTAAATATTGCATTTTTGTTTCATTTGGTTCAATGTTTCAAGACTTTTCTAATTAAAAAACAAATATTATTTATATCCTTTGATTTAATGTTTCAAGAATTTTCATTTGTTATACATACACACAAACCTCTTTACATTTTAATTCACTATTTTTACCTCTTGTACTTCTACCTTTTTATATATACCTACCCATAACCCTTCATGTTATCCCATGTCAAATACACATAGACTAAAAACGATGTCATTTACCTTCAATCTTTCAACAACACCTACCTAGCTTTAACACCGTTGTTTCTTTTTATCCTAACCCGTATGAGTTGGTTACAATCAACGAAGTGGGGCTTGCATTTTATATTGAAAGACAACAGCAATTACTATTTTGACGTTAAGGTAAAACGTTGTGGATTTGTTAGTTTTGTAAATGATGTGATTGACTGTGAGGGTTTAGGATGCGTATTTGTTTTTAGAATTAAGTTGAAAGGAAAAAAATACATTCTATATCAACTTTTATTCTATAATATTCCGCCAAAGTTTTTTTTTTTTTTTTTTATTTCTCATTACTTCAATTGAATATTTATAATGAATATGTGTACAATTTATAGTTGTTGCTTTTTATAATGAACTCATTAAAAATAAAGTTCTATAATAATTATGCTATAATATTTATACAACATTTTTTAAAATCATCTTACATAAAACATTATAACATTATCCGTGCATTGAGTAATATACTAGTTTAAACTAACTAAAAACTCACATCAATTACTAATTACTATAACTATATAAAATATAAAACAACAAGACAAAATATTAGTGCTACGTAGAGTTCAAATTGGAAAGAGCAGCACACCAAATTTGACCCGTGCAACATATGAAACCGACATGGCGCTACTTCTTGTTCAAATTCCTTGCATTGATTAAATTCAAAGCAATCGGTAATGGTATACAGCAAAGCTGCCTAGTGTCCACTGCCTACCCTTATATGCTCATGTAAACAATCAAAAATGTAAAAAAGGGCGGTGTAGTTCACATATTCAATTATAAAAATTAAAAACACTGTGTGTGTATATATATTTCCAAAAAACAGGAAAAAAAAAGGCGGTGACCGAAGCCTCAAATGAAAGGAATTTCAGAGTTATTTAGGCCGTCCAGGAAGAGAAGATCAGACGAAACAAAACAATCTGATTTAGTTCTTCCTGGGGATTATGCCGCCGTTTTTCACTCGCTGAGATCAAAATAGCTACCAATAACTTCGATGAATACTTCGTAATTGGTCAGGGGGATTATGGGAAAGTATACAAGGGGTTTATCGATGACCCTACTACAATAAGCGTTGCAATAAAGCGTGTGAACATCGATTCAAGGGCGGGTTTTCACGAGTTAAAGACTGAGTTGTTGTTGCTATTGCAGCTACGCCAATCTAACCTCGTCCCTCTCATTGGATATTGTCTTGATCATCAACAGATGATCCTAGTCTACCAATTCATCTTCAATGGAAACCTCGGCGAACAACTCTACGGCACTAACCACGATAATCCCCTCCCGTGGAAACAAAGACTCCGGATTTCCATTGGAGTGGCGCGTGTTCTGCATTACCTTCACACTGGGCTTAAGCATACCATCATCCACCGTAACGTGAAGCCGAGTAACATTCTGTTGGACGAGAAATGGGAACCCAAGTTGGCAGATTTCGCGTCGTACAAGTTGGGTCCACCGAGTTTGTCAAAGGCTTTGATTAGGGTGGATTCTAGTCCCTACTACTCTGTAGTACAGAGTAGTATTTTAGGGATCCGCCTTCTGTCCGCAATCCAACGTGTCCAGTGGCACTGTCCACTGGACAGAAGCCGAATCCGTACTTTAGAACACTAATATACCGAGTATTTCGTATGCGGGGAGCTGATTGATAAATCCGATGTCTATTCTTTTGGGTTGGTACTGCTGCAACTACTCTGTGGCAGAAAAACATTAGAGCAGCGGCATCTTCTTGAGTGGGTCAGAAAATGCAAACGAGAAGGGACCATCAATGAAATAGTTGATCCGTACCTGATGGGGAAGATAGCTCAAGAGTGTTTCAAGAAATATGTCGACATTGCCACTTCTTGTGTGCAAAAAAAGGGAAAGAATCGTCCCACGATTGGTGAGGTGGAGGTAATCCTTGAACACGCAATGGAGTTACAAGAGAGTGCTGATGCTGCGAGGAAGGATGTGGATCCTGGTGGTGATCATTATAACTATCCCATCGTTGATTATACCTGTAGTGCTTTTCCCCCTGAGCCTGAGCCAGAGGAATCTGTTCCAGATTCAGATATCACTGCCACGATATGGGAAAAATTTTAAGGTGTGCTCCTGTTTTGAGGAAGTGGATCTGATTTTAGTATGTTAGATTTTTTATGTTGAATTATAGTTTGAAGTTTTCATGGTGATGAATGCTACACAGTATTCATAGATTGATGTACATAACTTTGTTTGTATTTCACTATTTTGTATGCCTGAATTAACAACCACAACAATCTCAACATTGTCAAGACTTTTTTTTTTTTTTTTTTTTGGGTAAAACGTCATAAGATAACTTGGAGAAGGTTGGTCAGTCTTATTCACTTATTTTTAAATGATTGATTTTTCTTTGTTAAAGAGCCACTTGTTTCAATGACAATGTATTCTCTGGTTTCCTGATGGGGAAGTTGAACACTTGAAATAATCACAAGTTGCCTCTAGATCATTTCAACATTTATGATGCAAGATAGGTTAGGGGCCTTTTGTTTGTTGAAATGGTGATGGTCTTGAGTTGTTAGAGATAGTGCCTTTTTCCTCCAAAGAGCCCACTTTGGCAGGACCAACACTAAGTTATAGCTTTTATGCTGCAAAATACTTAAGATGGTCATAAATTGGTATAGACTCCAGATCTTAACTTTTACTAATAAAACTAGAACTCATATTTTGACAATAAACAAACCCTTAATTAGACTGATAAACTAAAAAGCCTGTAAAGTAATAAAAAACAATTTTTTTTTTTAAATAATAATTTTGATAGGTAATAGAAGACAACTTGAACTAAAATTCCAAGCTATGATTGCAGGGATTGCACATTCACCAACTGCAGGTGATATGCTCCTGGCAAGAGATTAGGAGGTTTGACTGTTTGGGATGTAAAATTAAAATAAAAGAATTTATTAGGTGTGATCATATTCCCAAGATTTTTTTTATATCACCCTTATACAGTCATATCATAAGGAATTAGTTGATAATTTGATTGGTTCTCTTGGTTTAAACTTGTCCTTTAGACCTTTGAACCTACTACTGAATCTATCATAGGTGTTCCCCCACTTCCCCTGAGTAAACATTGTACTGAACCATGATAAATGAGGAAATTGGCTGAAATCAATCGGTTTGCTTGGTGTCTAAAACACCCATATGTACTGCATGTGTGCATTCATGCTTGAAATTGGATTGAATGGCTTTTAGGCACACATGGAGTCAATAATCAAAAAACCAAATTCAATACCATGAAACCAAGGTGTGTGGCATCTTGATAATTTAAAAGAACTTTAAGCTTTCCATTCATATATTCATTCTTCTCTTGGAAAGGACCTGTATATGTTTAAAACCTATGAAGATTTGTGTGTATTTGTATAAAACTATTTTTAAATTTCAGGTGGCAGGTTGCAAGTTTTTATTGGGCAATAATTTTATTTTATTTTCTTATCCAAATTCCTTTGGATTAAGATGTTATGAGTTCAGTTTTGCAACCTTTTATGCTGCACTTCATTTAGAAATATTTTGTCAGGGTGAATCTCCAACTTTATCTTGCCCTGCCTCCACCTCCTCTATTTTCTTTTAGATGAATCATCTCCTACTGCCCAAATGTCTGAACTTTTCTTTTATTTGACTTATAAAGTTGATGTGTTTTGCAAGTATACTGTTGATTATGAAGCTCTGCAGATGCCAAGTTCCTCATTCTTACATCGTCCCAGATCTATTTTATCATCTTGATTGAAGTTGTTAACTTGAAAGTTTAAACTACTGGTTGTTGTCTCTTGGCTATCTGGATTTCGGTGCCGTTTGGTGATTTAATTCTCTCTCTCTCTCATTCATTAGCAGGAGCATGAAATCAAGGATTTTGACTACCTATCCAGTTGCATTTCCAGCGGATTCAACTGGAGAAGTAGTTGACAGGAGACCGGACCTTGAAATGCCTAACATTAGTCAAGCTGTTCACAAATTGCAACATGTATCATGGGTACCACTTGGTAAACACAATGTCGGTAAAGAATCTCCCCCCCCCCACCCCCCCCCCCCCCCAAAAAAAAAAAACCCCCTTCGATTTATAATTTGTGCTCTATGGACATATATATCATTTACTATTTTCATCGATCAGACTAGCAGCATATAATTAAAAGACTTAAGTGCCAATTCTTCTTGAACATTTTCTCTTTCTAATTAAGTGATTCAAGCTCACCATTGAATGGACTTTGAGAGCTTGAGTACGCATAAAGTCAGATCATTGAATGATTATTGGGATTGCTTAATTATCTTTTGGCGGAAGTACAAAAAAATTTCTATCAGAGATGAATGAAATGGAAACCTTATCTGTCCAACTCTATGATGAAGCTTTTAATTTTAGGTGAAAGCTTTTGTACTCATATTGATTTGAAGCAAGATTCCATGTCATCTTTTCCATTGCTTAAAATTTTCCAATTGTCTTGAATGTACGCTGGAACTTTTACTTTGATTCAGCTCCCTAAGATTCTTTATGCTGGGCAAAGGCTGCAAGATCAATGCTTTTAATTAGCTAGGGCAATGTCCTTAGTCAAAAGTTATGAAAATCTACATCCGTGAAGTGGTGTGAACTGTCATTAGGCAAAGGAAGGTAAATTAATTGATCAGGGGCTTGCTGAATGGTATAATTAATCCATTCCAGTTTGCAACTGGCTTAGGATTTTGCTCGCAGAAACCTTGCTTCTCCACATTGCTTTCACTTTTGAGTGGCAGTGGAGTTCAGTTCATCAGAAAAGAGGATATGATGCAGATTGGCAGACTATATCAAAGACCTCTCCATGTAGCTAAGGCTGCTGGTGCTTATAAAATTTATTGACATGCATTCACATTTGCATGCCTAGGAAGACTTTTCCCTCCTACTTTGTAGAAGGCACCATTGTTTCTCTGAGTTTTTGTTATTTTGTCACAGAGCAGATGCATCACTTATCCCAAGAGCAGCTTTCAAGTTCTCACTCATATTGACGTCAGAGATGGGCATCCCAGTTTCATCTTAATAATCTATCACATCTATCTCTACGCTAATGCATTTGAAGTGCAGCTCTAGTGAAAGCTGCAAGGTTAGGGCCAATATGAACGAGTTTCCTTGGGTACTTCATCATATGAAATCCGAAAAACCAATGCCTCTCTCTATATAGTTACGCAAAGACATTCTAAATATAGGGTATATGTTGTTAGCTCAATTTGTAGCTTCAAGGGGCCAAGATTGGTTAAAACAATAAGGCTTCAAAGAAGCATGAAGCAAGTTCTCAATAAGACTACCAATCATGTAGGCAAAATGTGCACTCTTCTCCCCTAACTTGACATTGGGCCAACGATTTACAAAGCCTAAATATAACGCTTCCTTATTTTATTCCCAAAATTTAAATTGCAGAATGAGGCTCCTAATTTAATCATTCTCTCAATAATCTAGCAGTCTCCAAAATGACCAAAAAATCTAGACTGTTTTCAAGACAAAGTACACTCCCAAAATAATATTTGAATCTCAATTACGTAAAAACAAAAAATGTGTGCTTGAAAACTTAGTTATAGTCTAGTAGTATCAAGGCAAAAATTATCACGCCTTAGCAATATCTTATGCCTAGAAAACCGTGGGAAAAATTAATGGATGCCTAAGTGCATTGATTTAAGGTATATTTTGTAGAAAATTTTTATGCGAAAAAATAACTGTTTTTTGAATTTTTTTTTTATATTTTCCATAACTCATTTCCATTAACTAATTCCCATATGGGCATTGTTAGCTGGACTGTGTAAATAATCTAAAAAATATTGAAATAATAGATAATGAGTTACACTGCCCAGGATATTATACATTATTGGATGAGACAAAAGAGTCAACAGGATGGTTCCAAAAATCAAAATTTGATGAAGGGCAACTAGAACCAAACATAGAAAACATAATAAATTTTCTAAACTACACTAACAAATACTTAGTGTCAACAGGCGAATTTCCTAAAGAGTCAACAGGCGAACTACTCTTCTTTGGACGATGTTTACTCGTTATCTTCTAGATGACACCCATCAACAATGGCTGATTTTTGCGTCCCCATCAATATTTATTTTTTATTAATTTATTTATGCTATTACTATTTAAGGGGGGGTTTTAAGCCATTAAGATGGACACTAACTCTTGGATATCCAAAAATATCATCTCCCTACTCATTTACAGGTTTTCAATTAAAGGGGAAAAATTCGTAAAATAAAAGCTTTCAATTTAAAACCCTCCACTAGATCAACATTCTCAACAGTTTACAATTTTCTTATTTCTTATCCTTTTGAAATTTAATCAAAAGCACTCTATTTTCCTCCTCATCTCTTGTTTTTTTTTTAAATTTAAACAAAAACATTATTATTTTTTTTATTTTTATTTTTTGCTTTTTATACGTTCTCTTTCATTTTGAATTCAAATTGACTACATATTTTCAGTGCACAAAAATAGATGAATGAATGAAAAATTATGATATAAAACCAACAAATAATAATAATAATAATAGTATTATTATTATTATAATATTTTAATTGTTATAAATATTTATTTATCTTAGTTTGGGCCCATCCACTAGAATTTAGTTAATTAAGAGTCTATATATTTCATTGTGGCATAGTGGTATACAGCAGAGATACCTTCCTATCCTTATCTTGTTCTAAGAGCGTCTCCAACAAGCTCTCTAAATCCAAAATTTGGAAAGTAAAACCCACAAATGCTTGCTCCAACAGTCTCTCTAATTCATTGTTCATTAGCAAAAAATTGTTCATTTTGCTAATGAACAATAGCTCTCTTGGTCTAATGACCTGTAGGGCGTAAATGATTTATGGGCCAAGCCGAGGAGGATTATGACCCAAGTTCAACAAAATAGCCTTTGGGTACCGCCGAGGGTAGTTCAGTCCTCGGCAGACCCAAAGTTCCCCCTCGTAAAGAAGGGTAAAAATGGTATAAAACTGAAACTCGGAAAAAAGATCTAAAATATCCAGGGAAAGCTGCTGTTACTACCATTTAATGCTCTGAACCTGACAGAGCCGTATTTTTTGGCTTTTACAACCATCCCTAACGACTTTGAGTATGGACTGATGGGACAAGTATCAACCTTGAAAAGTTTAACCCTACGCGTGGACGAAGGACAGTGGACGCGAGCTAGTATAAAAGGAAGAGTAAGTAATCTATAGAAGGGGTTGGGAAAACTGGCCAAAAACCAGAGCCTCCCAGCCCACCTCCAGGAGAAAGACTCCAGGGGTGTAGGAAAACAAAAACTCGTACGAACACCGCGAAAAACCCACCGCCTGTCAACCAAGGCCTAGCCTTCCAAACCCACGCTCTACAAATGATATTGTTAGGGGCCTTTTTACGTGCGAACCCGACACTGTTACGGTCCGCCACGAATCGCGTCCTTACAATTGGCGCCGTCTGTGGGAAAGGCTTGTGTGTTGGTGTAGGAAGTGGGTCGATAGAGTTTCTTCGTTATATCTAACCGTTGGTTATAGAGTTCTAGTATAAAGTTCTGTTAGGGACTACGTTTCTTGACTAGGGGCTGGGTTGAGGAGCTAACTCCCTTAAAGCCAAGGTCCCCTGTAAAGAGCAAACTAGGCACTTGGTAGCGTTAACCGTATGGATAAACTCTAGGAGCTTGGCTGAGGAGCTAACTCCCCTAAAGCCAAGATCCCACACAAAGAGAAAACTAGGTTTTGGACAGAACCAAGGCATTGCAAAGTCCTCGGACTCAAGCCTCAGGGGAAACCAACTACCTGGATGTAATGAAAACTAGGTTTTGGACAGAACCAAGGCATTGCAAAGTCCTCGGACTCAAGCCTCAGGGGAAACCAACTACCTGGATGTAATGAAAACTAGGTTTTGGACAGAACCAAGGCATTGCAAAGTCCTCGGACTCAAGCCTCAGGGGAAACCAACTACCTGGATGTAATGAAAACTAGGTTTTGGACAGAACCAAGGCATTGCAAAGTCCTCGGACTCAAGCCTCAGGGGAAACCAACTACCTGGATGTAATGAAAACTAGGTTTTGGACAGAACCAAGGCATTGCATGGTCCACCGGACTCAAGCCTCAGGGGAAACCAACTACCTGGATGTAATGAAAACTAGGTTTTGGACAGAACCAAGGCATTGCATAGTCCTCGGACTCAAGCCTGTGGGAAAACCAACTACCCGGATGTGGAAAACTAGGTTTTGGACAGAACCAAGGCATTGCATAGTCCTCGGACTCAAGCCTGTGGGAAAACCAACTACCTGGATGTGGAAAACTAGGTTTTGGACAGAACCAAGGCATTGCATAGTCCTCGGACTCAGCCTGTGGGAAAACCAACTACCCGGATGTGGAAAACTAGGTTTTGGACAGAACCAAGGCATTGCATAGTCCTCGGACTCAAGCCTATGGGAAAACCAACTACCTGGATGTGGAACCAACTATGGCACGTAAACCTCAAAATCCATCCGAAGAGGACTCCTAGTTCACAAATGGGTTAATACCTTGAATGCATGGATTCCACAATCTGCCCTCAAGTCCCTAGTGTCAAAGGGGTTGATCCGGTACGACGCAATTCATTACCCAAAAACACAATCAAAGTCCCTCGCTACTTAGCTACCCTTTCAGACGAATTATTTAGAGATTATCGTTCTCGGACATTGGTCTAGCATGCATCGCGTAGTACTCAGCGCTTATCCTGGTTAGTTCCAAGAATTTAATTTATTGAAAGTTATCATTGTTATACTTGATAATATTTGTGAGTTTGAATTAGTAGGAACCTGTATTAAAGCATTTTTTCTGCTCGGAATATCCTTAAGAGCAAGCTTGCATTTAATATTCATGCATAAAGTAGTTGTTACGGAGAAGAAAGATATGTATAGAGAAATGGACTCATGTTCTATTAAGACAAAGAAACAGTACAGTGTACAATGAAAAGCTGAAACAAGCTTACACTAAAGCTGACTACATAAGTAAAGGGAAATACAAGCGAGTGGAGAGAAAGCCGTGGGGACAGCTCAGACGAGAGGTTGGCTACTGCGCCAAGTTGTTGTCTAAGGAAACTATTCCTCGACACTTCTGCATGCCCATAACTCAGGCAGCCAAAGAACCTGACCTCAGGCTAACACCATCTACAGAAAAGGCGCAGGGAGCCGGAAGTTGGGAAGCCCCCGCAAGAATTTGCCGGTTACAAGGTAGACAGTGCTGATGGTGGAAATTCCTTCTTCGGACATACCAAAAATCTGGCATGACCAGAACCTGCTTCGGATTTTGACTAAAAGGGGGGGAGACACCCTCCCCCCTCCGTAGAAGTGTAAATTTCTCTTAAGTTTATGCTTTCTTGGCCCGTGCATCACTCCTTCGAGTCTCGGGAGGGCACGGCGCCTCCACGGTGGAGAAAGTTCTTTTTCCCTAACCCTCGCCTCAAACATGATTTCCTAAAGGAGGAAGCTGAAGGATTTGTGCGTAGGAAAAGTAACTTTCTCTCCTATTTATATCAAAAGATAAGATAGTAGCATTTAATTCACGCAGCGTCCCAAGGAACGCTACAGACAAAATGTCTCTGACTCGATTTCCAACGTCATCTGCAACCCTGAAGTTAGAGGAGTCTCGAGAAGGCGCACCTCGAATACTGGGACGCCCAGAAAATATCGCGTGCCTGAGAATACGGAAATACCCCCTAATTTTGGGCCCAGTCAACTCACGGCCCAGGCCCGATTCAGCACAAGGGCCCGGGGACAGAACCTAGGTCTTGAATGGTCCTCGGACTCAAGCCTATGGGAAACCAAGTACAAAAGATGAAAATTACAAGTGTTGGACAGAACCTATGTCTTGCATGGTCCTCGGACTCAAGCCTATGGGGAAACCAAATACTTGGGTAAGTAAAGGTTTGAATTTCGTAAGATGGGCTACTTGATAAAAACGTCAAGTCACTTCGTCTACGGCTTAAACACCATAGAAGGTTAAGGCCAATAAGGGGGTAAGGAAGGTGGTGGGACACCCCAGCATTTAGTCGTATAAGAGGGCTATTCATTTGGCAGGGGATATGTCCTCGGACGGTTATTTCTCACACGGCATCAAGCCATCGGTTCTCTCCTCGGCTAGTTCCGGGTAAGTACTATTTTTTACGGGTCGGCCTTATTGTGCCAAGCACTTCTATTAAAGCTATGGCGACATCATTTTATTATCAAGTATTTTGGTCTTAGTCGTCATTGATTTAGATGCTATATTATTGTGCCGAGCAGCGCTTGCAAATTTATGAAAACATAGAGACATAACATGCGAAATAAGGTAGACAACAATTTTTATTAACATAAAAAAATATTACAACATACAAAAAGGGGCTCAAACGAGCCTATACAAAATGTAAACTGCCTAAGCAACCATTACATCTGTAGTACAGAAAAGTAAACTGTCAAGCGTCTTTTAAACTCGTCTTCAAAGTTTCTCCAATCTCTGCCTCATTGCTGCTCATACTAAGAGAGGGACTCACTTTAAAAAAGAAAATGAATGAAGAAGAAGGAAATAGTAAGGAAGAAATCAATGACGAAGATGAAGGGGATGAATAAAGAAAATGGAGGACATGAGTAAAGAAGGAGGAGAAGAGGAGAGAGAGATGAAGAGACAAAGAGAGAAACAAAAGATAGAAAAGAAACAGCACCAGGGCGGAACTGGTGCTGGGAAGACAATAAGAAGAGGGAGGGAGAGGGCACCAAGGAGCAAAAGAGGGAGAAGCAGAAGCACTTAGCCCCTGCCTCAGCCCTGACTCCTAACACGCCGGTGCCATATTAGGTACGCTCGTGAGGAGCCGGATGGTAACGATCTTGGGTGTTCTCGACTCAGTCACGTCGAAAGTTTGACGTGACGAGTCCCTGCTTCGGATTTTGACTGAAAGAAGGATGAGGTTGATTTTGAGTCTTCGCCATCCTTGTCCCGATCGGGCCATGATAAGCTTTATCGGAACGTGGCGTTTTTGGGAGGGGTGGGGCTTTTGCATCCCTTGATGTTATGGTAAAGTATTTTACGATTAAGTGTATAAACCAGCGAGTAAACCGAATCCTAAGGGAGGCTAAGTATTCCAGAGTCGCAGGGGGATGAAAAGGGATTTTTGGTAAAAACAATAACCTCCTCCTGTCCTACTTATACAGAGGGCGGAGCGGGGGGCATTTAATAGGTTCAGATCTCCAAATGAATCAGCAAACCCAAACACGCCGGTTCCACTTCTCCACCCCATCAAAATAAACCGTCGAATTAAAGTAGTCTCGTAAATAGTGATTATTCAAAGCGCGTTTTGGATACCCCAAGCGATAAGAACGCCTCAAGCGCGAAATTAAAAACTATCTCGTAGACCGGTGAATCTCTTGGGCATATGAGGAACCGCCAGCATGTTTAATAGGCCGAATGGATTGGGCCACAAGAAGAAGTTTGGCGTCACCAAAACCCCCCTGTCCAGCCCAGCGGTTGGACAGCCGGGTTTTGAGGGGCTAATGTAGGGCGTAAATGATTTATGGGCCAAGCCGAGGAGGATTATGGCCCAAGTTCAACAAAATAGCCTTTGGGTACCGCCGAGGGTAGTTCAGTCCTCGGCAGACCCAAAGTTCCCCCTCGTAAAGAAGGGTAAAAATGGTATAAAACTGAAACTCGGAAAAAAGATCTAAAATATCCAGGGAAAGCTGCTGTTACTACCATTTAATGCTCTGAACCTGACAGAGCCGTATTCTTTGGCTTTTACAACCATCCTTAACGACTTTGAGTATGGACTGATGGGACAAGTATCAACCTTGAAAAGTTTAACCCTACGCGTGGACGAAGGACAGTGGACGCGAGCTAGTATAAAAGGAAGAGTAAGTAATCTATAGAAGGGGTTGGGAAAACTGGCCAAAAACCAGAGCCTCCCAGCCCACCTCTAGGAGAAAGACTCCAGGGGTGTAGGAAAACAAAAACTCGTACGAACACCGCGAAAAACCCACCGCCTGTCAACCAAGGCCTAACCTTCCAAACCCACGCTCTACAAATGATATTGTTAGGGGCCTTTTTACGTGCGAACCCGACACTGTTACGGTCCGCCACGAATCGCGTCCTTACATGACCTATTGTACATTAGCAAAAGAATTAATGGGAATAAAAAATTCAACACACCCATTAAAATATTCAATTTTTACTCAACAATCACAACGGTTACAACTCAACCATTCCAAATCTTTTCTCTCTCAAACATCTCTAAACTCTATCACAATTAAAATACAAACTCAAATCACAATCTTAAAACTAATCAAATCATAACCAAAAAAAAAAAAAGGCAAGTCTGACCCATCTGAACTACTGTAGAGAGGAGGACGAGCAGTGGTGGAGAGGACGAGTTATCCACCGGCGATCTCTATTTGTAAGATAGAGAAAGAAAGAGAGAGCTCTTATTCTCTCATGTCTGGATGAAGTAGTAGGAGAAAAAAGAGGAAAGGAGGAAAAAAAAAAGAGAAAGAAAGAGAGAGCTCTGGTATTTTCTGGAGTTTGCATGAAGTGGTAGGGGACAAAAGAGGAAAGGAGGGAAAAAAGAAAAGAGTAAGGATACATGTGTGGAGGAGAAAAAAGAGAGAAAAAGAAAAGAAAAGAAGAAATCACATGGATAATAATAAAAAAATAAGGGGAAAAAAAAAAAGAATAAGAAATTAAAATTAAGAAATGTTATTATAATATTTTCACAATAAATTTTAAGTGGTAAGTTGTTACCGACTATTATTGGTGAGAAAAACATAATTTCAGTGGTGATTGGTGAGTTTAAATTAAAACTAGCAATACTTTATCACCTAGTAAAATTTTTTGTGAAAGTATTTAAAAAATTAAATATTATAAATGTAGCATTTTTATTTAAATTTTTTAAAAATTATTAGTTAAAATTAGGTGACCTACAACTCACTCATTAGGATAAATTTAAAAATATTACCATTGGAAAGTTCAAAAATATGGTTGTTGGATATTTTAAAAAATATAGCCATTAGAATTAAATGAAAAAAAAACATAAAAAATAAAAAAATAAAATAAAATTTAAATTAAAAGATAAAGAGTTTATTGAAAATTGTATTTGAAAAATAAACTAACCCTACTTCAGAAAACTAAAAAATATTTAAAAAGACAGCTAAAAATGCTCTTAGAAATGCGGGATTTGGATAGCGTAAAATTGACTGAGAGTTATCTATATTTCTTTGTTCTCCTCCACTTGTTAGTTTGTCTGTTTTTGGAAGGGGATCTTATCCGTGATCGCTGGGACAAGCAGCCACAATCTACTCCCCTACTGCATCATTTCAAGCTCGTTGGTATGAAAGGTATTTCAGAATCTATATCAAAGTTATTAAGGAAGTCCTGGAATAGAAGATCAGACAAATCTTATTCAGTTCTTCCGTGCCGTCGATTTTCACTCCCTGAGATCAAGACAGCTACCAATAACTTGGACAGTAATTTACTAAAAGGTGAGGGGGCTTATGGTTATGGGAAAGTATACAAGGGGTTTATTGATAATCGTACCATAGGCATTGCAAAAAGGACTGTGAATATCAAGTCATGGTCGGGTTTGGATGGGTTAATGAAGGAGGTGGTGTTGCTTTGCCAACTACGCCACCCTAATGTCGCCCGTCTCATCGGATATTGTGTCGAGGATGATGACAAAGGGTTTCTTGTGTTTGAATTCATAGTCAATGGAAACCTGGGCGACCACCTTTGCGGCACTAACCGCCATGAACCCCTCTTGTGGAAACAAGGACTCCAGAGTTGCATTGGAGTGGCACGCGCATTACACTATCTTCACTCCAGGGTGAAGCACAGTATCATCCACCATAATGTGAAGATTAGCAACATTCTGTTGGATGAGAAATTGGAGGCCAAGTTGATCGATTTCAGGGATTGCAAGATGGGTCCTCCGAGTTTGTCAAAGGATTTACTTTGGATAGAGTCTGAGGAGGTGGTGGGTACCTTAGGATACTTGGATCCCAATTGTCTCCTCAACAAGGTGCTGACCGATAAATCCGATGTCTACTCTTTTGGTGTGGTATTGTTGCAAGTGCTCTGTGGAAGAAAAGCAGCAGAACGTGAATCGGAGAGGGATCAGATTAATCGAGCTTTATGGCCCCAAATATGCATACAAGAAGGGACCTTCAGTCAGATAATTGATCCGTATCTGATGGGGAAGATAGCCCCAGAGTGTTTCAAGATACATTGCCACTTCTTGTGTGCGATTTGAGGGTAAAGATAGTCCCACGATGGGTGAAGTGGAGGTAATCCTTGAAAAGGCACTGGAGCTGCAAGAGAGCGCAGATGCTGCGAGAAAGGATGTGGATCCTGGTAGTGATCAATATAACTATCCTGTTCTTGAATATACCTTTAGTGCTTCTCTGCTTGAGCCTAAGGAATCTATTTCGGATTGGAATAGCACCACATCAGCTGAATTGTCCTTGGAGGCTTGGACATCTTCGTCCAAAACCCAAACGGCCAATGATTAACCACAATCAATTATCAAAATCACATTTCCAAGGATAGGGATGCTCCTCTCCATTTCAAAGTTAGGAGTAACCAAAACGAGAGCACAGTGGCTGAGTAGTTTTTGCTCTGCTTTAGGAACAGAACTGGGAAATGGATCTGATTTTTTAGTTCTGTTAGATTTTTATGTTGAAATGTAGTTTGAAGTTTTCGCGGTGATGGATGCTACACAGTATTCATAGATTGATGTACATGAACCTACTACTGAATTGATATCATAGGTTTCCTCCCAACCCCCCCGAATAAACATTGTACTGAACCATGATAAATGAGGAAATTGGCTGAAATCAATTGGTTTGCTTCGTGTCTTGAATACCCATGTGTAGTGGATGTGTGCATTTGTGCTTGAAATTGGAATTCAATACCATGAAAACAAATTGTGGCAGCTTGATAATTTAAAAGAACTTTAAGCTTCCAGTTATATATTCATTCTTCTCTAGGAAAGGACCCGCATATGTTCATATGAAGATTTGTGCATGTTGGCATGAAACTATTTTTAAATTTCAGGTGCCAGGTTGCAAGTTTTTATTGGGCATATAATTTCATTTTACCAAATCTATGTGGATGAAGATGTTATGAGTTCAATTAGCATATTTTCTGTTGATTAAGTCTTGTGCAGCCTTTTATGCTGCACTTCATTTGGAATATTTTGTCAAAGTGAATCTCCAACTTTATCTTGCCTCTGCCTTCACCTTCTCTATTTTCTTTTATATGAATCATTTAATTTCCTACTGCCTGAATGTCTGAACTTTTCTATTGACTTGTAAATTTGATGCGTTTTGCAACTTTACTGTTGTTTTTGAAGCTCTACGTATGCCGAGTTCCTTATTCTTACATAGCCCCTGATCTATTTTATTATCTTGATTGAAGTTGTTTACTTGAAGCAGCATTTGGTGATTTAATTCTCTCTCTCATTAACAGGAGCATGAAAAAAATAAAAAAAATCTTGAGTTTACTTCAAAGTCAAGATTTCAAAGTTTGTGTAATTGTCTGTAATAGACATTCCCCAATAATTAAATGAAAAAATTATGCTACATGCAAACATTACTAAAATTGTGATTTTAAGTTCCAACTTAAAATTAGGAATTCAATTGTTTTGGGCTGTGTAGATTAGGAGTGGCAAAATTCGACACGATGCATGAATTTAATATGACACAACACAACATGAAATTAACAGTTATGAGTTGAGTCTTAATAGGATTGTATCATATTTAGGTTGACATAACTTACCCGTTTAATAAACGTGTCAGGTTCGTGTCCCACCCATGACACCCACTTAACCTGTTTATATCCCATTTAACTAAATGACTATTTAACTACCCTTCAAACCTTAGATATATAAACTTATTAGTAGTTTTGGTTTATTTTCTTTCACATGTTATGACTTATGATTAATTATTTGTGATATTAAGATATGTTCTAATTTTAAATGATTATTTGTGATGTAATTAATTATTAGTTTTGAATTTTACATTAGAAAAATTTATTTGTTTGGTTTTTTATAGTTTGGGTCAATTTGGTTAATATTTTTTTTTTTTTGAATAAAATCTAATAAATGAGTTGACAAAACTAATCGATTTAATAAACAATTTTTGTTAAGATAAAAAAAATTTTAACTCATTTAATAAATATGTCAAATCAATGTCTACTTAGCTCGAATAAACGAAATACTCTTGAGTCAACCTAAGATGAGTACAAATTGCCACTACAGTGGAAATGAACATACAACAAAGACCCCCCATAATTAATTACCCTTATCTGCTCCCAAAAAACACTCGCACAAAACAAAAACAACACTTGTTGAAGTTGTTTGCAGGGGATCCAAAACTAATCCTGTATCATTCTCTCGTCGTCAAGCTCGTGGTTATAGGACCGAAGCATCAATGGAAGGTATATCAGAGTCTATTTCAAAGTTAGTGTGGACGTTCGGGAAGGGAAGGTCAGACAAAACAAAACAATTTTCATCAGTTCTTCCTGAGGGATTATGCCGTCGATTTTCACTCGGTGAGATCAAGAAAGCTACCAATGACTTCGCTGACGATTTAGTAATTGGTGAGGGGAGTTTTGGCAAAGTCTATAAGGGTTTTATTGATGACCGTGGCATAAGCGTTGCAATAAAGCGTTTGGATATCGACTCAGTTCGCGAGTTAACGAAGGAGGTGGTGTTGCTTTGCCAGCTACGCCACCCTAACCTCATCCCTTTCATCGGATATTGCATTGATGAAGGCGAAGGGTACCTTGTCTACGAATTCATGGTCAATGAAAGCCTGGGCCAACACATCTACGGCACTGACCACGATCCCCTCCCTTGGAAACAAAGACTAGCGATTTGTATCGGAGTCGCGCGTGGACTGCACTATCTTCACACTGGGCTAAAGCGTACTATTATCCTCCGTGAAGTGAAGACGAGCGTTATTCTGTTGGACCAGAAATTGGAAGCCAAGTTGGGAGATTTCCGGTTGTTCAAAATGGGTCCCCCGAGTTTGTCAAAGGCTTTAATTAGGATCGAATCTCATGTGAGGGGTACTTACGGATACGCTGATCCCGAGTATATCCAGCACGGGGTGCTGACCGATAAATCCGACGTCTACTCTTTCGGTGTAGTACTGTTTGAGGTACTCTGTGGCAGAATTGTATTGAATAAGAGATTAGAAGTGGAAGAACAGCAACTGATTAGCTGGGCTGGCAAATGTAAACGAGAAGGAACCATCAATGAGATAATTGATCCGTATCTGATGGGGAAGATAGCTCCAGAGTGTTTCAAGATTTACGTTGACATTGCGAGTTCTTGCGTGCGAAAAAAGGCAAAGGATCGTCCCACAATTGGTGAAGTGGAGGTAGAAATTGAACATGCACTGCAGTTGCAAGAGAGCGCAGATGCTGCAAGGAAGGATGGTGAATATGACTATCCCATTGATGGATTAACCTGTAATGATTTTCCGGGAGAATCTTCTCCGATTGAGATGAACAGATATGGCAGAAGTGCTTCAGATAGCACCGAATTGTCCGAGGATGAATAACCACAAACAGTTGAATATTTAATATAATTGGAAAAGAGCCGATTTCAATGTGTTTCAGAATCCCAAGAGATGATAAATACCTGTGCTGAATCATTGTAATTTGGTTGAGTTAGATGTCTTTGGAGTATAATTGGAAAATTTTAGTAGTTGTTTGCTAAATGAATTTATTTTACCCATCCATATTGGGTTTCACGTAGTTTCATAGACTTTTTCTTTGCTGGTTTTCTGGGATTTGAGATTATTGTGGATAATGTCTGACAGGAATGACGATTCTGCATCCTACTGACGAAGATAACATTAACGACGAAAGTATCATCCTTGACGAGGTCATCACTGACGAAGGCAGGAGGTCATTCAATGCAGTCAATCAATGACCTGAGCAGTTACTAAGACAACCAAGCAGACCGTTAGGAGCCTCTTAAAAGTCCCATTACTGGACCAGGGGCGTTACTTCAGAGAGCATTAACAGCCCCAACGGCTAGCCTCTAAGGCCTCAGGTATAAAACTCTCATACAGCCAACAAAGGAAGGTACATGCAAAAATACTCAGAAATTATATTTGGCTTCCTTATTGTGTTTGATTGTTATCCTAACTTTGGCATCGGAGACTCTGTGGCAGGCACCACACCGGTGGCCCTCATAGAGCAAACCTTCACATTCTACAGGGGATTCCATCTGCCCACTCTTACTGACGAACTCGTGTTCCATCAGTTTGGCGCCGTCTGTGGGGAGCGATTTTTCGGATTCACATTCGAAAACGTAGCTTCCATCAATTCTCCATATCCAGATGGAATCCAACCCAAATTCAGCAACCTTGGCCCAGCAAGTTCAAGCCCTTGCAGCCACCATTGAGGAACTCACCCAACAGAACCAGGAAATGAAACAGCGGCTCCAGCAGGTTCAACAAGCTCAACAGGAAGAAAACCGGTCCAAGGGTAACACGGAGGGAGAAGGGGATAGCCAACAGAGGGAAATCCCCCGAAGACCAACTACTCCGGACGAACAGAACTCAGATCTTCTTCGGGAAATGAGGAAAGAGATGGATGAACTAAGGAGCGCTATCAAAGAAAAGACGGACCGGAGTGTAGACAAAATGGTAACGGCTACAGATTCGCCCTTCACTGCAGCAGTACTTGATTGCCCCGTGCCGTCAAAGTTTCGCCTGCCTCAATTAGAGCCATTCGACGGACTCAAGGACCCTCAGGATCATCTTAATACCTTTAAGACGACTCTGGGTCTCCAGCAGCCACCTGACGAGATATTGTGTCGTTCCTTCCCTACGACCCTCAAAGGAGCTGCAAGAGAATGGTTTACTAAGTTACCAAACTCGTCCATAGACAACTTCGATCAGCTGAGTAGTGCTTTTTTGCGCCACTTCATAGGGGGACAACGCCCAAGGAGACCAGTAGATTATTTACTCACCATAAGACAAGGAGAGAAGGAGACTCTGAGGTCATATATCAAGCGATTCACCCGGGAAACTCTGGAAGTGGACAAAGCTGATGACAAGGTGCAGCTGACGACCTTCAAAGCAGGGTTGAGATCCAGAGACCTTGTGACCTCTCTTGCAAAAAACCCCCCGAAGACAATGGCTGAGATGCTCCTGAAGGCACAAAAGTACATGAACGCGGAAGATGCTCTAGCTGCCATAAAAGATGCTGAGAGACCAGGGGACAAGTCCAAAGGAGAAGACGACCGCAGAGGGCAAAAGAGAGACAGACCAGAACGTCGGAACAACGACGGGAATAGAAGGAGAGACGACAAAAATCCTCGTCAGGTAAAATTTACTCCTTTAGTTATGCCTGTTGACAAGATCTTCACGCAGATCAAGGACGAGCATTATCTCAAATGGCCCAGGCCATTACACTCGTCCCCCAACGTACGTGACAAGAACAAATATTGCCGGTTCCATAGAGACCACGGTCACAATACAGAAGAATGCAGAGACCTGAAGGAACAAATAGAGGAATTGATACGGAAAGGAAAGTTACAGAAATATGTAAAGAAAGGAGAATATGGCAAGTCCAGAGACGACAACAGGACCCAACATGAATCCTTTACTCGGGATAACGACCATACGTCCCAGCCTCCACGCAAAGTGATCGGGGAGATAAACACAATCACGGGAGGACCATCATCAGGAGGATCATTTAGATCACTCAAAAAAGCATACCACAGACAGGTGAACAGCGTCCACACCATGCCTCCGTCCAAGCACCGACGAACATACCAAGACATGTCCTTTAATGAAGAAGACGCCAGGGGAGTAAAGCAGCCTCACAACGATCCCCTGGTCATAGTACTGAATATAGAAGGGTTCAATACCAGAAGGATCCTTATTGATAACGGGAGCTCAGCGGATATCATCTACCTCCCAGCCTTCCAGCAGCTGAGATTAGATCCAAAAAGGCTCCGTCCTTTTGACTCTCCGCTCGTCAGCTTCAGTGGAGACAGGGTCTACCCCAGGGGAATAGTGACTCTGACGGTGACGGCAGGGACCTACCCATTGCAGTTGACCAAACAAGTAGACTT